>NC_137800.1:73243446-73668446 GCF_963383645.1 Muscardinus avellanarius
TACCCTGTATTTCTGTAACTGGGAAGCTGTACCTTCTGTTCTATATTCAATATAAATAAAATAAATTTCTGCCTGTTGATGTTACTTAATTTGGAGGTTATGTTTGGGATGGCCTGTTGTAAAATAGAGATGTCTGTGGACTATTCAAAATTCTTTTAGGGGCTTCAGGGGAGGAGAACTCTCAGATGAGCTGAAACTTGGATGCAGTGAGCAGCCTCATGGTTATTATTAGTTGGGAAAGCAATGCTACAGATATGTCCCCACAAACAAAAGCCGTGAACAATGGTTTCTGTCCAGTTCCAGAATGATGCTGTGAATTGCAGATTAATTTGCAATCAGCCCATTTCCTTACTTCCTGAGTAAGAACCAGGTGAATGACCAGAGAGACTTATTACTTTGACTGGGAACTATAACTAATTATTCTATTCATCCAATCTTGGAAAACCAGGTAATTAAAATTGTAAAGTGAAGAGCCAGGTGTGGTGGCGCACGCTTGTAATCCCAGCATTTGGGAGGTTGAGACAGGAGGATCACACAGGTTCGAAGTCAGCCTCAGCTACTTAGTGAGGCCCTTTGCAACTCAGTGAGACCCTCTTTCAAAAAATAAAGAATAAAAAATAGGGCTGGGGATGTCGCTTGGACAACCATCCCCAGTACCGCCAAAAAAGAAAAAAAATTGTGCAAATCTAACTTAAAGTTACACACACACGCACACGTATAATGACCTGCATTTTTTTGGGGGGGACCAGACATCCCCAAAGCTTATATAAGTGAAATAGGTACTTTCTAGAGAAAAAAAAGAAGTGGCATGATAGACATTTGCCATATACTATTTAATGTAATTCTTTTAGTAAGCCTCTGTGTATATTATTGTGGTCCTATACTGTGCCATTGTGTAGATGGGAAAATTTAGGCTCAGGCCCAGGGAGAGGATAAGGGCTTATCCAAGTTCACATGCTGGCTGACTCAGCGCTGGGTCCTGGGCCACACAGAATAGACCAAACTTGTGGGATGCAGGGAACTCCACAGCTATTCCTACATAAAAGCAAAACAAAAATAGAAAGATTTTAAAGTAACACCCTACTGATAGATCTCAAGGGCTTAGAAAAGGGGGCAAAAAGCAAATAAAGTAAACTCAAAATTAGTAGAAGGCAAGAAATAAAGATCAGTACAGAAATAAATGACATAGAGAATGAAAACAATACAAAAGATCATGAAACAGAGTTGGTTCTTTGAAATTATAGAACTACAAAAAAATTCTAAAATTCATATGAAAGCACAAAAGACCCCAAATATCCAAGGATATATATATATATATATATATATATAATATCCAAATATCCAAGGATATATATATATATATTCTCCTAACCATAACACACACACACACACACACACACACACACACACACACACACACACACACACATCTTTTTTTTTGGTATTGGGGATGGAACCCAGAGGCATTCTACCTCTGAGCGACACTCCTAGCCTTATTATTATTATTATTATTATTATTATTATTATTATTATTATTGCAGTACTGGGGATGGAACCCAGGGGCATTCTACCTCTGAGCTACACCCCCTGCCCTATTTTTCATTCTTTATTTTGAAACAGGGTCTCACTAAGTTGTGGAGGGCCTCACTGAGTAGCTGAGGCTGTCTGTGAACTGTGATCCTCAAGTCTCAGCCTCTCAAATGCTGGGATTACAAGCGTGCGCCACTACTCCTGGCTCCTATTATTTTTCTTTTTATTCTTTATTTTGAAACAGGGTCTCACTGGGTTGTAAAGGGCCTCACTAAGTAGCTGAGGCTGGCTTCGAACCTGTGCAATCCTCCTGTCTCAGCCTCCCAAATGCTGGGATTACAAGCGTGCGCCACCAAGCCCGGCATATATATATATATATATATATATATATATATATATATATATATATATATATGTATTTCTAGCCCTAACCCTTAACCCTAACCCTCACCTTCACTCTCATCCTAACCCTCTAACCCTAATCCGAACCTTAAGATAAATCTATATCTACATCTAACCCTAAGATACATCTACATAATATATATATGTATATATAACCCAAAGATAAATATATAATAGGATTATGTATATCTTTGGCAGGTTGTGTGTCTATGTGTAAAACTTTAAGTTAGACTTTGCCAAGAAGCTCTACCCACAAACAGGGAAAGGATGGCCAGCTAGTGTTGTTGGAAGAGGCTGGAAAGGTCATCTGTTGTACCCCATCGCCCCATTCTTTCCCTGCTGGGGTGTTCAGCTGTGTGGGGTGTATGTGTGGGTACTGGGATTGAACCTGGGAACATTCTACCTCTGAGCTACATCCCATCCCCAGGCCTTTTTTAAATTTTGGAAACAGGTTCTTACTAAATTGCTGAGAATCTCGCCGAGTTGCTGGCACTGGTTGTGAACCTGCGATCCCCCTGTCTCAGCCTCCCAAGAGCTGGGATTATAAGCGTGTGCCACCACGCCCGGCTTCTGTGGTATATATCTGAAATAAATGAAGTCAGATACCAAAGGGACACTTGAATGTTCGTGTTTATTGTAGCAGACGAATGGAGAAAGAAAATGTGGGGTAGATATACAATGGGGTATTTTCCAGCCACAAAGAAGGATAAAATCTTAGCATCTGCAGCAACATGTATGGAACTGGAGGGGATTCTGTGAAGCAAAACAAGCCAGACACAGAAGACAAGTGCTGCCTGATCCCTCGCACACGTGGAAACTAAGAAGAGTCGACTTGAAAGTGATTGAGCAGGCCTGGATGAGTCGGGGTTGGGTTTGGGGCCGAGAGTGGCAGAAGGTGGCTGGATATGATCAATGCATGCTATGTAGACATGGGGAAATATCACACTGAATTCACATATGCATATCCACGAATATCACACTGAATATCACATATGTACAAACAGTATGTGTTAAAACAAACAGACAAACAAGAAAAGCACTCCCCTACCCTGGAAAGATTCTGATTCAATGGCTGTGAGGCAAGATGGAAAGGTGAAGCTTTCACAAGCTGATTTATTTTTTAATTTAATTAATTAATTTATTTATTTATTTTTGTGGGTCTGGGGATGGAACCCAGGGGCATTCGGCCTCTGAGCCACACCTTCTGCCCTCGTTTTTATTCTTTATTTTGAAACTGGGTCTCACTGAGTTGCAGAGGGCCTCACTAAGTAGCTGAGGCTGTCCGCGAACTGCGATCCTCCGGTCTCAGCCTCCCCGAAGGCTGGGATTACAAGCGTGCGCCGCCACGCCTGGCTTCACAAGCTAATTTAACCACTGCCTGATTTGGGAACCACCAGTCATCAAGGCAAAATGCAGAACCCAGATAGTGAGGTCTTCATTTGGTTCCTTTCTCAGCTGTGGACTAACAAATTTTGAAGGACAATTTTAAAGTACGAGAGCCTTTTGTGATGATGAGAACAGGTAAGCTACCTCAGGGTTAATCAGACATGGCCTAGTACTCTTAGCTCTGTGCCCCAGTTTACCACGATGTGCCATGAAGCACTTTCCTGAAATCTCGTGAGGGTCAGTTAAATGCATGCATCCAGTCTTACAAGTTTTCTGGAAGAGAGGCATTCTTCTCCTTTATGATTTGACTATGGCAGCTAAATGAAGTGCCACCTTTTGTTCTTGGCCATCTCAGGAAGAAGGTACAGATCCTCAGTCACGAGGCCCATAAAAACCTCTTTAATTATTCATGTGAAAATAGTTTTGAACCATGTCATCACTCTCTCACACTCAGAGGGTAAAGCAACCATTAAGAATCTTCTATTTCTTTTCCCCCACAAACATCAGCACATTACATAACTCCATAAGTCTGCCTTCATGGTGACAGTGACCCATTATTAACCAGCATTCTTAAGCTCTGATTCTCCTGCAGTAGCCAATTTTAACAGAGGCCCTGACGTACAAGTAAATTTTGTTTCAAAAGTCCATTTGAAACCTGGGAAAGGAAAACATGTCTCAAACGTAGTTCATTTACCTCCTGTGTCCTACATCCATAAAAATACCACGCATCCTAAGAGATATGCGAGGTCCTGAGCCAAGACAGTAGCCGAAGTTGGTGGTCAGGTTTAGTGCTGTGTGTAGTAGAGAAACACATACCTTTCTGCTGTGATGAGATCTGGGTTCTGGGATAATTGCCCTCCTCCAGGAAAGGTAAAAGTTTCCCTTACCCGCTGGCCGGCTGGCCAGGGGTTGGGCTTTATGTTGCCGTTGGTGACTCCTGTAACCTGCCAGGTTGTAACCTGCCAGATCACAGGTTTGAGGGCAGCTTCAGCAATTTGATGAGATCCTTAGTAACTTAGCAAGACCCTGCTTCTGAGTAAAAAAAATCATGAAGCATTCTATATTTTTATGAGCAAATAAAATTTTTGGTTTACAAAAAATAATAAATAAATTAAAAGGGCTCCAAGGGTGTTAAGGGATAGGAACAGGACGGTTGGCTTTTCAGTTTAGGGATGACTTTAAGATAAGATGAAACGATGCCCCAAGAGATGAGGACAGATAGGTGTTCTGGTTGAATGGTGGCCCCTGAAACGTATGTCCATCAAAACCTGTGACCTGAAGCCGGGTGTGGTGGTACACGCTTGTAATCCCAGCATTTGGGAGGCTGAGACAGGAGGATCTGGGTTCACGGCCAGCTTCAGCTACTTAGTGAAGCCCTTTGTAACTCAGTGAGACCCTGCTTCAAAATAAAGATAAAAAAAAATAGGGCTAGCGGTGTAGCTCAAAGGAAGAATGCCCCTGGGTTCCATCCCCAGTACCGCAAACAAACAAAACAAAACAAAACAAAACCTGTAACCATGTCATGGTTGGAAAAAAGGTCTTTATAGATGGAATTATGTTAAGGATCTCAAGATAAAATCAGCCTGGATTAAGGGGGGCCTTAAAGCCAATGACAAGTGTTTGTGTAAGAGAAAAGAAAGAAGACACAGAGAAGAAGACTAAGTGTCCACAGAGGCAGAGATTGGCCTTCTGTGGCCACAGGGCTGCCCCCAGGAATTTTACCATCTACCAGAAGCTGGAGATGGCTGGGGAAGTGTCTTGCATACAGCTTCTTCAGGGGCGCAGCCTAGCTGATACCTCAATTATAGACATGTAGTCTGTAGAACGGTGAGAGAATAAATGCTAGATGTTTCAAGCCACCCAGTTTGTGATAAGTTGATACAGCAGCTCTAGGAAAGAGATACGGAGGATGAGAAGGAGCAGGAACAAACCCTCCACAGCCCACTGCCATAAGGCCCTCTCTCTTTCTGGCTCTAACCCCACTCTTCCCTCACCTGCCTATAAGATCTACCCCCCACCCAAGTTTCCAATATGATTGTCTCTAGAACACTAAAGTACAGTGTTTTTTTTCCTTTTGGTAAGAGCTAATTTAGAAATACTGAAATGTTTATAGGCCATATATTCCCTCCTCACACATATACACTTTTTTTTTTTTAAATCAGAGAAATGTGCTTGAGCATTCTATTATTATTTCTTACAAAGACCACCATGGTTGCTATATCACCTAGTTCAAAGAACCTACTTTTTAAAACTTTTTTCCTGCTGGGCGTGGGGAGCATGCTTGTAATCCTCGCGCTTGGGAGGCTGAGGCAGGAGGATTGCGCAGGTTCGAAGCCAGCCTCAGCTGGCTTAAGAGACCCTGTTTCCAAATAAAATATAAAATAGGTCTGGGAGTGTAGCCTGGAGGTAGAAGGCCCCTGGGTTCCATCCCCAGTACCACAAAAAAAAAAAAAAACAAAAAACCAACTTTTTTCCTGTTTCTGGGGTTGGAATCCAGGACCTCATGCATGCTAGACACATCCTCTACCACTGAGCCCAAGCCACCTATTTTTAAAAATCTTCTAAGGTGTCCTGGTACCACTGATCACAATCTCCTTTTTGAAGTGTTCTCGAGGAGGTTTCTGAGCTCTCCCTGTCATCCTTATTCTCTTCCTATTTCTCTGACCATGCTCTTTCCTTTGTACCCAACTTCATCTCCTCCTTTAACTCTACTTTCTCAACTTACATCCATGGCTTTAATTAACCTTTTGCAAATGACTTTCAGATTTACAATTCCAGCCCTGACCTCACTTCAACCTGCTTGCCCACTTCCTCCTGTCTCTTTCCTCTTGGATACTCAAGGGCTTCCTGAACAGAACATGACCCAAACCCAACTCCATCTCTTCTTCCCCTAACTTGGTCTTCTTTCAGTTTTTCTGACCTCAGGTGATAGTTTCACTTGTTATACCAGCCAGTAGTGTAGACACGCTCTTTGTGAGACATTCTCTTCCTCCTTCTCACTTCTAGTCTGTCGCCAGATCCAATAATCTTTCCTTCTAAATGTGTCAGTATTGGAAAATTGCTCTGGTATTAATTTCCAAAATGTAAAAAGTAGTCAGAGCCTGGATGCTGCATAGGCATTCAGACAGGGAGAGGCGGCAGTGCTCTCTCTCTCTCTCTCTCTCTCTCTCTCTCTCTCTCTCTCTCTCTCTCTTTCTCTCTCCTCACTTTATTCTAATGTAAACCCTTTAGCCCAAAAGACATCTAGAGACAATTAAAAACCCCCAAATCATAGTAACTCTGCCTGGGACATTTCAGGGGCCTTAAAGATAGCACACTGGTTCTAACTAGAACCTCTGTCTCCCTCTTAAGTGCACCGTCCAGAGGCAAGGAGGCACCATCTGGCTAAGAAATAAGTTACTAGTCCATTGCCTTGGTAACGCTGATAAAAACAAACCAGTACAAAATCTATTTAAAGGCCAAGGATGGAGAGGGGGGTCAAAGCTCCATTTCCGGGCTCTCCAGGGTGCCTGCACGCTGCTTTTTCTTCTCTTCTCTTTGTATTTCCTACTGATTCTGTAATAAAGACTTGTTAAAGCCTCACCGAGCTGCCCAATAGTTTTAATTTTTCTATTCAACAAGCTTTAGTTGAATAAAGGAAAAGAGCCCACAGCACCATTACAACTACAGCACTAAATAAGCATCTCTCAAATCTGTGCCTTGTTTCTACTCTGGTTCAAACTCTTCCTGTCACTCATCTCTTAGACCATTGTGATGGTCTCTGGTTTTCTACTTCACTCTTGCCCACTGTGCTCTGTTTGAGTGGCTGTTGTGGAAGGCTGCCAATGCCATCTTCCTGTCAAAAACTTTTCGGGAACTCTCCATTGTTTGAAAGATAGAAAACAAACAGTAAAGAAAACAACAACTCCTAAACATTGCAGTGGATGCGCGGGCCTTCCCTAGTGCTACCTAATATCACGCTCCCTTCTCCCCGCTGTCTCCACCCTAGTCTCACTGACTTCTTTCCATCCACCTACTTGCCATGATTCTTTCTACCACAGAGCTTTTGCATATACTCTTTCAGCCTTCTTTGCCTTGCTGATTTCTATTTGTCCTTCAGATCTCAGGTCAAGACTTCCCTGACATCTTGATGAAGTAAATTCCCTACTTGGGCTACTATGACAAAATACCATAAACCAGGTATCTTATCAATAACTGAATTTATTTCTCGTGGTTCTCGAGTCTGGTAGTTTGAGAGCAGGATGCCAATATTGCTGTGTTTTCCCCTCGGCAGGCCACAGACCGAGTGCCAACTTACTATATCCTCATAGGGAAAAGAACTGACCGGGCGTGGTGGCGCACGCTTGTAATCCCCGCGCTTGGGAGGCAGAGACAGGAGGATCGCGCAGGTTCGAAGCCAGCCGTGCTGGCGTAAGAGACCCTGTTTCCAAAAATTAAATAGGTCTGGGAGTGTAGCCCAGAGGTAGAAGGGCTTCCAGGAACCCCAGTACCACCAAAAAAAAAAAAAAAAAAAAACCCACAAACAAACAAACAAACAAAAAAAACTAGCTGGCTCTCAGGACTCTTTTTATAAGGTTGGTATCCCATGGGTTAGGTCTTCACCCTCCTGATGTAATCTTCTCCTAAAGTCTCCACCTCCAAATTGGGGAAGACAAAAATATTTGGTCTATGACCTTCCTTAATCCTTTATCCTGCATTGTATATTTCTCCTTGTTAGCACTGGTCACTGGTGAGATTCCTCTTGGTTTAGCTGTAATTGGGGGTCTTTTAATTTTATGTTAAAAGGGACTTATTCCACCTAATTGTCATCGGTACAACTTTGCCAAAAATCACTAGTAGTTTAATTAGGTGGTTTAAGGAGGCCTTGCTGATGCGAGGCTGAAAAGGGTAGGTATCTATCTGTCCCTTTCTACTGTCCTTTAGCTGACATTCTTAAAAAAACAGAGAGTGATAAAGTAAAGTCTCTGAGCTCTTGAGATGAAAGTCTAAAGGCAGCCATCCTTGGAAACAGGAAGCCAAATGGCTGAAGACGGTTTTTCTGTCCCCCAAAAACCTTTTACTTCCCTGTTCTGCAAATGGGAGAGTCACTAGGGTCAGGAGGCTACTCTTTCAAAGGGAAAAATCCTCCTGGGAGAACTCAGACCCATTGGCACTTTCATGAGAATTACTGTAATCAGGAAAACAACCTCTAACTGGCACCCTGGAAGCTGGAAAATTTGAAGCTTGCTGGAAGATTTTTTTCCCTAATTTTATGTTTCCGAAAATTGATGTGTACACAGGATGTGGTAGATTCTTCTTCTCCTTCTCCTTCTCCTTCTCCTTCTCCTTCTCCTTCTCCTTCTCCTTCTCCTTCTCCTTCTCCTTCTCCTTCTCCTTCTCCTTCTCCTTCTCCTTCTCCTTCTCCTTCTCCTTCTCCTTCTCCTTCTTCTTCTTCTTCTTCTTCTTCTTCTTCTTCTTCTTTTCCTCAAAAAACCTACTTTTAAGTTGACTGTAGGATTGTGATCAAATGGAATTCTTGGCATCCCATCCAAGAATTGGGGTAGCAGGCCTGCTGAGGGTTAGAGGTCACCAGGAGAGACCGCCAGGGTGTAGAGGAGGCAAGAAAGGTTCCGGAGGGAGGAGGTGGCACTCTGTTATTATGCAAATAAGTCACACCTCTTCTTAGGTCTTTCCACTCACCATCTCATCTGTCCCTTTCCTAATTTTAGGTGGCTTTACATTTTGATCACAAGCTGTTCTTCTTGCATTTTCTTCTTCCTGCTTCCAAAACTATACATTTTGAATTTTCTGGCATTTGATGTGTGGCAAAAGATTTTGAGTGCTGCAATGATTTCTTTTCTCTTCCTTACAAAAAAAGCAAAAAAAACAAAAACAGAATACCTGGAGATCCAGCAATTTCACTTCTCTGTACTTATCCATTAGATTTGAAGTCAGTATGTGGGAGAGATCTCTGAACTTCCATGGTCATTGCAGCACACAGTAGTCAAGTTATGGAACCCAACTGGATCTCCATCAACAGATGAAGGAATGAAACAGCTATAACATATATATGATATAGGATGTGTGTGTGTGTGTGTGTGTGTGTGTGTGTGTGTGTGTGTGTTACATAGACACTATGGGATATTATTCAGCCTTAAAAGAAGGGATTTTTTCCCCCTTTGTGACAACATGGTTATAATTAGAGAATACTGTGTAAGTAAACTAAGCCCAAATTTATTTGGCACAGAAAGGAAAATACCACACGTTCTCACTTATATGTGGAATCCAAAACGATCAGCCTCAGAGCAGCAAAGAGTAAAATGTGTGTGTGTAGGGGGTTGGGGAGATGATGGTCACAGGATACAGGTCTCTAGAGGAATATGGTGGTGGTTGTTTCTAAGCTCTATTGCACATCATGGTAAATATAGTTAATAATAGTGTATTGTACTTTTTTGTGTGTGTGGTACTGGGGTTCCTGGAAACCCTTCTACCTCCGGGCTACACTCCCAGACCTATTTTATATTTTTGTTTGGAAACAGGGTCTCTTAAGCCAGCGCGGCTGGCTTCGAACCTGCACGATCCTCCTGTCTCCGCCTCCCAAGCGCGGGGATTACAAGCGTGCGCCACCACGCCCAGCAGTGTATTGTACATTTTGAAATTGCTAAGAATAAATTTCAAATGTTCTCACTACAAAAAATGAGAACTATTCGAGGTGGTGGACAGGTTAATCAGCTTGATTTAACTATTCCAGTGTGTTCATAAATCATAACATCACTTTGTATCCCCCAAATGTATATAGAATTGTAAATTATATAAATCCTTAGCAAAAGTTTGTGAGTTATAAACTTTTACCAAACACACACAAATCTCTGGGAATTTCAACAAATTGCCTGCAAAACCACATCTCCGAGCCTCCTCTCACAACTAGAGACGACAACAGTACATTATCAGATTGCACAGCCCATGACAATTGATGGGCAACACAGGTATGAAAGAGCAAGACTGGCTATATCCAAGAAGATTTGTGCGTGTTCTACAGGACACACACCCAAGATCCTGAAGGTGCTAGTCATCAGACATTTGAGAAGAAAAAGTCAATGATTACAAGAGCAAAACTGTGCAGAGCTGGGAGGCTCACCAGGCCAGTCCCTCTCTGCACTGGCTGAGCAGCAGTGTCCACTCTAGTGACTCTGAGGGACCCTGGGCCAATGCCTTGTGACTGCCAGGTGTGCTGGTTCTCCCTCCCCTGCACCCCCATTCCCCACCTTTATGTTCCTTGCTCTGGGCCTGGTAAGGTTTGGTATGATGATGTACTCCTTATAATCCCAGTACTTTGGAATGCTTAAAATAGGAGGATCGCAGGTTTGAGGGCAGCCCCAGAAATTTAGTGAGATCCCTAGCAACTTGGCAAGACCCTGATTCTGAATAAAAAATCATGAAACATTCCATATTTTTATGAACAAATAAAAATCTTGGTTTACAAAATAATAAATAATAAAAAAATAAAAAGGGCTGAGGGTGTAGCTCAGAGATAGAAGTGGTTGAACCAAATATTCTTTGAGGTCTCTACCAGCACCAAGATACTATAAACTTTTTTTTTTATCAGACCTCTGGAGTCTGGCCAATGAGATGCCATTATTTCTTCTCCGTGTCTGCCTCTCCCAAGTAAAGGGATGAGAATTAGTCAACTGGGCATGTTCTCAGTGACTATGGGCCATGAGTAATGGAGAGGGCACTGTTATGGGAGAGTGGAGTCATTCAGGTGGAAGTTTGAGTCTAGCTCTATAGTTTTTAGCTATGAGTATTTGGGCAATTGTACCTAGTTTTTTAATTTATAAAATAGAGATCATAATAACATCTATCCCAAATGGTTGCTGAAAGGTTAAGGAAAGAACTTAAACACAGGCCCCACAATAAAAACTCAGAATACAGAAGTCTGAGAAGAGTGTCTACTGTCATACCACCCTGAATGAGCCCGATCTCAGCTGATCTCAGAAACTAAGCAAGGTTGGGCCTGATTCATACCTGTGAGGAGGCAGAAGAGAAGTAGGCAGGTAGGGAAGAGACCTCAGTAGAAAAACTTAATTTCCTGAGGGGCAACAAATACTAATTAACTTCCAAGGCTCCTAAAAAGAGACCAGCTCTTCCAAGGTTCAGAGATAAGAATGACCAAAGCTTCACAAAACCAACTATTTACTAATCAACAAACCCAGGAGACATCACTGGAGCAAGTCTGACACCTCTACTGAAAGGAGACCCCTCAAGGACATGCAAATACCCTATGCAAATTTTTAGAACTGCCTCCCAGACTCCAAGTAACAGAGGACTTACCGAGATATATAAACCCCTAGGCTAGTCACTAGGATGGTTACCTACTCTGGGAACCCCTCCCCGTTGGGGAGCTTTTCTCGTCTCGCAGGTGCGTTGGCTTTGAGAGAAGGTGGGATGCAATTGAAGGCGCTTGGCCTGGGATACACTTGGGTAGTGACCCGAAGGCCTCCACTGGACATCAAGGCCGGCCAGGGCCCCTAGGGGTGACCTGCACTTCTTTTCTGGCAGATCACGTGGACTTTGGGAGAAAGCAGCTTGCAACTGAAGGCATTTGGCTTGGGATACCCTCAAGTATTGTCCTGAAGGCAGCTGCTGGACACCAGAGTCCCGACAGCCCTTAGGGGTGTTCTGCCACTTTTCCCTATGCCCTGCTGTTTCCAATAAACTTCTCGCTCCCCTTCCTGCTGTCTGCAGGTGTCATTCTTCGCTCGCCGCAGACAAGAATCCGATAAGGAAATGCCGTGTTTCTTCTCAAGAAACCCTGTTTCACTTGGATGGGAGAAGTCTGAGTAGAAAAGGCCCGGATTCTATCAAGACAAACTGTAGTTTATTTAACCCAGTAAAACTAATGTTTCAGCCAGCATTCTTACTGCTTTGATTCCAAATGCCTGATGACTACAACTTAGAGGAAGAAATTTGCCTATGGTTCTTGAGACTCCAGCCCATGTGTATATGGTCCACTTTATGGAGTCTGCCAAGCAAGAGCCAGGGCTATAGGTCCTTAGGGTCTGATAGTGGAAAGCAGAGGCAAGAAGGGCAGGAGGTGAGGAACGTAAACGATCCCCAAGGCCAAATCCCTAGGTGCCACCTCCAAGCATAGCTGCCTCCAGAGCGTGAGGCCTGAGAGACATTTTACTTTCAAACCATAACAACTAGTGACTGGTTCTCAATGTACATGCATATTAGAATTATCTAGGGAATAAAAAAATTATATCACCTGAGCCTTAATCCATCCTGAATCAGAATTACTGGGGTGGAACTTTGGCATTGGTGTTTTTAAAGTGGGTTCACAAGTTATTCTAATGTACAGCCAAGGTTGCAAACCGTTGTTCTAATGAGAATTTACTTGACTCCAAAAGAGAAAAATCTCTCTGTGGATTAACTAATTTGTAAGACATGCTTCAAAGAAGTCTGAGCTACTTAGGAAAAGAAAATCTGCTTCCCCGGTTCAGGGTCGTATCTATCTCTTGGACTCTTCCTGGTGGGCCTCGGTATGAAGCTGTCTCTAAGCAGGTAGCTACCTGAGAATGGCACTTATGAAATGCCCCCAGATTTATCATTCCCAACACTTGAAGTCATTCTAATCCCCAACTGATTATATGGATTCAAAATTTGAAGTCTCTAGTCACCTACTTTTCCCAGGTGTCTGTTCCAATTTAATAGGCTGTCACCATGGAAACGTCTACTTCTAATTGAGGATCATCTCTCTCTCCTTGAAATTTTGTCTCTTCCTTTTTTTTCCCATTTTATTTTATTTTATTTTGTATGTGTGTGTGGTAGTAGGCATTAAACTCAGGCATGGTCTACTTTTGAGTTATACTCCTAGCTATTTTACTAATTTTTTAAATTTTGGAAGAGGGCCTCACAAAGATGCTGAGGGCCTCCCTAAATTGCTGAGGCTGGCCTCGAACCTGAGATTCTCTTGGGATTACAGGTGTGTGCCACCGTGCCTGGCTTTCTTTTATCTTGTGATTGTGATTGGCAAGGGATTGTGAACAATTGAGATTGTGTGTGTGTGTGTGTGTGTGTGTGTGTGTGTGTATGAGAGAGACTGAGAATTGAACCAGGGCCATTTTACCTCTGAACTACACCCGTAGTTCTATTTATTTTTTTATTTTTGAACCAAGGTCTCCCTTAATTGCAGATAATCTTGCTAAGATGCTGAGGTTGGCAGTGAACCTGTGATCTTCCTGTCCCAGCCTCCCAAATACTGGGATCACAAGTGTGCACCACCACACCTGGCTGAACAACTGAGATTTATGTCCATGGAACATGCATAAAGGCATTGGATTTAGACTTAATTTAGTAATCCTTAGTATAGTAATCCTTTCTCTGAATCTGTTAAAATTTCTTTTTCCACAATAAGATACTTTTCCCCTTTTTGGAAGGAGGGGAGAGTCCTCCACTTCAAGATTATTGATCAATACTAGGTAGATAGGTTTCCAAACATGTGAAAGAAAATGATCATTTCTAATCTGCCCCATTACAACTTTTGGGGTTCCAGAGGCACCAAAAGCCCATTCAAGCTTGTTTCAGGGAGTGTCAGCAGCCCTGGAGAGGGGTCTGTGCTTCTGGTTCCCTGCCTACTCAAGAGCGGTGATTTCGAACCTGACCAGGGGTCTGCAGTGTCCTCTGGGCCCTTCTTGATTCTAACAATTTCTGAAACCCTCCCACTGATATGGCCTTCACGGATCATGGAGAAAATGGAAAAGAACTGAGGAGGGCAGCAGGTGGGAAGAGGAACGTTATTTAGAAGACTTGTGGCGGGTACACTTTTTAGCATCTGGAGAAAGCCTGGTTGCAGCAAAAGAGAAGAACGTGGCAGACCGCCAGGAGATGTGGATCTGAATGATGAAGAGGAGCCGCTGCATTTGGATGGAAGAGCTTGACTTGGTGATGGCTCCTTACATTGCAAACGATTCTGCAGATAATGCCACAGACAAGGCAGATTTCTCATGTGTCTGATGGTTCCTACTGCAGCAGATCAGGACTCTAGGCCATTCTCCTAAGTGCTGAGTCCTGCATGTCTGTGCATAACCTTGCTGTCACTGGACAGCCCCCCTGCTTTTTCTTTATTATTGTTTAAAATAATATGTAACATTTTTTCTCCTCTCTGGTGCAATACATTTAATTTTTTCTAGAAAGTTCTCTAGTCTCTGTATTATAGACTTCATACTATTAAAGTAAGATATTACTTCCATTTGATAATGCATCGAGCTCTGAGGCCCGATCACTTTTCTGTATCATATGGCAGTGGCTCATTCATGTTTATTGTGCTCTGGTTATAAATGAGGCACAGTAGCAGGGAATAAAAGCAATTCAAATCAGAGAGGACAAGCTCCTCGATTTCCAAACTCTCACCATCTGGAGAGGCTCAACTAAGCCACTGAACGAGCTACATACACCTCAGGGTCAAGGTCAAAGCATATTTTAGTTGTGATTCAGCCCTTTGGCCCGAGGAGCAGAAGCGCAGAATCACTGCCACACGCACACATTTAAATAGCTGGGCTTTGTCTCCAAGAGGCTCTGGACAGTTGGGCAAATTTAGAGCTTTTAATCGCCTCATGTTTATATCTTCTGAGTGTTTTTGATAAATTCCAAAACCATGTGGGTGTGACACAGAAATGGAAGTCACAAGTCTTTGTTTGCTCTTGTACCATTTGTATAACAAGTCATTTTGGATTCCCTGATGTCTGGGCCTCAGGTGGCCTTTCAGCTTTGCCCAGGCCAATGGCTGATAGCACTCTATGTTGTACAAATATTTGGAAGGAGTTGAAGAGAGATACAAATGCAATAAGTGGGCTCTGTCTGGTGTATCGACTGCTGATAAAGTTCTGTGTCTGCTAACTTCTTTGAACGTGTGTGTGTGTGTGTGTGTGTGTGTGTGTGTGTGTGTAAATATGCTGATTTGTCAAGTATGCTCTGCTGTATAAAGAACACAGACAGGCTGTAATTAGGGACCACTGATGTCTAACCCCGTGTATGCAAGGAATTTAATTTAGCTGCATATGGTAGAAAAATTAAAAGAGAAACCGATACATTCATAAGATAAGCATATATTTTTTCTTTCACATAATGAGAAAGAGTGACCTAAGGGCTGTGGATATAGCTCAGTGGTAGTGGGTTTGCCTAACATGTGTGAGGCCCTGGGTTCAATTCCCAGTACCACAAAAGTATTTTAAACAAAATAAAATAATTACAACCTACCACAAAAATGAGAAATATAGAAGCAAGTAGTTGAAAGCTGTAAGAGTCATCAGAAGCCCACACTTTTTCTTGTTTCTTGACCCATTATTCTTAGCACTCTGGTTTCCAGGTTTAAAAGGCAGCAACAGAAACTTCAGATGCAGGTAGAAGGACAAACTAAAGCCAAGAGGGAACCTTGCAGCTGACTATGCCTTTTCCTGTGATGTTAAATTTTATATGTCAACTTGACTGGACCACAGGGTGCCCAGATATTATTTAACCAAACACTATTCTAGGTATTTCTGTGAGTGTGTTTTTGGATGAGATTAACATTTGAATTAATAAAGCAAAGCACATTGCTCTTCCTAATGTGGGTGGGCTTTATCCAATTAGTCGAAGGTCTTACTAGAGCTTGCCGTGTTGTCGTGGGAGAAGGGCTGATTCCATGAAGAGTCTGGAGCAGTTCCCAGTGAGGAGACAGGAGAATGCAACTCAGGAATGGTGGGGTCCTTGGATTCCACGATGGAAAAAAATTGCAGCATGCTCCAGTCAGAGACATAGGTAGAGTTCTATTTAGGAAAGCGAGAAACACAGTCAAGGGGAAGGCGGGGCATCTTCAGAGTGAGAGATGCATTTGGGAGATGCATGACTCTTAAGGGAAATTTGGTGAGGGGTGGGTATGAGAAGATATATGGGGAGGATATTAGTCTTGCAGTCACAAACTGGTTTCTGGTGATCGGGTCATTCTCAGGGTCTGTAGGCTAGTCATGGTCTCCATTATCTATCTGATTAATAGGTAAGTTGAAAAGTCCCCTAAATTGTAGGCTTTTCAGGATATCATGCCTGTCCGGTTAATAAAACACAGGGTTATTATTATTATCTGTTAACTTTAATATTTATAGATTTCCCAGGAATTTGGGAGAGACAGGCATGGGAGAGAGAGCTGGTTTGGGAAGTAAAGTTATGAGGAATTTTAGCACCAGGTTTTTATGTTAAAGTTACATTCTTCTACCTATTTTTTTTTTAATTTCTTCTACTTCATTTAGGATGAAAGGGGAAAACAGAGGGTAGAGAGCAGTAGAGGAAGATGATGGAGAGAGAGGTGGGGGCCGGACCATGTACAAGGACTTGGGGTAGAGAGTTGGGTCTGGGCCATGCACAAGGACTTGGGGTTCTATGTATGATGGGGAGTTAGGGTGGGGATTGATACTCTGAACTGTATTTTCAAAAGATCCATTGGTCTGTCTACAAAAAACATTTCCATAGGGAACAAGGAGACCAGTCAGGATATTAGCAATAATTTTGGTTTCCCCTAAGGGGGGCGGGTCCTAAAGTGGGTTTCTTTTTCCACAAGAGTTTTCTAAGCCAGAAACTGAAGCCCAACTACAAGCAAATTGATAGCATGAGGCTATTTAGTGGTCAAAGAATGAAGAAGTGGGAACAACTTTGTTCTCAAGTCAAATTCTTAACTCCAGGGTAGGTGGAGGAGATATGGCTATAGAATAAGTGTAATGAAAAGAGAGGAAGGCTAATAAAATGAAGAGATATTCATGTCTATTCCTGAGGTCAGCAGAGATGTTCCAGGAACTTGAGTGCCATCTTGTTTCACCCCTTTCATGTTTTTTTTTTTTTTCTGGTTGTTGTCATGGTAATTGTCAACTGTCAGGGTGCTGGAGGGTGTGTCATTTAGCACACAGATGGGATTATAATGGGACTCCCAGTCATCACGGCAGCCATCTTGCTTCCTTTGGCCTAGAAAGGGGAGGAGAGAGATCAGGTGAGTCCAGGTCAAGTTGACCCTACACCATGGTTCTAGATAAAACATTTCTCAAATGACTATGTCTACAGGCAGAGCTGTGTAGAAATCTGACCCAAAGATTGAGGAGGCAAAACAGACAGACAATATGAAGGCAGGGAGGCCAAGCCTTTTCATCCTGTTCTTGCCACCCACCAGACACCTGCAAGCCAAGGGAAGTCAGTGTTTTCAGCAAAAACAGCGTTCAAGTCCCTGAAAGGTAACCTAGGCAACTGCAATCATCATAACCCAGACATCAATGATGTGAGCTGCCACAGAGCTGGTGGGAGACAAAATATATTGCCCAGCGGTGTGACCTCCAAAGTTAGTGGTTTTTAAGTCAACTAGAGCAAGGGAAGTTAGAGGGTTTATTCAGGTTTTTCCCTCGGTAAAAGGGAGGTTACTTACATAGTGTACAGCAGAGACTGGATTAGCCAGACTCAGGGCATATTTAGAGAGAAAATAGTAATGAGTCTGAACAACGAGAAGGGCTGGTCATTTGCCTAGGTGGATTGGCGGATCATATTTAGGGATGGAAATCAAGAATTCTGCTTAGGACATTGTAGGGGGCTGGAGCGGACCCCTTATAAATGGTAACCCCCTCTTCTCTGAGAAATAAATGGAAGGGATAGAAGCTCAAATATGACTCTTTACTACTGAAAACAACTAGATGTTGTAGCTGACTGTGGGAGCAAATGATTCCCTTTGTGAACTCCAGAATTAGGCAGGTGCCACCCAGCCCCAGGCAAGGCCCTCTGGGTCAAGCCTCTCAGAGCACAGAAGACAATATGCACTATCTTCCCAAGTGAGGAGGGCTGAGCATTTGCCAATCAGAACACCTGAGGCCTTGCAGGGGTTCATGACAGAGACAGAAATGGGGTTCCAATGGCTGAACCCCTTTCATAAGAAAAGGTCACTGGGAATGGAGAAGACACGTTCTCTGCCAATAGATGTGTTATCTTTAAGGTCCCTGAGATATTCAAGAGGCAAAGGAGCTTGTTATGTAAATCTGGTGCTCAGGGGAATGATGATCATGAAGATTCAGGATCACCAGTATCCCCTCATTAATTAAGGGAGAGCCAGTAGTTGAGTGAAAAAATGGATAGAGAAGGGATCTTGGGTAGGCTGAGACTTAGAGGAAGGAGGGATGTTTTATGGAGCATTCAGGCAAGGAAAAGGCCCTGACAGTGAGGTAGGAGGGCAGCTCAGTGAGAAAACTTCATGAAAGAGGTTGATTGACCTCCTGTGTCAAATGCTCCTGAGAGGGGCAAAGCTGAGCTTTGAGTCTGTAGCGAGAGGGGTGCTGTGTTCATAAAATCTCTAGCTGGTCCATGTTCCTGTTCCTGGGAAGGAGACCAAATTCTTGGAATCCCCCAAGGGTTAGGAGTGTTTTTGTTATTCAGGGAGGAGTTTGATGGTTTATCCTAATGAGATGACAGATTGATCCTTCGATTTGTACTAACTGAACTGTAGGTTTATGACTTTTTAAAGCAGTTCCCCCTATCTAAAGGGATATGTGCCCAGACCCTCAGTGGATGCCTGAAACTTGGCTAGTACTGAACCCTATATATACTGTGTTTTTCTATATATACATACTTATTAATAAAATTTAATCCATAAGTTTAGCACACTAATAGATTAACAATAAGTTACTGTAGATCTTAGTGACTTTTATATACAATCCTTTTCTTATAAGTGGAGAACTTTTACCTTTTGACTTAAAGAAGCACTTTATAGAGTCTCTTTGATATATCTAAATTGCTGGCACCACTATTTTTTGCATGTTGGGGTCATTATCAATAAAATGAGGGTTACTTAAACACAAGTTGTGTGACATTATTAAAGACCATATGATAACCAAGATGGAGAGAAGGGTAGCATATACAGCGTGGATACACTGCACACAGGGTTGATTCACAACTCTTGGTGGATGGTGCCAGATTTCATAATGCTACTCAGAATGGCATGCAATTTAAAGCTTATAAATTATTTATTTCTGGAATTTTCCGATCATGGTTGATTGCATGCAGCTTTACTGATTCTACCTATCTTTATTTTGTATCCCCAATTTCTCTACAGTTTGCCTTCAGATTATCAATGTACGATCTCAATGTCAGGACGATTTTGATCAGGCAAGGAAAGTGTTAACAAGTCCAGACTGGAGATCACCTGCTCAGAACTTTTGAAAAGTAATCTCTCTACAGAAGGCCCCTGATGTTCTTGCCAACATAAGATTCTTTGGCTCCATGATTTCCAGAGAAGCCAAGAGAAATAAGGACAAAAATGAGCAGACCAGTCATTAGCACATGCAGTTTATTATGTCCTTGGCTCTGAGGTAAAAACCACTGTTATGCACCACTTCATTTCACAGTGCCTAGGGGGTAGGTACTATTGCCATTTCCTTTTGACAGGCGAGTAAACTGAGACATAGAAAGAAAAATTTCCTCAAGGTTGTCCAGCTGTACTTGAGAAAGCCTTGACGTTAATATTGACTTCGCTTTTGGCCAGCTACTTCCAGAATTGTCTGTACATTAGAATCATCTGGGAGGTTTTATTTATTTATTTTTTTAGATTTGTAGTGATAGGTATTAAACCCAGAGCTGTGTGCATGCTAAACATAATCTTTACCACTTGGATATGTTCCCTGCCCACCTGGGGAGATTTTTAGCCTCTTTATAGTCAGGTTACATCCAAGATGATATAAATCAAGGTCTAGGGTGGAAGCTAGAATTTAAAGATCCTTGGTTGAAGTTTGGGAAATTGATTTCCAAAGCTCCTAGGCTATGTTGGGTTTCAGAAGTAAGTAAACAAGGGGACCGGGGGCATAGCACAGTGGTAGAGTGCTTACCTAGCATCCTCAAGGCCATAGGTTCAATCCTAAGCACAACTAAAATAGAAGAAGAAAAAAGGAAATACATTTTGCTGGGCACAGTACACACCTGTAATCCCAGTATTTAGGAGGCGGAGACAGGAGGATTATAACTATAGCCAGCCTCTACAACTTAATGAGACCCTATTTCAAAATAAGAAATAGTAATTTTAAAAGGGGGCTGGGGTGTAGTTCGGCAGTATAACACCCCTAGGTTCTATTTTTATTACCAAAATGAAGAAAAAAAAGCTGGTGAACAAGACCAATCGATGGATGAGTGAACAAGAGAGATGACCTCTCTCTTCCTGCTCTTCCACAGGTACCAAGGGTCTAGAGCTGAGAGGATGGGATTCCTAATCCTGGGGAAGCAGGTTTCCCTTTTAATTACAACTTCTTATCCCTATCTCATAGATTCAGATGAGAACAAGCCAAAATGTTACAGCAGGAAGGATTAAATGCATATGATTTATTATTGTTATTTTTGTCATCATGCTACAATTTAGATCACCCCCAAACAAAACAGTAGTGTTTATGGTAATAAGCTAATGAGTCCTGTAGAGAGCCTCCTCTGTGGCTCATGGTGATATGTTACATTCCATGGTAATTGCTTAGACAAAACAAAACAAAACAAAACAAAAAAACCCCAAAACCTCCCTGCAAGGACATTCCTCAGCCTAGAGCTGGATATTCCTGCCGAACATTTGACGTACAAGCCCAGCCTCACAATTTACAGAGAGTTCAGCAGGAGAGACCATAAATGACTCTCCTCCATTGGCATGCAAGGGGTAGAATTTGAAGAATAGGGCCTGTCCTGATTTCGTGGTGTAGCTGGGCCAGGCCATCCATTACGGCCAATAAAATGAGGCAGACTGCTGGAGAGCTCTGGGACTCACAGGGCAGTTGGCACCATCTGTGATGCTGCAGGGCCGCGAGCTTGGAACTGCTTTGGAGTGCAGGTGAGAGGTTATACGCTAGATGGTCAGAAGCATAAAAGTAATGGATTCTTTGCAAAAAGCACATGATGTCCGCACTTAGGGAAGAAGTCACTCAGGGACGAATGTAGGGGTGAAGTGGCCTGTTCACAGAACCCTCCAGTCTGTCATGGAACTGCCAAGCTGTAGAGATGATCGAGTCAGATCTCTTCTTTATCATACATGGAACTTCAAAATCACAAGGCGAAGAAAGGCTTGTTAAAGGGAACCATAATTTTGTGGGTAACACTCCCATTTCCCATCCAGAGAGCTTCTGACGTGGTTCTCAAATCTGAGCATGCATTAGAAGCACCAGGAGAACTTGATAAGCCAGAGGTTGGTAAGCCCCACCCGGGGGATTCTGATTATCCCAGTAGTTTGGGCAGGGCCTGAGAACTTGTATTCCTATCAAGGCCCAGGTGGTGCAGCTGCTGTGATACTTTGAAACTCCTGCTGTATATCATGTGCTCATTCACCTGTAGAAGGTTCCGGCCAAGGGTTAATAAAACATCAAGTGGTAACTTTGCAGTGAACATTGATGAATTCAGCCTTGGAAGAAACTCACTATAGTGAGGTTTGGCTACCCAGAGGACAGGGCCAGGAATTTTGCACCGGGGTCACGAGTGACAACGATTTCAGGAAGATGGCAATCACGAAGGAAGCCATCTGCCTGTCTGTGACCTTTTGTAGCCCCATGCTGGTGACAGAGCAAAAGATAGGGCGATCAGCACTACCCAAAGTGGCTCGGAAGTGATTAATACTCAGCGCTCCTGGCGCAGAAAGGGTGGGTATGCGAGGTGCAATTAAGATGATAAAGAACGCCGAGAAGCAGTGCTTAGCAGCAGAGCCGAATGCTAAGTTGATGAAGAAAAGAACTACTGCCTGTCTCTGGCTCTGCAGAGACTGCTTATGAGATACAGGGATGGAGTACGTGACTCTGCCAGGCTCTTCGGGGGAGAGAGAAGAAAAGTGATTGCAAAGGTTATATTCAGAATTTGGGTGTTTCTTTGTCTCCCTTCCAGGAAGGAAGAAGACCTAGCAGTTACCAATCATGTGAGGTCGATGAGGATTTCAACAAGAGAAAAAAGGCATTGTGATTACATTGAAAGTCAGGCAGTGTCTGGCTCGGCTAGTAATTGATAGAGGGACATAAATGGCCCCAAGGAAGTACTCAGCGTGCATCATAAGTCTTGTGTGAAATCTGAAAGCAGCCCAGGTTATGTATACAAGGCTAGCCCCACCACATAGGGGAAAATCAGTGATGGCCCTGCTTCACCTCCATCTCCTGGGCTCCTTCTGCTATTCTGGGTCCTCCCTCCCCCTTTCTCCAGAGCTGGAGATAAGCTCCTAGTACCAGAAAACTTCTCATTTCTCCAGCAAAATGTTGTATGAAAAATTAACTAAATTCCCACCAAATTGCCAAATGGTGATTTAACGCATCTATTTAGATCAAAGTCTAACTCCAATAAATAATCCTGTAGTAGCAGAAAGGTGGAAGCAGAGCTGGGCGTGGTGGCGCAAGCTTGTAATCCCCACGCTTGGGAGGCAGAGACAGGAGGATGGTGCAGGTTCGAAGCCAGCCTCGCTGGCTTAAGAGACCCTGTTTCCAAATAAAAATATAAAATAGGTCTGGGAGTGTAGCCCAGAGGTAGAAGGGTTCCCGGGGGAAGGGGGATGAAAGAAAGAAAGGTAGAAGCCGATGTGTCTATCCGAATCCCCCTCGTCATTTCTGCTTGTTAACAGTGAGATGCTAACTGGCAACTCACTTTGTATGGCCCAATGTGAACTCTGGCCCACTGCCCATACTTCAGCATGCTCCTCTCCTATGCTTTTCCATTGCAAAGAATGGTACTACTTTGCATCTTTGACTATATTTGGCTAACCCATCAGCAAATCCTTTTAGGTCACCTTAAAAATACATCCCTAATTCAACCACCTCTCACCTCCCACCTCTGTGCTCCTGCAGAAGTCCTAGCTGCTAGTATCTCTTGCTTCAAATATGGCGGCCTTCCATGACTTGCTGTTTCTGCTCCCTGTCTTCCCAGGCAGTAGGACAGGTTATATGACTTCCTCTGTCCTCAGCTTTCCAATGGCTTCCCCTATAATCATCTTAAAATCCAACAGTCTTACGACACCTGCCAGGCCCTACATGACCTAGCCCAGCCAGCTCTTCCATTTCACCCTCCTCTCCCTCTTACTCATTCACTCTGCTCTGGCCCCATGATCCCTTCTCCTCGAACGTCCCTTTGTCATTTCCACCTCAGGGACTTTGTGCCTGTTTTCTCCTCTGACTGGAATTCTCCTTTCCAAATCCTGGCATAGCCCACTCCTCATTTCTTTCAGGTACTGGCTCAGCTGTTTCTTTTCCAGGGAGAACTTCCCTGACCATGCTATTCACCCCAGTGCCACCTTCAATTCTCTAACCCTTATTTCATTTTTCCTTTTGAATTGGAGATATTGACTTGTCCAGATATTCCTTGTCTATCTTCCCATTTAAGGACAGAAACTTTTTCATGTCCACAACTTTACTGTACAGCAAGATAGTGCCGGGTGCATCACAGATACCTAGAATTTTTGTTTAAGAAGGGAGTGTTATTTTCTATGCCCCTTGTGAGTGTAGTGATTGTGTATGTATTGGCTCATTTAGCTGAGCCACAGTTCTGAGGCGGGTGCCATTATCATCCTTGATATATGTAGAAACGGGAGCTCAGAGAGGCCGTGTAACCTATCCAGAGTTACTAGACCTGAGATCAGCGCTTTGGGCCTTCTGGGGTCCCCTAGAGACTAACAAGTCACATGTGTTAAGCCAAGGCACACTCTCCCAGTGTTGGTCAGTTTTCCATCACTGTAACATATACTTGAAACTCCCAAGGTTGAGGCAGGAGGATCCCTATTGTTTAGGAATTTGAGACGAGCCTGAGCAACACAGTGAAAACTCACTTCTAAAAAACAGACTGTTAAACCAGGCATGGTGGCGCACGCTTTTAATCCCAGTACTTAGGAGGCTGAGACAGGAGGATCGCAGGTTCGGGGTCAGCCTCAGCTACTTAGTGAGGCCCTCTGCAACTTAGTGAGACCCTGTTTCAAAATAAAGAATAAAATATAGAGCTTGGGGTGTAGCTCAGAGGTAGAATGCCCCTGGCTTCAATCCCCAGCCCTGCAAAATAAACAAGTAAATACATACATACATACATACATACATACATACATACATACTTAGTTCTGGCCTGAGCATCACAGAACTATTAAAGAGTGAGTCTGGAGACACAACATTTGATAACAGGCAGACAAAGATTTCTTTTTCCATAGCAATCACTCCTGCATATCCTTTGAGGAAGAGCTGTACTTATTGAGGCCTATACTGGGCAGCAAGGTGTTTGTCATCAATGTCAAAGATTACCTTTCCCTACTCCAGTCCTTAACGACATGTGTCTGAATTCCTAGAACCCGCAGACGTTCAACTTTACTTGGAAGATGTGATGAAGTCAAGGATTTTGAGATGAAGAGTATCCTGGATCGTATCAGTGGTCTAGTGTAATTGCAAGGCTCCTTATAACCTGAGGTAGGAGATCAGAGGAAGAGAATGCAATAGGATGATAGAACCGGGGTGATGAGGCCACATGCAAGCAATGCAGGCAGCCTCCAGAAGGTGGAAAAGCAAAGAAATATATTCTCCCCTGGGAAGCCTCAGGAGGAGCCAGCCATGCCAACATACAACTCATTTGGGACTTCTCACCCCTGAATCTGTAAGAAAATTATTTCATGTTGTTTTAAGGCAATTGGCTTGCATTGACTTGTTACAGCAGCAACAAGGCACAAATACACTCCCCAAATGGCTTATCACTCTACTGCTTTATATCTCTGTCTTTTGTTCATATTCACATTACTGCACACATCAGGTTCTATTATGTTTATTTGCTTGCCTATCTCCCCTATTATTTTTAATTTTTAAATTCTTTATGAGGTGTCACTATGTTGCCCGGCTGGCTTCAAACTCCTGGGTTCAAGCGAGATCCTCCTGCCTCAGCCTCTCAAGTAACTGAAACTGCAGATGCAGACTGTGGTACCCAGCTTATCTCCCTGGTAGATGGATAGATCCACTCCTTGAAAGCAGAGGCCTCCAAGTCCATAAAGCTATCAGAGGACTTAGTTCATAATAAGCTACATAAATGCAAGTAAACTGAATTAATGAGTGGATAAAGAGGAATGTTTCTCCCAAATTGTCTTAATCCTGTGACTCTCTTATAGGACCTTCCTAAGTAAGCTACTTGCCTTAGTTTAAAAGCATTAAAGACGGTGTTAAGAATCAAAAGAAAGAAAGAAGGAAAGAAAGGAAGAAAGAAAGAAAGAAAGAAAGGAAAGAAGAAAGAAAGAAAGAAAAAAGAAAGAAAGAGGCTCTGGGCACACACCCGTAGTTCTAATACTTGAGATATAGAGACAGGAGAATTGCAGGTCGATGGATAGCCTCAGCAACTTAGGGAAACCCTCAGCAACTTAACAAGACCCTGTTTCAAAATAAAAAAATAAAAAATAAAAAGGGCTGGGGTGTAGGTTGGAGGTAGAATGTGTCTGGATTCTATCCCCAGTACCAAACAAATAAGCAAGCAAACAAAAAAGCACACAGACTAGACTCCAAACTCATAGAGACTGCCAGATGCCTTTGGTGTTCCCCTGGTTCTGGTCGTCCTAAAGGTTCAAAGCATAACTTTCCACCGATGCACTAAAATGATGGAGAACAGGAAGGAAAGAGGAAAATGCATGAAGCCCTTAGAAGGGGAGGGTGGAGACTAAATATAATTAAAGCAAGGGGCGATCAGAATATGCAACAACTGTTATTTTAAAGAAAATAAATTCATGAGATTCAAATTTCAGCATGACAGAGAAAAAAGGGATTTCTTTTAGCATTCTCCACAAGATGTTCAGCAAGACGAATCTGTCAAGAAACGGGGGGAAAGGTCAGACGGAAGCCAATGGGAAGTCATGGATGGAATTCATTCTTGTCACATGGCATCATCTCAATTAAAATAGAACCAGGAGACTGTCATTTAGACACGTCTCCCCAGAATCTCTTATATCGAACATTGACAGGGCTTGTTTATTCAATAGGAAAGCCTCTGAAAATCTTCCCATCAAGGTTGCAGTCTGAGATAATTAATGTGTGAAACGGTCTGTTGGCTTTATTTTGACAGGAGCTGTCTCGGATATACGGGAACTTGGTAGTAAACACAGCAATAGGTCCCCTTGGGATGTCCAGTGCTTGTATTATTCTACCGGATGGTGCCAGGTCCGGAATCCTGTCTGGACCACACTAGGGAACAAGGACCTGGAGACCAGAGACCTAGGTGAGGCTCCACCTGAGCCAGGTCTCAGTAGTAGACAACAGGCTGGTAGGAGGAACAGGGGTCTGGGGGAGAGTCACAGACAAATGTTCAGGGAGAGCAATGGGTCCAGCTTGGCAGTGGGGGGAGGGTGAAAGCTCTGGGTGATTTATGACAGTTGCTGATTTCTTTCTTTCTTTTTTTTTTTTTTTTTTTTTTGTATGGGTTTGGGGATGGAACCCAGGGGCATTTGACCTCCGAGCTATACCCCCTGCCCTATTTTTTATTCTTTATTTTGAAACAGGGTCTCCCTAAGTTGCAGAGGGTCTCACTAAGTAGCTGAGGCAGTCTGCGAACCACGATCCTCCAGTCTCAGCCTCCCGAATGCTGGGATTACAAGCTTGTGCCACCACTGCCCGGCTGACAGTTGCTGATTTCTATGTTGTGAATGTTTCAGCCAAGGCTGATTTTAGTTAGATACAAAGTTTCTGAAAAGCTGTGTATGCTTTATTTTTGTGGTGTTGGGGAAATCAACCCAGAGCCTTGAGTACTCTAGGCAAGCCCTCTACCATGGTCTACACTCCAGCCCTCCAAATTTCGGAAAATTTAACTACCAGCTCTGATTAGCCAGTAGACAGTAGCGCCACCATGCCAGAGTGAGTACAGGTTGTTCACATGATAGGCAGAAATCCAAATTGAGAAACTGCTGTAATGGATTGCAAGCAGGTGTATACTTTGAGTTCATCTGGGAAACAGACTCATTGCTTCCAATCATGAGATACTATTTAGGAATGGGTAGTGGTTCTTACCATAGTTTTTATTTTTATTTATTTATTTATTTTTATTTTTTGCGGGTCTGGAGATGGAACCCAGGGGCATTTGATCTCCGAGCTACACCCCCTGCCCTATTTTTTATTCTTTATTTTGAAACCGGGTCTCACTGAGTTGCAGAGGGCCTCACTAAGTAGCTGAGGCTGTCCGCGAACCGCGATCCTCCAGGTCTCAGCCTCCCAAATGCTGGGATAACAAGCGTGCGCCACCACGCCCGGCTTACCATAGTTTTTGATGTTGTTTGGTTGATTAGGGTTTTGTTTATTTGTTTTGTTTCTGGCAGGCAAGTGGAAATGTAACTAAAATCTCCAGAATTAGGAAAAGCTAGGAGAGAACATGTTGAGATTGAATGACAATAATGGTAACCATTTTTAAATGTTTTATTATATGCCAACTATCATATTTGTATACTTTTTTTTTTTTGCAGTACTGAGGATGGAACCCAGGGCACTCTACTTCTGAGCTACACCCTCAGCCCTATTTTTTATTCTTTATTTTGAAACAGGGTCTAACTAAGTTTCAGAGAGCCTCACTAAGCGGCTGAGGCTGGCCGGGAACCCGTGATCCTACCATCTCAGCCTTCCAAGTACTGTTATTACAAGCGTGTGCCACCACACTTGGCTATACATTACGTTTAATCCTCTTAACAAAACAGGTTTCATTTCCATTTCTTAGATGAGGCAGGTGGGACTGAAGGGGGTTCAGTACCTGGTACCTGCCTGACTTGGTACTCCCAGTAGGCTGCAAATACTGTGGTCATAATCCAGATGTTTCTGACTCCAGAGCTCCTTTCTTCTGTGTGTGCTTTCCACCCTAACCAATAAGCTGGGCATGAGACAGGTGAAACAGAGTGGAAGTTCAGAGGAATCGTCAAAGACAGTTCCTAGCTCCTTTGGGGCCATCAGAAATCTATACTGGGCCTTGATATTCAGGAAAGACAAAGAACTAGAGGAGCGTGAACATCTTACTCATAGACACTAGACTTAACAGGGCATTTGGAGCTCCGAGGCACGGCATAATGCAATTAGTCTCGGGGAGGATATTGGCTTAGCTCAGTGGAAGGCAATCTCACTGCAGAAGAGAGGGAACAGGGCGCTTTCTGCTGCACTGAACCCCATCTGAGCTTCCTCCCCAGAGAGAATCCCAGGTCTGCTCCCCAATGGAGCCAAGGACAAAGATGGGTCGGAAAACTCACTGCAAAAACAAACAAACAAACAAAAAACTGTGCTCTTCTTTATTGCTATGCACACTTGAATTTCACCTAAACACTTACTTCATTTGTTCTTCTTGTGAGATGAGATTGTCAGCAATGTAAAAATCAAAGGGCAGGAAAAAAATCAGAGGGCAAATGCTTATATATATAATTATATATATATATATATATATATATATATATATACACACATATATATATATATTCAGTAAAATTTATTTCTTCAAATTTTTCTTTTTTTTGGTGGTACTGGGGTTCCTGGAAGCCCTTCTACCTCTGGGCTACACTCCCACAGACCTATTTTTACATTTTTATTTGGAAACAGGGTCTCCTAAGCCAGCGCGCACAGCTGGCTTCGAACCTGCGCGATCCTCCTGTCTCTGCCTCCCAAGCGCGGGGATTACAAGCGTGCACCACCACGCCCAGCTTAGTTTCAAATTTAACAAGTGAAGAAAAGTATACTTTCTTCACTGCCAGGCACAATGGTGCATGCTTGTAATCCCAGTACTTGGAAGGCTAAGACAGGAGGATTGCAGGTTTGTGGCCAATCTCTGCTACTTAATGAGGCCCTCGGCAACTTCATGAGACTCTGTTTCAAATACAAAGAATAAAAAATGGGGCTGGGGGTGTAGCTCAGGGGTAGCCTGCCCCGGGTTCTCTCCCCAGTACTGCAAAAAAAAAGTATACTTAAGTCCCCCTATTTACATGAATGGAGGCAAATGAAGGGTTAGAGGAAAAATACAATTTCAATTATACGTTATTAACATTGAATATCCCAATTCAGAGAAACATTTTGCAATAAATGAAGACATGCAGCATGGAACGAATCATCTCTTTTAAATTGTAGAGAAATGCACCAAGTGCTTATACGGAAATAACAGTTTTAAATCACCTGCTTTGGAACGCAATCATCATTCGTATTGTCCTCAGATTGATTAACAGAAGAGGACTTGATGGCGAATGTGCTTTTCATCTGGGCACGACCCTCATCACTGCTTGTTCTATTTCTTTTTCTTCAGATGATAAGCTTCGAGATACCAGATTTTGAGTGGGACTTTTCAAATCCATTAGCATTGACCTTTTATAACTTTATGATGGCTTATTATTAGTTAAAGAGGGAATTCACATTCATAGTACAACAATTATAAAACATAAAACATGAAAAATAAACTTTCTCTTAAAAGAATGGACGGCAAGATCTGCATCCTGAGTTAATTACTGTGAAAAATTGGGGTGTATAACTTCCAGTCTTCTTTCCATGTTATTTAAAGCAAAGAAAAGCCGGGTGTGGTGGTGCACGCTTGTAATCCCCGCGCTTGGGAGGCAGAGACAGGAGGATCGCGCAGGTTCGAAGCCAGCCGCGCGCGCTGGCTTAGGAGACCCTGTTTCCAAATAAAAATGTAAAAATAGGTCTGGGAGTGTAGCCCGGAGGTAGAAGGGCTTCCAGGAACCCCAGTACCACCAAAAAATAAAAAATAAAAAAATAAAGCAAAGAAAAAGCAAAATTAATAATCACATGCATTGAGTTTTTATAATAAATGCTAAGATTTGGAGGTGGTTTGTCCCCCAAGGGTAACGTGTTGGGAGCTCTTTCCTCTGGGTGATGGTATTTGAAGGTGGTATGGAACCTTGTAGAGGTGGGGTCCAGTGAAGATCCTTAGGTCAATCAAAGGCATGCTCTTGGAAGGGATTGTGGGACTGCAATTTCTTTCTGACTTCCTGTTTTGAGGCATGATTTCTCTCTCTTGCATGAGCTCTTTCTATTTGCCACGAGGTTCTCACCAGAGCTGAGCTGATGCTGATGCTGATGTTATGCCCTGAAAATTCCAGATCTGTGAGCTATATAAACCTCTTTTCTTTAGAAAGTTAACCTGCCTTGGGCATTTCCTTATAATAACATAAAATAGGCTAATACAATTCATTATTTTCTTAACTAATTTTTAACATTTTCCTACATAATCACATATTTTCGGGGACATAATTTTTGATGATTGATTGCCATAATTAGTCTTTTCAAATTGGATATGTTTGTTTATTATTTTCTATTATGGAGAAACTAAGTGGATAAACTTGTACAAAGGTCTTAGAGTGAATCTTGATCATTGGGATAAATTTGTAGGAGATTACGATTATCAGCTCAAATGGTATGAATAGTTTCAGATCTCCAGATATAGTAAATATGGCTATGTCTTTTTAGCATATGTCATCTTTTACTAGTTTGAGGGCTCCTCTTTTCATCTGGGTAGCTGCAGCCCCTTTTTATAGCTTTCTTTTCCTCTCTAACATTTCATAGGGTGCTCAGATGGTGCCTCAAGTGGTTGAAGGTCCCTCTCGTACGTGGGCACCCTCGCTACCAATGTAAACTTGGGCTTTGCTGCTATAGCTGCTGGTTCCCACCTTCTCTCATCTTCACTTCACCCTTACAGGGGAGCCCTATAACTCAGATTCTTGGGCTGCAGGGATTTGTGTTAATGGATCTCTGGTTTCAAATGCAACCTCTCCATCCCTATAATATTGCAGGTGGTTGGATCTGGGTAGGCCCAAGTGCTTATGTATTTTCCAAAATGCTCGGACCCCTCTGCGCCCACTTGGAGATTCTGTTGTTTGAAGAGACTGTATGCCTCGTCTTCCCCATGGGAGATTTTCTCCTAAGAACACCCGATTTCTTCCTAAAATTTACCTTTATGTGGCCCTATCTAAGTTTATCAAACATATTCTACCTTCAGATAAAGATAGCCTTCCACCCCTCAACAAATCTTTGAATTGAAGTATCTGTTAAGGGAGAAAAGCATTTGCGTAGTTATTAGTAGATGTGAGTGCATCTTCGAATGTTTACAGTGTTTGTTTTTCTTCATTTGAGAATTATCTGTTCTTTTCTTTGGCTTAATTTTTAAAATCTTGCAATAGGCATCTTTTTCTCATTAGCTTTTAATGTCTTAAGGATGTTAATCAACCATCTGTTGATTAAAAGTTGGGATACTTTTAGTAGCAACCAGCAGAAAATCCAAGGTATTTACAACCTCATAAATAAAGAGACCCAAGTAGGACAACCCTGGAACTGATTAATTCAGGAGCTTCACAGGGTAACTGAGTGCTATGGGTTTGCCTTTTGGCAAGTGCAAAGCTGAGAAGCACAAACAGTGGATAAAGGTGAAGAGAGGTCTCTTACTTTGCAGTAAATATTGAGCACAGTGGGGATAATTCCTAAAACAGCATCTTCCCAGCAAACAAAGCAAGGACCTTTATTGTGGAAAATCATACATATTCACACAGGACTCATCATCATCACAGGTAGAGGGGGTAGATTCCTGAGCATGCCCATTTTGCAGTTATGCATCATACATCACATATTCAAAAAATGGTGGATAGGAGCACCTCTGTACAGAGAATTTAGTGTTATAATGAGCAAAGTCTTTAATATTATTATTCACAGAGCTGGCATTTCTGCTGTGCACAAGATCCCTGAAGGCCTAGCTGACTTTCCATCCTCCCTTGTGTGTTATTTCACCTCTGTAGCTGTGGAGACTAGTTTGCCTTTTAACTTTTAATTTTCTCTGTGGTTGTTAACCCCACAAGACAGAGATAGCTTGGCAGTCCTGTTTATTTTTTGTGGGGTTTCCCTGACTGCATCAGAATGACATTTGATGTCATTAACGATATTATTTGCTACACCATGACTTTCATATATAAAAATTCTAGTTTTGAAACAAAAGAAGAAGACCCTTCAGATCTTTATCAGAGCCAAGGCCATTTTGCCAGGGAAGTCTTTTAGTCTCTGATGTACAATCCCCAGCAGAGGTGACCGCATCTCATTGGAGGTCAGGAGTGCTATTCCTCAGCTGCATTCAAGTGGACCTTCCCCCAATTTAACAGATAAAGGGATTAAAATAGAAAAATCTGAAGATGTTTCCTGTTCTTTTAATGACTACGTAGCATCTCCAGCTCTAGTGACTTTAGTGACTTCACAACTGTCTATTTTTTTCTGTAGGGAGCACAATGCATACATTTAGTTCCCATCAAGACCTATTCATACATTCATGCATCCATAATGTTCCCCTGCCCACCTGGTAGGTGTGTAAGTGTCCTGTAGCTGCTAAGACACATTATAATAAACACAGTAGCTTCAAACTGCTGGTCTATTATCTTCCAAGTGGGGAGATCTGAACGTAAAATGGCGCTCACTGGGTCAAAACCGAGGTATCTGCTGGGCTGTGCCCTTCTTGTGGCTTTAGGGGAGAATCTGCTCCTTCTCTTTTCTACTGCCTAGAGGTTGCCACGGTCCTCAGCTCTCGGCCCCTTCCTCCATCTCCAAGGCTGTCAGTGTTGCTTAACACCCCACATCACCCTGGCCTCCTCTGCTGCGTTCTGTCCTCATGCACTTTTAAGAACACTCATGATTTCCATGGGCCCTTCCAGATTACCCAGGTCCACATCCCCATCTCAAGATCACCTGACTGGCCATCTGAAATCCATGGGCAACCTTAATTTTCCTTTACCATGTAACCTCACATATTCATGGCTTCTGGGATTTGGAACCCAGAAATCTCAAGGGGGACCTTTTATTTTGGTCAATCACAGCAGGTAGAAAAACAATTCCCTTCACCTCCTCTAGATTTTTATTGAATGTTACAACAGCAGCATCACACTCAGAATGCTTCTGGCCTCAAGACAGTTCTGCTTTGGTTTTTTTTAGACGTCTTTTCATTACTCTTCCTCTGCCTCTGGCTTTTTGTTGAAGACACTGTATTTGGAATCAGATCAAAGAGCGTAAGTAGCTCTTCTCCCAGGTTTCCTAAGTCTCTCTGCTCCCGAGCATCAATGTTTCTGTCTAGTTGCTCATTATAGACTCTCCCTTCCACTCTGCTCCTATTTAGGGTTGTACTATATGTATTCATTTCTCTTTAGTATGGCTCCCTTGTCAGAATAAATTCATCCTGGTGCAGAGAGCATGCTTGCTCCTTTTTGGCTGTCTTTTTCATGGGTCTGTGGAAGCCACGTGCTACAGTGACATTAGCCCGGCGCTTGGCTCCGACAGGTGTATGAGCTGTCCTTTATATCATTACAAGTGGCCTTAGGTTACTTCAATGGCTAAGATGTGATTTTCACTCACTCTCCCTCCTCCATCCCCTTGTCTTCCCAATTTCATTCGTTACACAACATGCTTTATCATTGATCCATAATGAGGACCAATTGCAACAGGAATACAGGTTTTGCTGAGGGCCACCGGAGCTGTAGAGAGCTCAGGACAAAACTGAAACTAAAAGGAAACTGTACAATCTGCTTCTCAAGATAGGCATTGCTTTTGGCCTCTGCCAACTAGAAGAAAACAAAACAAAACAAAACAAAACAAACAAAAAGAAAACACGAAAGACATAAGTTGCTCCCCTATTTTTGACTGATTTAATATTAGCATTGAGGTCCCAGGAACCTAAAAATATCCAAATAGAAAGCTCAGTAAATTCTGACCTCATAACTTAGTCTAAAATTCTTGATCTTTAAATTATCTATTTTTAGCCCAATGTAGATCCTTTGAGACAGACAGTGTTACATATCCCGTAGGCCATGTGTGAAACATGACTCAATATCCAGTTGAAAAGAATAAACATGTTTGAATTGTGCTGACTTAATTTTCCTTACAAACCTGCCTGGAATCCTTGCAGCAGAATCTGCAGGGAGTTTGTATAAACCAGGAGTAGGGGCTGGGTGCCTGATGACCCTGATACACCAATCGCTGGCTTCCAGAGATGCTCTGTGTGGCTGCCGAGGCCTGTCTTTGTCAGTTTGGGGTGCTCTAGCGAATTCCACCAACTGGATGGTTAATCGACAACAGAAATGTATTCTCTTGCAGTTCTGGAGGCAGGAAGTCTGAGATCAGGTTGCCTGCATGGTTGGGTTCTAGCGAAGGCCCTTTTCAGGGTTGTAAACTACTGACTTCCTGGATCCTCACACGGAGGAGGGCGGAGAGGAAAAGCAGGCGGTCTGGTGGTTCTTACAAGGGCACTAATACACTCACAAGGGCCTCGTCTATTCCTCATTAACTCCCAAAGGCCTCATCTCATCTCCCCATACCATCACATTGGAAGGTAGGGTTTCTTTCAACATATACATTTTTGGTGAACACAAACATTCAGTCCATAACAGTATCTCTCCATCTCTCTCTCTGTCTCTCTCTGTCTCTCTCTGTCTCTCTCTGTCTCTCTGTCTCTCTCTCTCTCTCTGAAACTGAATCCAACAAAGTTTTCTTCTTTCTTTCTTTTTTTGGCAAGCAACTCTACTTCTTAAAGAAACCAATTCCTGGCTTGCAATGAATCCCAGGCCTTTAAAGCTCTTTTGCAGCTAAACATTAAAGAAGTCACTTTGGGGTCTTTCTATGACAGACAAAATTGAAAAGAAAGGACTAGAAAGACTGGGGTGCTGTCTTCTCTCATCGCGCACAGCCATCATGGGGCCGCTTCGTGCTGTCAGTCAAAGCTGTTACCAGCATTATTTTCTTATCACTTATGCTCCTCTCTGCCCATCATGTCATTTCTTAGAGCCCTGTAATTACGCAGTGGTGTGCATCCGAGCTGTCAACGAGATCTTCTGAGTGAAATGTAGCCAAATAAATTTCCGTAATGAGGAAGGACCATAATCAAAGGTGGGTCTATATCAATCTCTTCCTTCCACGGTGCTGGTCCACCTCATTCCTACCAGGCTGCTTGCTTACTCACTGCAACCATGGTAAGACTTTGTTCCAACAGGGTAAGACTTTTGACTTGAATGTCTAATGAAGCCCATAGTCCCAAGAACCCTATTTTTATGTAAGATCTAGAAACCAGCATTCACAATATGGAGAAGGAGTTGTTCTTAATCAGATACTTATGAGTGGCCTGTTTCCCATTTTAGAGCATTTAAAATGCAAGCAGTCATCCGCTTGCTGATGTAGAATGCTGTGGGTTCAGTTTACTTTGCTGTCATGAAGGGATTACTCCTTTGCTCCCTGTGGGAGGCAGAGTTATGGCCCCTCATAGGAGTCTGCAGGAATGTGTTTCCAGCAAGCACAAAAGGGGTTTTGTAGAAGTGATTTGAGTTAAGAACCTCGAGATGAGCAGATTATCCTGGATTATCTTGGATAATCTCAAGAGTCCTTCCAAGGGAGAGAGGGAGGAAGGAGAGTGAGTGGGGGCAGGGGAAGAAATGATGTAAGTGGAGGCCAAGGTCTAAGAGCCGAGAAATACAGGCTCACTCTAGAATTAGCAAAGGTGAGGAAATGAATTCTCCCTCACAGCTTCTAGCAGGAACGCAGCCCTTCTAGCTACCTTGATTCAGCCCCATGCAGCCCTTTTCAGAATTCCGACCTGCAGGACTGTGAGTTCACAACTTTGCATTGTTTAAAGTCAGCTACAGATTGAATGTGAGTTTTCCTCTGAGAAACTCATGTTTGGAGTTTAATTCCCGTTGTGAGGCCTTAAGAGGGTGGCAGTGTAATAGACTGTGGTGTTTAGAGGTGGGCCTTTATGGGGGGGATTAGAATTAGGTAAGGTCAACAGGAAGGTTCCTCATGATTAGATACTGTGGCTTTATAAAGAGAGAGAAGTCAGAAACACACATGCTCATTGACACATTCCTGCTTCTTGTCCTGTGATGCCTTAGGACTCTGCCAGCAGTAAGGGCATCGTCAGATGTGGGCCCTCGACCTTGTACCACAACTGTGAGCCAAAATAAAGCTCATTTCATTATAATTTTCCCAGCCTCTGGTATTGTGTTATTAGCTACAGAAAATGGATTAAGACAAGGCCATTATGTTTCTGGTAACTTTAACAGCAATAACAGGAAACAAGGGCATTTCCTTAATCAGAGCATGGTCTAATGAAGTTGTTTGGATCCAAGGCAAAGACATTAACAGTGCACTTCAAATGATGAGGTGTTTCTGCTAAGGGGACCTGTGCTGGGAAGCTCTCCCTCTAGGAAGTGGGACCTGGAATGGCTCTGGTCCAGGAGGCTCTGGAAACCTCAGAAGCAGAAGGTAGCTCAGCCTGGCCTGCCTCCTCTTCTTGTGTCTGTCTCTCTTTCTCTTGGCTCATTTTCTCCCATACTTCCCATGTTCTATTCTTTCTTCCCGATCTTTGTTTCTTTTCAGATCATGCTCCCTGATAACTTTGCAGTTGCCCTAACAAAAAAATCTCCGGAGTGAGGCTGGTTCCCAGTGTTGGGCACCAGGAGGAAACCTGGACAAGCACAAGAAATATCACAAGGGCCACAGCTCATGGGCAGGGGCCCAGGCTTGGGGCAGGAGAGGGGCATGTTCAGGGGAACTGGCTCTGGGAGGTAGGGGGGGGGGAGTACGAGAAAGTGGTGTGTGCCATCTGGAGGACATCACAGAGAAGATCAGGACGGCTGCAGGGTGATGGGGGAAGGAAAGAGGTAGCGATGACTGAGATTCCATCTTCTGAGACCTGGTTGTAGCACTGGAAAGTTTGCATAGCTTGGGTGTGCAGGAACAATGCAGAAGCTGGGGTATAGTCTGGGGCTTTGGAACCCAACGTAGGTCAAAGGGTAGCCAGGAGAAGACCTATTTAACAGAATGCTGAGCTCCTGACTTCAGGCCCAGGGAGTCCCCTCGCAGAATCTCTCTTGGAGCAGAACTTGAAAAAGTATTCTGCAGGCCTGTCTGCACCTGTGCCCCAGTGGTGCCAAATGGACTCTGTTGGGCAGGGACGTAGGCAGGTGCTTATGGTCAGGTCTGATCCTGGGGTGTCGCTTCGCTGTGTGACCTGAGGTCTGCCTTTTGTTGCCAGTTCTGACCGCTAGAGCCACAAAGAGCAAATCTAAGTCTTATTCCAAACAGCAGCCTTACAAATATCCAATGCCTCCTATTGTATACAGCAATTGGCAGCGATTGGCAAACTTCATTAGTAGGATGGTCCCCTGACTCCTGCCACTAACTGCCACCCTTTGGTATGACTCTATGACACCCAAGCTGTAGAGCAGACACAAGCAAAACTCTCTGAAGCTGGGTTAGAGTTTGTTGTTACACCCACTTCTCTCTGCTCCCAATTCTTTGGCAGCTCCTTTTGGATACACCCGTGAAATTACCAACACAGTTTGAAAGCTGCTTTCTGAAGCTTCTCTCTTTTTTTATTTTTTCTTTTAAGGCAAAATGCCTCTAGTTTCCTCCATTTCTCAACACACTTACATGTTTCCAGAACCTTCACCAATCTAGGAACCCTTTCCCAGGGACCTGTGTTTTTTCAGTGACCTCCGTGACTGTCCAGGCTGGCCAGGCCTTCTCTTGTCAGGACTCCTGTGGGCACACGGGTGTCCTCCCCTGATGGCTACCCTTGCCATCTACATTTTTGGTGAGCATTAGTTTATCCTGGAAACATGTATCGAATCCCAGTTATGAGGCAATTTTGCCTGTGGGTATGAAGAAGACAGCTATTTTCTATATTGACTTCAGTAGTCTCTCATCCAAATCTAGCGATGTGACCTACATCCACCCACCCCTGCCTTCATTTTTTCTAGGTTTTGTGTGCGTGTTTGTGTGTGTGTGTGTGTGTGTGTGTGTGTGTGTGTGTGTGTGCTGGAGATTGAAACTAGGGGCGTTCTACCTCTGACTTACACCTCTAGCTCTATTTTATTATTTTATTTGTGGTACTCGGGATTGAACCCAGAGGCATTCTATCTCTGAGCTCCACCCTCATCCCTATTTTTTATTCTTTATTTTGAAACAGAATCTCACTAAGTTGTGGAGGGCTTCACTAAATAGCTGGGCCTGGCCTCGAACCTGCGATCCTCCTGTCGCAGCCTCCCAAGTACTGGGATTACAAGTGTACACCACCAAGCTCAGTTTTTTCTAGTTTAATATAAGGAAATTGGGCCCAAGTTTTTCCATACATGCTTCACGTTCCATCCCAAGTTCTAGTTGTGATCTTGCAGGGTTTCTGATTTGGTATCCCCAGTTTGAGCGTAGAATGAATTTTTAAAAATATAAACACATTTTCTGTAATGGTTAGGAGTACTTGGTTAGAAGCTCAGTGATATCTTGAAATATGGCAGAAACCTTCCTCAAAGGAATATGGATTGATCCTTGGGATGAAGATCTTATTTTTCTAGAATTCAGAAGAATCCCCTGACTCTTTGTACATAGCCTCAGATTTCCTTGACCTGGGCAGTATTGACTTCACAATGGCATCCCTAAGCCTGGCCACTAATTCTGCCAACACCCCTGCTCTTATATCCTGGATTATATTTCTTTCCATTCTGACCCAAATCCCCATCTCATCCCCATTTCTGATTTTGGTGTTTTCAAACTTTGGCCAATGTATTGTATGTATCCAGTAGCCCCCATCATCAACACCTTCTCTTTTCACAGTTTCAGTTACCAGTGGTAGTCTGTGGTCTGAAACTATTCAATGGAAAATTTTAGCTGGGTGTGGTGGCATACATCTGTAATCCAGTACTTGGGAGGTTGATATAGGAGGATTGTAGGTTCAAGGAAAACTCTGTAATTTAGCAAGACCCTCAGCAACATGGTGAGATCTTGCTTCAAAATAAAAAATAGAAAAGTCTGGGAATGTAGCTCAGAGATAAAATGGGTTCCATCTTTAGCGCACGCACGAGAGAGAGAGAGAGAGAGAGAGAGAGAGAGAGAGAGAGATAAATTAGTAGCTTCCTTCTTTTGATACCTTAACTATATTTTATTTTATCTTAATTAAAATTTTCTGTAGAACATGGTGGTGCACACCTGTAATCTCAGTACTTAGGAGGCTGAGACAGGAGGATCACAGCTTCCAGAGCAGTCTCAGCAATTTACTGAACCTGTCAGCAACCTAGTGAGACTCTGTTTCAAAATAAAAAAAAGTCAAAAGGGCTAGGGGTAGAGCTTGGAGGTAGACTGCCCCTGGGTTCCAACCCCAGAACCAAAAACAAACAAATAAACAAAGCTCCCAAAACAAATGTCCTCTTAATGTTATATGACTCTAACTCCCTCTGCCCTTCTTCCTATCACATCAGTAACATCATCTCGTCTGGTACCCCTCTGGGTCTCTGGGATATCTAAATCTTACTCCAGGAAGTTGAGACTTTTGGATACTGTACATCCCCATCCAATTCTAAATAGGAATTACTAGAGATTTTTTTTTACATGTATGATTTTTGAGAGGATACTGTATTGCCTCAGATTTCAGATCAGCCCAAATTGTAGTAATCTCCAATTTGAAAACTCCAGCTTGCTTTCTTATAGTAGCTCGGATTTTCATCTTCAAACCGCTCCTTTGTGTGTCCCCTTTTACAGTTGGTGAATTTGAGGGTTCTGCGGAGAGGCGAAAGGAAGATGACCGTGCCCTTGAGCTCACCAGGGTCTTTGTTCTTATGTCTTTGTCTCTTAAGCTTTTCACTCTTATCCTTCTTAAGGTTTATAATGACCTTCAGACAACTGCAAGCCACTCATAGAAATCTTTCCCTACCAATCCCCCCCCCCCACCATTTTCTTGATACATACTGTAGCCTGAGAACATTATTATGCTGTATAGGTCATTGTTCTGTAAAAACAAACAACAAAACCTCAAGCTCTGTTGCGATGGTCTGACTACAGTTGCCTATAGCCAGGCATAACATGCATTGCTTTTTTTTTTTTTTTTTTTAAAGGAATTTAGAGTCCTTTGATGAGATAGGGTAGCTCCACAGAGACAGGGCCTCTCTGTTCCTGGCCCAAGAGTCCTCGCCTTCGGTTTGCTTCCTTCTTTCGCATTTGTTGTCTTTTCACACTGGAGATGCTGCTGGATTTTTAATTACTTATTTTTCTACTTTTAGATTTTTCTTTGGTATTCTTTCCTATCCTGAATATGTGTACATTTGAAAATTTATTTTGAATTCATGAGAGTACTATGTCTTGGGTACAAATTTTCCTCTTTGTTCCTCTTCTTAGAGATAAGTGAGCTGAGCTCTCCAATTGACTGGCCAACCCCAGTCTTCTCAAGTCTCAATATTTCAATTTCACGGAAGGGTAGAACAAAAATTACTATGTTTTTGCAGTCTTATTGAAGAATAGGGAACTATTATCCACCTACTTGTTCTACAGAGTTGGGGATCAAACGAGGTAGTTGAGTGGCAAATATAAGCAGTTTTATGAAATAGGGTATAGTGTTATGATAGTAAATCTATTATTAGAGTATTTTGCATATTTGCTACAATACCACTCTCTTTGTATAGACTATCTTCTCATTTTCTATTTTAGGAGCTAATACTCTACTTCATTTTTGGAGACTGCAGGCTGTATCAGAAAGAACAAAATTGAAAATTGAGAAACCTGGGTGCTAATCCTGACTCCATGAACTGTAATGTGCCATATAAATTCTGGCTCTTATTGTCACTAACAATAATAACAGTGCATTGAACTGTGTTTTTTATGCATTTGTTTATTTAATCCTTATAACAGTCCCTTAAAATGGGTTGTCATTACCATTATCCTTGTGTAACAGGAGAGAAAGCCAAGGTGTAGAGAGGTTTAATGATTCACCCAACATCATACCACTAATAAATGAAATCCAAACACAGATATGGATGTTCCCAGAACATTTACACTTTCCCATTGCATCTTACCATTTTTAAGCATTATGACCACTGTAAGAATAAAAGTACCATATAACATAAATGTCATGGACTCATGTTCCTCCCATGTTTCTGACCTGCCAACATCATGTGTCTGTCACTTAGCTCCCTTCATGGAGTCAAATGGCTACAGTAGTACTAAACATCTCCCTACTGCCAATGTCTAGAAGTAGAAGTGAGGACTTTTTCAACCTTTTTTACAATGACTTCCTTTTGTTAGTGTAACTCCCACCTCCCCCCAAATATTTCTCTGTCAATGTTCTCATTGGTCCTCCATCCTTATTTTGTCTCTTAAATTGCCTCGCATTGATTCTACTCTTCACGTCTTTTTCCCCCACAATGGCCTATCAATCTTGTTCATTTTGAAGGCTGAGAGGGACTTTCTGTTCATTAATTACTTGGCTTACCTTCGCCCATTCTTCTCCTGTCTGAAAAATCATTTATCTCCATATGCCCTTGACAAGAATATTGAAATATACTCACATTGATGGGACAGCTGAAGAGCAGGGTCAGAAAGCAGGTAGGACTGACGGGACGTCAAGTAGCTTCAAGGTTACGCCGTAGAAACAGGCGGGTTGAGAGATTGTCACAGGCACGACAGGTGTTGTCATTGTTGAACATGGCCACCGAAAATGGATTCCAGTGACTCAGCCAAGAATCAGAATAGGGGGCTGGGGCATCTGGTGTACCTAGGTTAGAGATCCATATCCTACCCACCATGAGTGGTTGTGTTAGTCAGGTTTCTATCACTATAATAAAATACCTGTGTGTTCGTCAACATTCTCCCAGCTATCATCTAAAAGGTTAGGCCACATAACTTAGAGGAAGGAAGATTTATTAGCTCATAATTTCAGAGTTCAGTCTGTGTGAGGCCGGGGACCTCAGATCTCAAGGCATGGTGGTAGAAAGTAGAGGAAAAGATAACTCAAAGCTTTGGTTCTCTGATCATGAAGGCTGGAAGCAAGGCAGCAAGAAAGGGAAGAGGAATCACATATAATCTCCAAGACCCTAGCCCCAAGGACCCACCTTCTCCAACCACACCCTACTGGCCTGAGCCACCACCCAGATTACAACCAAGCCCTGCTCCCAACATTGCCACCCTGTTTTTGTGAGGGCTGGGGATACCTCAAATCTAAAGCATTATGACCTGAGATAATTAACTTATAAATTATAATTTTTTTTGGGGGGTGGTACTGGGGGTGGAACCCAGAGGCTTTCTACCTCTGGACTATCCCCCCAGACCTATTTTATATTTTATTTAGAAACAGGGTCACACTAAGCTGCTGTGAGCCTAAGTAGCTGAGGCTGGCTTCGAACCTTTGCAATCCTCCTGTCTTAGCCTCCCAAGCGCAGGGATTACAAGTGTGCGCCACCACGCCCGGCTTATAAATTATAATTTAAACAATAAATACAAATTATAAATTAATAACTTTATGAATTAATTTCCACAAAGAGAAAACCTTCATTTGGGCCCATGGTTTTGGAAATTTCTGTGGGCCATGATTTCTTGGCCCACATCGTGGTAGGAGTATGTGATAGAGCAAAGCTGCTCACCTGGTGACCTTGAAGCAAAGACCTGAGGACCGAATGACCTAAGGACTTCCAGCTTGGCTCATCTCTCAAAGTTTCCACCACCTCCCAAGAGCACCACCCTGAGGACCAAGCCTTAACATGTGGGCTCTGGAAGGGGGCGTTTGAGATTCAAACTGTGGCGTGTGGAGAAGGGCCTTCCCTTTTAGGCTTTCCTCGGTGGGAGCTGGTACTGCCAAAGTGCATAGGAAGGGTTGGGAGTGTCCTATGGGAAAAGAGTTCAGATCCTGGCAGAGAATAAATAAATAAAGACCAAACCAGTGTCCTCCACACGTTTAGGATTCTGAGTTCCCTAGGTCTGACCTTATACTGTTATTCTACAGTACAGAGATCTTCTTTCAAGTACAATTAATTTATATAGTATTTTCCCTCTGCATTTTTACAAGCCCTTCTCCAGCTCTGGCCCTGTATTATAAGGCATGAAGATATCTTTCGTCTTTCTTCTACAACCATAGTGACCTTGCTTCATTTTTTTAAAACTAGAGATTTAACCGAGGAGCGTTCTACCTCTGAGCTACACGCACAACCCTTTTTGTTTTTATTTTTAAATAGAGTTTTGGTAAGTTGCTGAGGATGGCCTTGGACTTTCTATTCTCCTGTCTCAGCCTCCCAAGTACTATCAGGGATACAGATATGTACGACCATACCAGGCTTGGGGTTTTGTTTTTAATCTCTCTCCATAAAAGCAGCTTTTTATTCTTTAAAGATTTTTGCACTTTTTGATTCTCAACAGGTGTATCTCCTTGCCTGCTTCCAGCATAGCACACACACCACACAAACAAGGGCTCAATTACTTCATTTCCCTATTAAACTCAAATTTCCATAAGGACAGATATTGCCTCTCAAAGTTTTATCCTCAGTACTTAGGACAGAGCCCAGCACATATAAAACATTTAACAAATACTGAGTGAATGAATGAATGAACAAATTAATTCATTTGTTCATTCCCTTCTGTACTTTTTGTCCAGTGATTTTTTTTTTAAGATTTAAAGAAGTTTATTAAAAGAAATACAGAAAATAGAAATACAGTCCCATGCCAAAATAGCATGAGGGGGTGACTCGAAATGAATACACCCTTGTCCAGTGTTTTAAAGCAAATATAAATCCTGTATTTTCTGGGATGGTCATAGTAATATTTCTTTTTCAATAGAGAGTACTCATTAACGGTCTAACTAGATAGGGATGATTTTTTTACCATTGTAATAATTTCTTTTTTGGGGGGGGGTCTAGGGATGGAACCCAGAGGCATTTGACCTCCGAGGTACACCACCTGCCCAATTTTTATTCTTTATTTTGAAACAGGGTCTCACTGAGTTGCAGAGGGCCTCACCAAGTAGCTGAGGCTGTCCCCGAACCACAATCCTCTGGTCTCAGCCTCCCAAATGCTGGGATTACAAGCGTGCACCACCACGCCTGGCTCCATTGTAATTTCTTTGCAACACCTTCTTAAGTCATTAGATGATTCTCTTTCAGGCCACGTCCCAGTTTTCATTCAGAAAAGGTAATTCCCGTAATTATTAGTAGAGACATACACTTCTCAAAATGCTATCAAAGAAGTCACCTGGGTGCAAATTTCTTCTCATAAAGTACAAAAATAAACTGTCAAAAAGTTCCTGGTCTCCACTCTCTATCTCTTGGTATCTTTTCTATTTTTGAGCACAAAGGTAAGAGAGTGCGGTGTTAGCTTATGCTGAGGGCGGGTCCTCCGTAGGGTCAGGCCTTCAGCGGTTGCCAGGCAGCTCCCTGAGAAGCTTCTTAGCCGAGAAACATCAGGCCTGCGCTGTGCGTCCTGCCCCGAAGGACGTGCACTATGTCCCTTTCTTAGCCAAACAATTTCCCACCCTGTGAAACCACCTTTTTAATAAGAACATTATTTTTTTAATTTGATGCATTGTATTTTTACAACATATTGGGGTATAGAGTGATGGGAAAATACATGCACGCAGCTCTCGGTGCCCTCTGCACATTTAATAACGATTCCTTTTACTATTCTAAAATGAAATCCAGGAGAAATATAACTTATCTACATGTAAGTTTTAAAAACAGGAAATAATATTCTAGAATATAGAGAAAGCATAAAAGGACACAAAGAATAAAGGATTATTAAGAAGACACGTACAGGTTGAACCTCCCTAATTTGAAAAACCTGAAATGTTATTTTGGTCTTTTATATTTCTGGGGATTGAACCCAGGACTTTGGACATGCTAGACAAATGCTCTACCACTTAGCTACAGCCCTAGTTCCCAAATCTGGAACTTTTTGAGAGCTGTCACGATGCCACAAGGAAGACATTCCACACCTAACTTCATGCGACAGGTCACAGTCAACACATACAGCATGCTTTAAAATAGTATCTAAAAATTACCTTCAGGCTATGAGTTTAAGACACGTATGTAACATAAGCGAGTTTCATGTTTAGACTTGGATCTCATTCCCAAGATACCTAATTATGCATGTGTAAAATTCCAAACACCCCAAAATCTAAAACCTGAAACACATTTTGAATGAGGGATATTCAATCTGTGATTATAATGCGTGACTGCTGTGCATGTCAGTTGGGGAAGGGATGATGCTGGGCGCGGACCCCAGGCTTGGTGCGTGCTAAGTATGTGCACTACCACTGACCTATCCCTCCAGCCCTGTGACTGGTAACAGGAGCTGCTAAATGCTCAGCACAACTGGTCTAGAAGACAAAATGAAGTAAGTCAGGTGCTTCACCTGCAGCGGATTGGGAGAACCGTGTTGTGTATGGAATGGTAGGTGACCCTTCTTTAAATTTCAGACAAAACCAAGATATTCCCTTGACCCACACGGTAGGTGCATTGCTTGAAAACTCACTGATTAAAAGCTTTGCCAAAAAAATACTGGGGGCTTGTATACAAAATGGAGTAAGGGATCAGAAGATGAGAAACACTTTTCAAGGTTCTTTTTTGACACTTGGAATTGATTTTTGGCACAAGTACATTCTACATTATACCTCTGAGCTACATCCCTAGCCGTTTTTATTTTGAAACAGAGTCTTGCTAAATTGCTGAGGCTGTCCTTGAACCTGTGATCCTCCTGTTTCAGTTTCCCAGGTACTGGGATTATAGGCTTAGGCCACCGTGCTTGGCATCCTGACTGACTGTTTTTTTATGACAGATTTCAAGCATACAGAAGAGGTGAAAGAATAGCTAAATGAATACTGATAGATATCTTCTACCCAAATTTAGCCCTTTTTTTCCCTACAGAATCATTCGGAAGTGGTTACCGATATTGCCACAATTTATTTCAATATGCAGTTTCTAAAGCTAAGGAAAATTTCCTGCGTATTTACAATGGCTCTATCATATCCAAGAAAATAAATAATAATTTTGTAATATCATTAGTACATATGCAAATTTTCCAGTAGACGCAAGATTTATTTTTATAGCTATTATATTTATATCTATTTACTTTGGGTACTGGGGATTGAACCCAGGGGCATTCTGCCTCTGAGCTACACCACAGCCTTTTTAATTTTTTATTGGGAAACAAGGTCTCTCACTAATTTGCTGAAGCTGGTCTTGAACCTGTAGTCCTCCTGTCTCAATCTCCCAAGTACTAGGATAATAGCATGTGCCACCACACCTGGCTAGGTATGATTTTTAAAAATCAGGATCCAATCAGTATTCATCTATTTTATTTGTTTATTGTGTTTTATAAGTTTCTTTTAATTTAGAATAACCCTTCTACCTTTTATCCTCAAAATTATTATTTTTTGGGAGAGTAAAAAATGGTAGTCTATACTAGCCATGATGGTGCACACTTGTAATCTAGTATTTGAGAGGCTGAGACCGGAGGATTGCAAGTTCATGGCCAGTATTAGCTACTTAGTGAGACCCTGTTTCAAAATAAAGATTAAAATTAGGGCTGGGGGTGTTGTCTGGAGGTAGAATGCTGATAGGTTCAATCCCCAATACTAAAAAGAAAATAGTGGCACATGCCTGTAATCCCAGTACTTGGGAGGCTGAGACAGAAGGACCGTGGGTTCGAAGCCAGACTCAGCAACTTAGTGAGGCTGTCAACAATTTAGTAAGAACCTGTTTCCAAATAAAAAATTAAATAGAGGCTGGAGGTGTAGCTCAGAGGTAGATTATCCCTGGGTTCCATCCCCAGAACCCTGCCCCCTCCCACAAAAATGGTTGTCTTGTAGAATGTCTCACATTCTGATTCCTGTAACTTTTTGATATATGCTCTTAGTCTTTGAATGCAAATATGCTTTTCTCTCCTTATAATTGGAATTGGCCTCTTATTCAAAGATCTCTAACTCTACACAGCTAAAGCTGTATCTGTATTTTTTCTAATTGAGTTCATATGCTATTTGTAGTTCAAATGAACAAATACAGGAACTTGTTTCCTAATTTAATTGTATGCTCTCCTGCCTTCCTTTCTTACTGTATTGGGGATTGAACCCAGGAGCAGTCTACCTCCAATCCATACCCCCAGTCCTATTTTATTTTATTTTATTTTATTTTGAAACAGGTTCTCGCTAAATTATCGAGGCTGGCCACAAACCTGCCTGGTCCTGTCTGGGATCACAGGTGTGTGCCCCACATCTGGCTTATCACTTTTTTCTTATGCCCCCAAACTTTAGCATAAGAATATTAATGTGGTAACTTGTTTGCCTTCTCTCTCAACAAATAAAAAAAAACTTAAAAAACACAAAACCAATAGTACTACAAACAATAACCCTTCTGAATCAAGTTCAGGAGTTATTTAATTTTGTCCTGAAGTTATATCCCTCTAGCAATGAATTATCAAGGAACCATTGTTCAAAAGTTAGTAGAAACAATTCTCTTCTTTTTGCCCTTACCTTTATCTAATGGTATAGCATAGCTTCATGTGTGTCTGCTTGCATTGTTTTGACTTTTTAAGTAGGTAAAAGATAGCAGAGTTTGAGAGACAAAACTATTTAAACTTATTTCTGGGGACGTCTTGCCCCATTTGCTCTAGTCCCTTTATTCCATTTTCCTCCCTCAGCTTCCCACAAGTAATGACTTTCGTCTCCGGCTTGTTACAAGTGCTTCCTTTCTCTTAATTGAAAAGGCGATGTCCTGTCTGTTATACACATCTTGACACCACTTCAGGCCAGCCTTCGACTTCTTCTCTGCCTCAATCACACTGTAATGTGGAGACGTTACTTGAGTTTATTCAACCAGCGGACATTTGTATTGTGTCAAATCTTTTTCATTACAACGGATGCTGAAAGAAATAACCTTGTGCACACAAGTCCTCGTATTTGCAGAGGCTTAACTTGTGAGTGGATTCCTAGACGTGGAGCATCCGAGTCAAGCATTTCTAGCTTAAAAGATCGTCAAACTGTCCACTGTGGAAGTTTCGCAATTTTACTTTCCCCACCTGCAGAATATGACAATCTTTTATAAACAAGAATTTTATCTACACAAACATCCACCATGGTATTTCAAGAGACATGAGGGATATGGGGCAGTCCTTCTTTGGCTATGGGGCAGTTTTTACCCTGTGCGTTGTGCGTTCTTTGTAGGACGTCCAGCATTCCTGGACTCTGCTTGTAATGGCCCCAAACATTGTGACAACCCAAAACGTCAGCACACGTTCCCCAAACGCCACCTTACGAACCTCTGCTCCGGATACTCTTAAATTTACCCAGGGGATTAAGAAAGTGGTTTGAAGAGCTGTGAACCCAGATCACATGGTTTTTTGCTCCCTGTATAATTGCTTCTGCTAAGTCTCACTGGGCATTATTCTGTTTGCAGGAGCTGCTCATTAGGACTTCCCTGGAAATGTAGGAGCTCACAGCACCCCACTGGGCTCTTTCTAAGCATGCTTGGAAGAAATGTCCCTCTTGTACCAACCCCAGGAGGATTTGTTTCATTTGCCATTATCCCCAGAACACAAAGTGTCACAAACTCAATCTTCCTCTCCTGTTTGTACCAGAACGTGACTGGGAAAATCTGTGGTATTTCTGGCATGTGCACACAACTTTATGATTTTCACTGTGCGCACAAACACCACCCATGGATTCATCCTGTTTTCCTGTACGTCTATTTTTTTCTTATTTTCCAGACTTACCTTTCCTCCCTTTTCCCTCAAATCAGTGGGATTATGTAATTTTCTAGGTTGCCTTAAGGAAATAAAAATTCAGTACCAATCTCAGAGTTGTTATTAGGATTTTGTATATAGGCCATACTTTGCCTGAGAGGAGGAGCATCCTTTTTTGGTACTAGAGGCTGAACCCAGGAGTGTTCTACATCCAAGCTACACCCCCAGCCCTTTTTATTTATTTATTTATTTATTTATTTATTTATTTATTTATTTAAAAAATTTTTGCGGGTCTGAAGATGGAACCCAGGGGCATTTGACCTCTGAGCTACACCCCCTGCCCTTTTTTTTATTCCTTATTTTGAAACAGGATCTCACTAAGTTGCGGAGGGCCTCACTAGGTACCAGAGGCTGTCTGCAAACCCCGATCCTCCCATCTCAGCCTCCGAAATGCTGGGATTACAAATGTGCACCACCACGCCCAGCTTACTTTTTTATTTTGAAACAGGGTCTTGCTAAGTTGCTGAGGCATTCACTAAATTGTTGAGGCTGGCCTTGAACCTGTGATCCTATTATCTCAGCCTCCTATATACTGGGATTATAGGTATGTACCACCTTGCCCAGCCCAGGAGGAATATCTCAAGTCACAGTCCCTGTATCCTATATCCTCTTTCCAGCCACATTCCCCTATGCCCAACACACTTCACCCACATATTACAGATATGCTGTCCATGGCTGACGGCCATTTCTATGGGGTTTCTTAGTCCCACTCCTGTCTTTCTATCTAGATCCCCAGACAAACTTTTCAATCTTGTTAGAAATGGATCTTCAGAAGAAGGAAAATAAACTTACCATATGACCCAGCAATACCACCTATGGGTATCTACCAAAAAGAATAAAACCCCAAATACCAAACTAATGCATGAGCAACCATGTTCAACCATTGCCAAACTGTGGAACCAGCCAAGATGTCCTTCAACAGATGAGTGGATTACAAAACTCTGGGATGTGTACACAGTGGAATTTGCCCAGCCATAAAGGAGAACAAAATTATGGCATTTGCAGTGAAATGTCACACACAAAAAAGAAATCGGATGTTTCCCTTAATGTGCAAAAACTAGGGAGAAATGGGTAACAGGAGGAACTCTAGATGAAGAAGAGATCCTATAGAGGAGCAATTAAAGTGACCTATCTGAGGGTATGGGAGGGGGGAAGAGGGCAATTCTTTAAAACAAATGATGTACTTAAACAAACATTATAAAAGTTAATCAGGAAACCAAGCATGGGAAGGAGGGAGGGGGAGGGGAGGGGTTTGGGGTTGGGTAAGGGCTGATTGGGTGACGTGTGCATGTATATCTCAAGTTTTTTTTTTAATCTTATTAAGAAGTATGACTACAATGCACCAATAAAATTTTATTAAAAAAAGAGAAATGGATTCTAGTGAAACTGCAGATAAAAACTCATGAAATCAAAAGTAACTTGGCAAGGTAGTTTACTTCTGCAGAAGGGTGTACAAGCAACAAAAAGTCTGGTAAGCAAGCACAACAAGCCAGCAGTCCACTCATTTTTTATCCTTAATGTGATCCTGCCCCTTGCCCTGATTGGTGGGAGTTGGTGTTCACAACTCTATATAACTGGCTATTTTCTAAGACAGACAGGAATTCTGAAACAAAATTTGGCAAAGAAACAAAATTTAAAGTACAGCTCTACAGTGAGTGGCTTATTTCTAGGTCAGGCAGGAGTTTTGAAACTAAGTTTAAGATTCTGGAAAATTCTGGTCAACTAAAGTTTATATGAACTAAGATGGCTGACATTCTGGAAGATTCTGGTCAACCATAAGTTATATGAGCTAAGATGGTTGACATTCTGGAAGCTTCTGGCCAACCCAATGTTAAATGCTCTAAAATATCTGATACTAAAGAAGATTTGGGGAGTGAATCATACAGGTACATATACACAGTTACAAAATGAATGCCTAAGCTACATCTACAAAATGGAAAATAATATGTTCCTATATAATTTTGCTACTTCGATAGAAAATATTTATTTTTATTCTTTATGATGTGAACAAAACAGACAGTGCTCGGTCAACTTGCTTTCTGGACAGATGTTCTTGTATTTAAAGACATTCAAATGTGAGTGTGTTAGTCAGGATTCTCCCATGGGTGTGTTCACTAACCTGAAAGCCCCCAAACTTAGTCCTTTGGGGTTTTATGAATGCTTATTACATAGACAAGATTAACTATCATTCTATTGGCGATCAACTTAGCATTCAGCCTCAGAGGCTGGGTGGGACTGAAAGTTCCAGCTGCCTAATCACATGGTTGGCTCCTGACACTGTCGAGGAAGCCCATCCTGAGGTTATCAAATGCCTCCCCAGAAACCACTCATCTCATTGACAAACAAAAGATGCTCTTGTCCCTGCAGAGTCCAAGGATTTTAGAAGTTACCTGTCAGGAGACTGGGACAAAGGCTAATTACATATTTGCAAGACAGTGGCGTGGTCCCAATCTGGGTCTGAAGGCCTGAGAACCAGGTGGGCTAAGGGTGTAAATTCCAGGCTGGAGGTCAGCAGTCTTGCAACCCAGGAAGAGCTGATACACAGATGGATGTCCCAGTTCAAAGGCCGCTGGACAGGAGGAATTTCTTCTTTGGTTTTTATTCTATTCAGGCCTTCATCTGATTGAGTGAGGCTCATCCATATCAGGAAGGACAATGTGTTTTACTCAGTCTATAGATTCTAATGTTAATGTCATCTAGATGCATACTTATACAGAAACACAGAATAATGTTTGACTAGATAGATATCTGAGCGTCCTGTGACCCAATTAATTTGACGCATAAGTTGTCACCAGGAGGATCTCTTCAAGCAGATCCACAGGCAGGTGATTTAGCATAGCTGGTTGTGGCTCCCATGCCTTCTCCTACTTCATGTTAGCATTTCCTATCTTTTGCCTCAGGATAACTGAGAATGCCACAGCCTCTATTCACCCCCAATATAACCCAATCCACTTTATTTCAATCATGGTGTTTTTCTGGGAGTGAATGACTTTTTTTCTTTTCTTTCAGCCTTCTTGGTTAATTTGACTGTAAAAGCAAACCAGCGCTTTTCTCCCCCCCCACAAGAGATATCTGTCCAGATACATTGTTTATTACCTTGTTTCCAAGATACATTTCACATGCTTCAATCTCAGAAATCTAAAATTCTGAAAAAATTTCTTGCAAAGTCTCAGGAGCTCTTGCTGATATTGCTCCTGGATTTTCCTGATATAGCGCACTCCCAGTTTTTTAAAAAAATTAAAAAACAGGTTTCCTACCTTTAAAGGTATATAGGACCACACTGTGGGGATTTGGGGGTGAAGGAAGCAAGCTCTTCTCATTCAAAAGCAACAGAGATGAATAATTGTTTTCAATATGTTAACACAGGAACTACTATCACTGTTACAATTTTAGGCCTTATAAAAATGCCTTGTTGCCTAAACTTATAGTTGTGGGGTATATTAATGAAGGCTGGGTCCTGATAATTGACTTTGGACCTAGAGATGTTCTATTTGTTTTTTGTTTTTTTTTTTCAGTGCTGGGGATCGAACCCAGGGAACTTCTACTTCTGAGTGATACCCCCAGCCCTATTTTTTATTCATTTTGAAACAAGGTCTCACTAAGTTGCAGAAGGCTTCATTAGCTAAGAAGCTGAGTCTGTACACAAACCCGGATTTTACTGTTTCAGCCTCTCAGGTACTGGGATTATAAGCGTGCACCACCATGCCCGGCTGGTGTTCTGGTTTTGATGGCATTAGAGCTATCCAACCAATCGTTTACTCCTCTCCTCCTTCTTGGATGAGTGAATGAAGAGGGGAACAGGGATTCTTGAGAGAGAGAGAGAGAGAGAGAGAGAGAGAGAGAGAGAGAGAGAGAGAGAGAGAGAGAGAGAGAGAGATGAGAATTGTGATGTAATCTCAGAACTACCTTTTCCTTTCCCTCCTGGTTTCTTCATGGAAGATGTCTGTCCCCATGTTCATCTGAACACTTCAGGGGAGAGATGTCATTTCACATCTCAGTCTAAGTCATCTCTCCTGTCCAGCCACCACCTCTCTTATGCATTCTGTGGGCCTCCTAGATGGCATATCTGCTAATTGATCTGGCTTTTTGACCACTGTAGCAGTTTAAATGTTGGGCACCAGGCTAAGAGAGAACCTTCAGAAACCCACGTTGGCATAGAGTTTAACTGATTCGTGTGATTCTTTGGTTTTCTTTTTGAACTTTGGATTTTTTAAGTTTTCTTATAATGTTTCTCCTCCCCATTCTTCAAAGTACTTTACTTTCAAAGAACATCCAATTTATTTGCTTTCCAAAAGAATGGGAGGAACTTGCCATGTAAGCAATAAAAAAATTGCTTTCTGAAAATGAATAATTCTGATACCGTTTCTAGGACAACCAGGGGCATAAAATAAAAGGATAGAACAGCAGCTGGGAAACTGGTATAAAATTCTGTGTAAATCTAGAAAGAATTATTATCTTTAAAAATCACAAGGTAAAAAACTGGTATTTGGCATTGGAGAGTTTAATAATTCAGGTCACGTTTAAATAAGTGCTCTGGGCAATTTATTGTTGCCAGTTTGATATTGATGGGTGGTATATAAATATAAAATGGGAGGCTATAGAAACAGGATGGAATGTCATTTTTCCAAGCATAGCTCAGTGTCTCCTGAGATTAAAAGCAATGTCAGGCTCTCTGTGCAAGCGTGTCTTCTGTATAAGGTACTTGGAAATGTCTTAGAGAATTATCACATGGGTGACACTTAAAATTTCTTCTGTTAAGTATTTTAAGAAATAGAACTTATTAAAATTATTTTGCTAATGAGATGTTTTATAACACAGAAACATAATAATTGAAGGGGAATGTTACAGGGGGCTGCAGAGCTAGATTTTTCCCCAGTGGTACTTGAGATTTAACTCAGAGTACTACACAAGCTAGACAAGTACTCTACCACTGAGCTACATTCTCAGTCCTTTTTATTTCTTTAATTTTGAGCCGGGGTCTTGCTAAGTTGCTCAGACTGGCCTTGAATTTGTGATCCTCCTACTTCAGCCTGCTGAGTTGCACAGGACTAATTTTTGAGGATTTGTAAATTATCAGTAGATTACCAGTGTTTTTTTTTTTTTCTTAAAGTGTTGTGGTCCATCGACAAAGAGCAGAGTTTGTTCTCACATTTATAGACAGTCTTCCTGCTCTAACTGCATATTATCTTTTATTTTTATGTTAGATGCATTCATTTTATCAGACAAGCTCAAGAAAGTACAAGCCCAAAATACCCTTGTTATTCTCTCTCCCCTGCCTCTTCAGATGGGTTGGTTCTCTCAACGCTTTCTTCCCTGCTCCTGAATGCAATCCTGGGTGGATCCTTATCTTTTCCAGTCATTCTCATAAGGGTATAAAGTCCACTGGTCATGTTGAGGAAACAAGTTCCGTTCTATGCTAAGGTATTAGAACAGAACTTCTCCTTCTCCTTCTCCTTCTCCCTCTCCCTCTCCCTCCTCTCCCTCCTCTTCCTCCTCCTCCTCCTCCTCCTCCTCCTCCTCCTCCTCCTCCTCCTCCTCCTCCTCCTCCTCCTTCTTCTTCTTCTTCTTCTTCTTCTTCTTCTTCTTCTTCTTTTTGGTGGTACTGGGGTTCCTGGAAGCCTTTCTACCTTCAGGCTATACTCCCAGACCTATTTTTACATTTTTATTTGGAAACAGGGTCTCCTAAGCCAGCGCGAGTGGCTGGCTTTGAACCTGTGCGATCCTCCTGTCTCTGCCTCCCAAGCGTGGGGATTACAAGCGTGCGCCACCATGCCCGGCTAGAACAGAACTTCTAACAGTTCTCCAACAGTTCTTCAGATAGTTCCTCTCCTGTTCCAGCTAGACTTGGCTCCCAGTTAGAAGTCTGGGGCGGGGTGGGGTAGGGGAGAGGACATGGCTGGCTGCTGTAACTCCTCACCTGCTCTTTCCTTCCTCCTTCCCTCTGTACTCACCTGGCAGTACTGGGCTCCTCTGGGGTTGCAGGCTGGGAAACTAGTCAGGGCCATGAGGGCTTCTACTTGATAGCCGACAGGTACAAATGCTGGTTCTCCTCCATCACGGGCTCCAAGTGGCTGTTTTGGAACTGTCTCTCACCTCCAGTTCCCTTGATGCAGGCAATGCCTCCTCCAGGCTGTTGGTCCTGGTTGTCTGGAGGCCTGTCCTGTCCTGTGATCCCTGGCCTGTTGAGGAGTCCTTCTGGGAAAAGTTCCTCTCAAAGTGACCCAATCCAGTTCCCGTCTTCAGGGTTCTTCTCTGCCCCACAGGAAGCTCAGCCATCCAAGCCCTTCAGAATTTGGATATGCAAATCACAACTGTCCCAGCAGTCATCGCCCCTCCCAGGCACCGGCCAGATACCAACCCTTACCATGGAGGACGGAAGCCTTCCACAGACTTACTCTCAGACAACGCAGGCAAAAAGTGCTTTGTACTAGACTGGCGATTTTCCTATACTTTTAAAATAATTTCAAGAATTAAAAAAATGCATATTATACATACAACACATGCAAAAATGCATATTTAAAAAGCATAAGTAGGGATATGTGTCATACTACACAAATTCCATAACCTGACTTTTCCACTTAATGGTTTATCACAAATATCACCATTTTAATATATGCTTTCTGTGTAGTCATTTTTAAAAGCAAATACAATAATGTGTAGTATAATTTAAATAACTAAGCTTTTCTTCTAGTATTTTTAGATCATTTCCTTTTTTTATGGTACTGGGAATTGAACCCAGGGGTGTTCTAGCCCCAAGGTAACCCATAGCCCTTTTAAATTTTTTGATTTTGAAATGATTTCTTGCTAAGTTCTCAGGGTCATGCTAAATTGCTGAGGCTGGCCTCAAATAAAATTATGATCCTTCTGTCTCAGTCTCCCCAGTCCTGGGCTTATAGGCATGCACCACCATGCCCAGCTTCATTTAAAAAAAATGATAATGCAACTATAAAAAATAGCTTTGGACAAAGATAGCAACACTGCACACAGTGAAATTCAGGGGTTTAACTTCTGTGTGAATTCACTAACCGGTAAGAAGCCTTTAGCCTCCTGTCAGTTATGAGCTCTCGCTCTCTGAATGCATGAAGGGATCAATTTTTCCCTGCTGCAGAGCTCTTTTTTTTTAACCAGGTTTGCTAACTTTGGAAGTGACATCTAGACACTGCGAATTTTCTCCCAGTTAAAAACCTAATACAAAAATGCTTTAAACAATGTCAGAGTGCATTAGATCAAGAATAGAGTCATACGGTTCATGATAAGAATGTTGCTGGTGCCAGTAAGTTGTAACAAGGAGACAGAAATGACAACAGACATAGCCTTTGGAAGTGCACTCAACTTTTTTTTTTTTTTTACTGGTGTGTTGAAAGGAAGCATTCTTGTATGCCAGGTCTTTAAAAATAGATTGTATAGTATTTTAGTCAAATTCTTCCCATCACCAGTATTCAGTGACAAAGATGTTGGGTCCCAACTAGGCTGACAATTATAACAAGGAGACTACATTTATATGGTGGCTGTGTGTTTCAAAGCTCCCCTTTATTGGTGCTGGAGATTGAACCCAAGAGCATTCTACCTCTGAGCTATACCCCCATGCCTATTTATTTTTATTTTGAGACAGGGTCTCACTAAGTTGCAGAGGGCCTTGCTACATTGCTGAAGCTTGTTTAAAACCAGAGATCCTCCTGTCTCAGCCATCCAAGTACTGGGATTACAGGCACATACCACCAAGCCTGGTTGTTTCAAAGCCTTTTAACTTTTATTATCTAATCGGTTCCTCTAAAACTCCCTAAGAAGCAATCAGGGGAGATATTTTCATTCCCATTTCATTGATCATGGGAGAGAGAATGAGGATCGAATTGATCCTCACATTTACAGAGCTAGGCAGGGGCAGAGATGGCACTGGAGCTTAGGTCTCAAGCCATCTGCCTGTTGTTCCTGGATGTGCTGTGCCTTCCCTACCCACACGCCATCTTCCATCACTGTCCACCCAGTTCTTCAACAGACTCTCTCCTTTCCCCCTCTCATTTCTCAATATCCTGTATACCATCATGTCCTGCCCTTTCTACTTTCACACCATCTCTCAAATCTGTTCTGTTCTGTCTCTAGTGCATACTTCCCTGTCCAAATTAGCATCATCTCTCCCCTGGATGGTGACCGCAGCTTCCTGTCTGATATCCACTCTTACCTTCCCATGGTCTACCCTTCACCCAGTAGCCAAGTGACATCCCCCAAGCACACACTGAACCCAGCTTCTTCACTACTCAGAACCCTTTAAATAAGCCCACGTCCTTCATATCAGCCACCGATACACGAAGCCCCACTGGCCTCTTCTTTGACGGTCTCCTCCCATCTCCCACGGACTCTACCAGCTCAGCTTCCTCTCTCTTCCTAGACCTACCAACTCACTGCTATTCCAGAACCTCTCACAAATGCACCCAGACTTTCTGCGTCCACTCCTTCCTGTCCTCCACTGGGTCTTTGCTTGAATGCCGCCCTCCCTGAGTATCCAGTCTAAAGAAGATGCAGTCACCCTCTTCCCTGCTGCACGACTTTACCTTATCACAGCATCGACTTTGTTTATAGTTTTATCTTCTTTTATTTGCATGTGTGTGTGCATGTTTTAAGATTTTTTTTAAAAAGTATACTTTTATTGGTGCATTGTAATTATACATCATGGTAAGATTTAAAGTGATACGTGAATACAGGCACACATCACTAGGTGCATTTCTTTGTTCAGCTCGCCCTGTTTACCTCTCGTTCCTCTCCATACATGTTAGTGAGATTGCCAGTGATCATATATGAACATAATATGCTGTTTTGGGGGGGGGTCTTTTTTTTTCTTGTGGTACTGGGGATGGAACCCAGGGGCTTTTCTACCTCCGGGCTATACTCCCAGACCTATTTTATATTTTAGTTGGAAATAGGGTCTCACTAAGTTGCTGAGAGCCTTGCTCAGTCGCTGAGGCTGGCTTTGAACCTGTGCAATCCTCCTGTCTCAGCCTCCCAAGTGCTGGGATTACAAGCGTGCGTCACCACGCCTGGCAAACATAGTATGGTTTGAACAGTTTTCTCCCTCAGCCTCCTTTAACCCATCTCCACCTCCCTCCCCAGTCCTCTTCCACCATGATACTGGCCTCTCCCCTCATTTGACTCAAGTCTCTCTCTCTCTCTCTCTCTTTGTGGTACTGGGGTTCCTGGAAACCCTTCCACCTCCGGGCTACACTCCCAGACCTATTTTTATATTTTTATTTGGAAACAGGGTCTCTTAAGCCAGCGAGGCTGTCTTTGAACCTGCAGGATCCTCCTGTCTCCACTTCCCAGGTGCAGGGATTACAAGCGTGCGCCACCACGCCCGGCTTCTTCTTTCTTCTTCTTCTTCTTCTTCTTCTTCTTCTTCTTCTTCTTCTTCTTCTTCTTCTTCTTCTTCTTCTTCTTCTTCTTCTTCTTCTTCTTCTTCTTCTTCTTCTTCTTCTTCTTCTTCTTCTTCTTCTTCTTCTTCTTCTTCTTCTTCTTCTTCTTCTTCTTCTTCTTCTTCTTCTTCTTCTTCTTCTTCTTCTTCTTCTTCTTCTTCTTCTTCTTCTTCTTCTTTTCTGCCACACTGGGGATGGAACCCAGGAGCATTGCACCTCCAAGCTAAGCTACACCCCCAGCCCTATATTTTTAGTCTCTTTATTTTTTAAACAGAGTCTCACTGAGTTGTGAAAGGCCTGGCTAAGTAGCTGAGACTGTTTATGAACTGTGATCCTCCTGTCTTTGCTTCCCAAATGCTGGGATTACAAGTGTGTGTCACCATGCCCGGCCAACTCAAGTCTGTTTTGTTTGCCATTTTCATGCTAACTACCACATATGAGAGAAAACATTTGACCCTTGACTTTCTGAGGCTGGCTGATCTCACTTGGCATAATCTTCTCTAGTTTCATCCATTTTCCTGCAAATAACATAATTTGGTTCTTCTTTTTGGCTGAATAAAATTCCATTGTGTGTGTCTACAACACAGCTTCTTTATCCACTCATCTATTGATGGTCAGTGTTGATCTCTATTTATTCAGTACTGTCCCATTTATTTAAAAAAGCACTTATATGCCATTACTGGGATTCTGGGACATTGTTCTGCATGTTTTAGCAATATTAATTTATTTAATGCTATTAATATGCCTTCTACACTTATTTCAGATGAGAAAATGGAGAAACAGAAATGTCTCAAGGTCACTCTTTGTAAGTAGCAAAATCCAAGATTTGAGTCCCAGCAGGTAGGTATGAAAGTTCTTGCTTTTGGAGGGAGTTTTTTCTATCATGTTCCATGCTGAATAATCACCACATAGAATATCGCCTAGTTAAAAATAGGCACTCAATAAAATGTGTTTTAAACCACAGTGATTTCGTGGTTTCTAAGGAAACTCCGACACTGGATCTTTACAGGTTTGTCCTGGGTACCCATTTTCTGTCTGCTCCAAGGGACCGTTGGCGTTATCCAGGAAGAGGCCTGGCTACCACCTTCTGAGATATTTCAATTTAATTTCATTTTCAACCAGAATAATATCTGAAATTAAGGTTATCCTCTGTCTGAAATCTACACAGTGACAACCAACATTTACGTGGTGATGTATAATTTCTACAGTACTTTTCATGTGCATCTTCTCACTTAACAATGGTGCAAGGAAAGAAATCATTCCAAACCCCTTCCTGTGATTAGGTGAGACTGAAGCGGTAATTGTTAGCTCGGCAGGTTTAGGTAATAGCTTTTCAGCTGCAGTTAACTCCAGAGGAGGTCAATCAAATGCTATGAATTTGCCTGTGTCAATATTGTCACCAGGGAACATTTATTGGAGTAGTAAGACTACTTTTGATTTGGTAGCGTTGGATCTTACTGAGACTATCAAGTTCTAAGGTTTTAAAAAATAAAACAAGGTGGGAGAAGTTAGATATTATGACAGGGATAAAAGAAAAAAATTAATCAAATGATGGTGTTTCTTTTTTAATCAGGCTGGGGGTATAGCTCAGTGGTAAAGCGTGTGCTAGCATGAGCGAGACACTGGGTTTAATCACCAGCATCACAAACAACAAACACAACAAATATCCCCTTCCCCCCCCAAAAAAATCAACAAAACCAAAAACATTTCTCTATTCCTCTTGAGCCTGCCCTTCCCCGTTGGTTTATGTTCTAGTCATTTCCAGGTGTATCTATCCTCAAAACCTACCTTTCCTGAGTCGGCTTACCTGGTGAATTCATTGAGTAACTAGTTCTGATAAGGGTCATCTCCAGGCCTTACTCCAAAGACATTGTCTCCTTGATCCAGTTTAGCCCATTGTACCTGCATTTTTTCTGTTACTATCAGTCTGGTCACTGTGTTATACCCAACATGAAGCTAGTCTAGTACAGGGGTTAAGTGTTTTGATGGCAAACTGCCTTGTTCAAAGCATTGTTCTGCCACTTACTAGAAATGGAAACTTTGGCAAAGCTATTGCACCTCTCTGTGCAATCATTTATTCTATAAAATGAGACTATACAGTCCTTATTTTATAGAGTTTCTATGAAGATTGCATTATTGCATTAAAGTACACAGAACACTTCTCTATTTTAATGATAAAAATATGTCACATATTTTTATCATTATTGTTGAAAGTAGTGACAGTTTTAAAACTCATCCCAGCTCTTGTATACATAATTGGCACCCAATAATTGTGTTTTGGATCCAGTCTCATTGATTTTCTTCAGGTCTTAAAGGCTTAAACTATTGATCATCTAAAAAAATACTATTTAAAAGATTGTTTCAAAATTTAAAAAATAGGGCAGGGGGTGTAGCTTGGAGGTCAAATGCCCCTGGGTTCCATCCCCAGACCCACACAAAAAAATTGTATGTAAAAAGTGCATTTAAAAGATTCACAAAAGAATAATAATTTCTGCAACAACAAAATAGTGTTGTGAAATGAGTAATATCTTTTTTTTTTCTGGTGGTACTGGGGTTCCTGGAAGCCCTTCTACCTCTGGGCTACACTCCCAGACCTATTTTATACTTTTTTATTTTTGGAAACAGGGTCTCTTAAGCCAGCGGGGCTGGCTTTGAACTAGCGCGATCCTCCTGTCTCCATCTCCCAAGCGCGGGGATTACAAGCGTGCGCCACCACGCCCGGCAAGTAATATCTTTTTAACCTGCTAAGAGAGATGAAGTTGGTTGCAATCTTTTAATAGGATGGCTCAGCTCAGTTGGATAGAGTTGTAAATCAATGTTTACATGCAGATGTGGCTTTGAATATCCTCAGTAATGTTGACAAGGTTTGGGGACTTTCTTACCTAGTTAAAGATGTTGGGATCCAAGATGAGTCCAGAAAAAAATGAGCTAACTCTAACCCTGAAGTCCAGTCTAGAGTAGTTAACCCTAGCTGATACCAGCTGAACCATAGATTGCCTCGATGTGCGAGAATATGAAATTAAACGTTTATTGTTTTATGCTCCGAAATTGCTTGTTTTATACAATTATCACAATAAAACCGTTTTCTATTCTGGAATTTGGTACTGGAAGTATGGCTTTGCCTAGAATGCGTAGCCATGCCTTTGAGATCACAGAGCATGTAGCAGAGAAACAATGACAGGGGGTCGAAAAATGGTGACCCATGTTAGGTGGTGCTAAAACACTTGATAGAAAACTCACCTGTCAAAATGTGAAAGGGAAAAATATATGTCTGGTGAATTAAGTAAGAGGAGGAAGAATATTTTCACATATGCTGATGGTATAAGCCAGTTTTTATCTCTTGTATATAATTAAGCACTGAAAGAAAAAAAATAAGTTCAGAAAAAAGCTTGTGGACTTGAAAGTGGCATAGAGAGGAAATTCTAAGGGGCCAGAAATTTTGGAAATTTTCAGGGCTGAAAAACTAAACTGTTTCTTATCTGCAACTGGTAAAAGAGAAAATTGTGAAGTTCTTTGAGTTTTCACCTCCAGGAAAAGACCAAACCAAGCTTTTAAAAGGTAATTTGAAAGATTAAAGAGGTCATGAATCCAGGCATAGTGGCACACACTTGTAATCTCAGTACTTCGGAGGCTGAGTCAACTTAGTGAGACCCTGTTTCAAGTAAAAAATGAAAAGAAATGGTATAGCTCAGAGATAGAATGGTAGAACACCTGCAACTTTATTACCCAGTACCCCTGAATACTATTAGATAATTTCTCCAAGTTAAACATAATGTAATCACAGAAGCCCAAACAAAACTACTATTTATAAGTATATTGAATGTTTCAAAATAAATTGTGGGTATGACTTTTGTCATATATTGTTGTTTAGGATCAAATACAAAAACTAATTTTTTTTTAGTAGGTTCCTTTTCCAAAGCACCCTAGGCTGGCTTAAAAGAGATGTGGGTATTTAAGATAGAAAAAAAAAATCATCGAGTCTACAACATTTTATAGTCAGGAAAATGGGGTGACCAATTTATCCCACTTTGTGACTGTCCTGATCTTAGTATGGAAAGTTCTGCAAATGAGAAAACCCTTAGACCTGGGATAATGATGGCTGGTCACTTTCAAGCAGGGTGTACTCAACCATGCCGATGAAAACGTCGCCAAGAAAGAGTGAAAAAGGAGGGATTCTAGAAAACACAGTCAAGAGCCACGGTGAACGATGAGCTTAGTTCTTATTCCCAGAGAGCAGCTCCAATGCTTAATTAGGGAGCACTTCCTCTCCCTCATAATGATGGGAACTGACAGGTTGTCACAACACCCATGGGCCCTCACCTCTCACATCATTCCTGGCCCACCTTGCTTAAGAGGCATGGTTTCATTTGTTCTCGATCAATGTGCCAGAAAAACGGTAGCTCCCATGTGGAATATTCCCCAAAGATCTCTTATGAACTAGGTGATAGGCTGAGATAACATATAAAAATGAGTGGGGCTTATTTTAATGGCATGCAGTTACCAAGGGTTTGGGTTTTCCCTAAGAGCACTAAAGGGAAAGATTTCAGGAGCACCTCACAATAGAGCTGGAGGGCTGATTCTTCTATGTTCCCCTCACATTTAAGACTCACAAAAGATTGCATTAGATTAGGCCTTTTTGGAGCCTTTTGATAGGCGTCATCTCTATTGGTGTTCTTCGCACTAGCTGGCTCAGGGGTGTCCAAGTTGCTTTGTGCCCAGTCTGCATAGGTTTTCTTTCACTGATGCACAGACCTCCTATTTAATCCAATATAGATAGGATGGTTAGTAGCCGACTCTGCCTCCATAAGATACTAAGGGGAATTAAAACAGAAAAAAAAAATCAGGATGTATTCTTCAAAAAGCAACTCTGTTTGCCAGGCGTGGTGGCGTATGCGTGTAATCCCAGCGTTTGGGAGGCTGAGACAGGATTGTGGTTCGTGAACAGCCTCAGCTACTTAGTGAGGCCCTTTGCAACTCAGTGAAACCCTGTTTCAAAATAAAGAATAAAATATTGGGCTGGCGGTTTTTGCTCGGAGGTCAAATGCCCCTGGGTCCCATCCCCAGTACCACACACACACACAAAGAAAGCGCGACTCTGTTCATAATATGCACTCGGAACACTTTCAGTCCATTCAGTAAAGTCTTACTGGAATAGTGATGTGAATGTTGTTAAGTAAAATAAAAAAATTATGAGAGTAAAATAAAAAATAAGTGAGTACGGCGGAGTGTGAAAAACACGAGAGAAGTCCGGTACACGTGGCACGTAAAGTTTTAATGTCACGGCTCTCCTGGGGATCAGGACGAGGCACCATGGGGCCCACGGGCCTGCCCGAAATTAGAGGACCCGGGCTCTCCTTTTCAAGGTATGCATCTCGCGAGATGGGGGGTTTACTGGCGGGAATGCCCAATTCTCGCGGGGGTTTCGGCGCCCCCTTGCCCATTCAGAGGTCATGTGACACAAAGTAAGTGCAGGACCCAACTTATCAGATGTTGCATGCATCCTGGTAAGGGTAGAAAATGCAGACAGAGAAGCTAACGAGGCCTTTTAGCTGGTTGCCTGGCTCACCTGGGTAAAGCCAACCAACATGTAATAGCGACAGTGCTTGTGGTCACCAAATCTCATTTCATTTTCTTCTTTCTGAGCACGAAGGAATAGGTGCTTCCCAGTTTCTTTTACAGTGAGGTTCGGGGCATGCTGCTGGGTTTGGATAATGGCCATAACTCCCCTGTATCATTTTCCATCACGTTCACATTCTGTTCCCTTCTTCCATGGCTACCTTCTGTGGCAGCACCCTGCCATGTTGCATGTACCGGTGAGGTATGGTGGCACACACAATAACTGGTATTTGAGAGGCTAAGGGGGAAGGTCACTGGTTCAAGGCCAGCCTCAGCAACCTAGTGAGAATCTATTTCCAAATAAAAAAAAATAAAATGGGACTGGGGATGTAGCTCAGAGGTTGACTGTTCCTAGGTTTTAATCCCCAATAACACACACATATATACATAAACGAATAAAATAAAATGGAAGCACTATATATGAAAGGGGCTTGGGTCCCTGAGTTTCTGTCTGGAGGAGAGCCTTCAAGAAGAGCCGCCTAACTTGCATATGGACTGTGACGGGACAGGAACATAAACCTTTATATTAATTAATCTGTAGAGATTTGGGGATTGTTTGTTATAGCACCCCATATTTATTACCCTGACTAGTACAAAAGGCAAAGGAACTGAAAATGGAGACTCCGCCATGCAGTTTTTTGTCATACCTCGGATTCAGCAATGAGTTTGAAATGACATCGCTCAATGGCACCAGGGTTTCCTGTACCTGCTTTATTGATCGGCCGCACAGCTCTTGGTATGAAGTTGGATTGTGGGAGGAGGGAGGCGGCGCTAGGCTGAAGTTCCTATTATGGAACGTGCTAATTCAGAGATTGTACCCAAAATGAGCGGCTGAGGCCAAGAATATAAAAGCATAAACATATAAGGATCTAAAAACAACAACAGTAAGAAAGTTGCCATGTCTTTCACTCTTTCGAGTTTTAAGACAACTAAGTGGTCCCTCATTATCCATGGTTTGGCTTTCCACTGTTTCAATGACCTGTGGCCAATCACAGAATAAAAAGGGTGAGTCAAGTCCAATAAGATGTATATTTGGAGGAAGAGAGAGATCACAGTTACATAACTTTTATTGCAGTATATCATTCTTGTTGCTCTATTTTGTAATTAGTTATTGTTGATCTCTTTCTTACTCTGCCTAGGTTATAAATTAAACTTTACCATAGGCGTGGATGCATAGGTAAGAACACAGCTTATGTGTATAGAACTAAGTACTAGCTATGGTCTCAGGCAGCCTGGATGCATCTGCATTCAGGGGTCTTGGGAGGTATCTTCTGCAGGTCAGGGGAGACTACTGTACTCACATGGATTCCCAGGGGATAGCCCTCTTCATTCCTTTGAGTGTTCTTTGCTGATTTCCCAAGAGCCCATTCACAAAGTATGATGCATTTCTTACTTGTCGGAAATAAACATAAAACACGGGAAAGTTAATACCAGCCGTAAGAGCATGCTGGGAGTTTAAATGAGCTCAGAAGCTTTGCTGAGGTGAAGATTTTTAAATGCGTCTTAAAGCCCGGAGAAGGTCCTTAGCAAGCCATGAAAATGAACCTGCTCCCCAAAGCATTGACCTGGAAGTGTGTCTTTGTTGCTTAAATTATGATTACAACTTTCCAAGCTGCATTTTTATTAATGAGCTCTAAATGGAAGTGTTTATCTCAGGAGGAAGTGCTGTTCTTCCTCCAGTCCCCGGTGACACACTAAACACACTAATTGATATGAGGCTGATTTTTTAGGAGACAGGAAAGCCCTGAGGCCTTTGTCACAGTGACAATGGTGGCAAGAGTCATTAGGGCCTGTCAAATCAGGCTGGAAACAGGCATCCCTGGGTGCGGGATGTCTGGCTCTGCACGCTTTGGCGGTCAACCTGCCTATGGCAAAGAGCTTCCTGCTTTAAATGGGGCTTATTAACTGCACAGGGACCTTGCAGGGATCTGGGAAGCACCTCATTCCGTTCTGTGTTATGAAAAATTTCACATCACTTTATATACTGCCTCCAATTTCATCAATTAGAGGCTCATTTGGATAAAGAGGATTAGGCAATTGCCTCTTAAAAGTGGAGTAAGCTGCAGCATCGGTGAAAGACCAAAGGTTTATCCCTGATGCAGAAAGTAAATGTACAAATTCAGAAGAAAATAGGAAACAGAAAGAGGGACGAGAAAATACGAAATACCAATGGCCAACAAATATATTAAACAAATGAACTTTTCCAGCAAGTAAAAGGAAATAAACGAGACATAATATAAATGCCATGAAGAGAAATATCCCCTTGCCTCCAATCTGATTAGAAAATATTTTACATTTTATAGTAGCACCTAGTCATATAGAGAGAGTGGGAAAGTGGACATTTTCCAAACACTGCTGGCTGAAGAGGAGACTAACTTAGCACTATCTGAAAATATTTATTCAAGGTCTTAAAAATGAGACTATCCAATAATTTCACTCCCAGAAATTTATTATAAGGAAATAAATGTGGAGGTACATGAAGATTTATCTAAAGGATACTTACTATAGAACTATTTAAAATAGAATTAGAAAACAATCAAAGTTCAACAACAGGGAACTAAATAAAAATAGCAAATAATGCTCATATTTAAGCTCAAAATTTGGAGCATTCATAGAATCAAATACATTGTAGCCATTTAAAATGCTTCCAGTGTAAGTGTATCCGGTGGTAGAAGTCAGGAGTGTGGTGCTAGTTATTTCCTTTTAAAGCCACACTGAAAATGCAAAGGACCTGTCTGTTCTTTGTAGCTCTGCCCTCCTCCACATGGAGACCCCAGGACCTCAAAAGCAACTTGGCTATAAAGTTCTTTCTCACAGTGCATACCCATCCATTCTTTTTCTTTTTCTTTCTTTCTTTCTTTCTTTCTTTCTTTCTTTCTTTCTTTCTTTCTTTCTTTCTTTCTTTTTTTTTTTTTTTTTGTGGTACTGGCGTACCTGCAAGCCTTCTACCTCCGGGCTACACTCCCAGACCTATTTTTACATTTTTATTTGGAAACTGGGTCTCCTAAGCCAGCGCGTGCGGCTGGCTTTGAACCTGAGCGATCATCCTGTCTCTGCCTCCCAAGCGCGGGGATTACCACGCCCGGCCCCATCCATTCTTTAAACTAGTCTCTTGTCATATAATGCTTATAAACTGTTCAAATGGCATTCTAGTTATCTTTCAGATGGATGCACTTGACTGTGTATTGCTTGTTCCCGATGGCTTCACTAGAGATGGAAATGGCCTTTGACACCTTTTATTGGGGAGGGTGTGCTTTACTGCCAGGTAGTTAATTCTAGGCAACAGACCACCATGCTGTGATTATAAGTCCCTGGGCAGTCAGAATCCCTTGAAAACGGACTTGGAGCTTTGGGAGGGAGGGAGTATCCCAGTACTGGAAGAATTTAAACAGAAACAAGGAAAGAATTCAGGGGATGTTAGGAAATTCAAACTAGATGATCTCGAAGGCCTCTTTCAACTCAGGATATGAGCCCAGGATTAATTCTTCGCCACAAGGCAAGCAGAGAAAAGCCCTGTTTATTAGAATGAGTGGCATTTTTAATTCTGCCCGTGACCCCCCACCGGCAATTTTGTCATGAGTTAATAGCCTCCTCTATTAACTTAGATTATAATACTAATTAGGGACTTGGCATATGGATATTTATGATCCTTGAAAATAGAGGTCAAGAAGTCACAAGGCCAAAAACATTTTATTAGCTTCTCTCCTTCCCTACAATAAATTCCCATATTCACAGAGATAAAGATGAAATATGAGCTGTACTTGGTATCCTTTATGGAGGTATGTAGTTCTTAAGATAACAAGTACCTTAACTGATCTTGACAGCCAAAGAACAATTCATTTAGGCTATTTTTCTTCACAGATTTTATTTGGCATCTTGTTCAGATCCAGGCTTCTCTGCACGACCTTGTGATTTGATTGTCTGATCAGGGAACATGACTCATTAAAAATAAATGGACAAAGAGCTTTGGAGATTGAAGTTTCATGTTTTATTTGTTGAAGAGAAAGAGGTCATGTCAACTAATCAACTTCAACATACAAAAATGCAATCCCAAGCCTCTGAATGCAGAATATAAAGAAGAGATTACAAAACTGACTTGTTAACACGTACTGAGGGAGGCTTTCAGATGTCTGGGTAAAGTTGGGTTCTACTGAACACAATCCGACCACCCAACAGCCTCAATTAGGACAAGTCTGTAAGATGCCTGATTTTAGAATATTTTACTTTAGGGGGCAAGATATTTCAGTTGTGTTCATTTAAGTATTATGTTTGTGCAGTGAAAATGGGAAATGACTTTTTCTAAGGAAAATTGTAACTTTGAATTGTCCTCTTTACCATATTTCCCTCCTACAACATGGAATTAAATACAAGAGGACAAGCATGGGGTCTTTTAATTAAAACAAAACAAAGAAAACCTGGGTTTCAGACTCTTACTAACTTTATGACTTTCATCAGAAAATTTTATAGTTTTGAGGTTTGTTTTAAGAATTGAAAGAATGACTATGTCTATCTCACAGAGTCGTGAGAATTAAATGAAACCAGTCACTTAAGTGTTTAGAATTTGCTTTGTTCTAGAGAGGATTTGTCCAACACACACATACAACTATATACACACATATGCGTTGCAAAACATAACTATAAACACATGTACATTTACACACAGATGCATATGACATACACACAGTATATACCAAGTAGCATAAATTAAAAATTCACATAAAAGATTAATGGAAAAAGGGTGAGACTATACACTGAAATTAGCAGTAAGAAAAAAAAAATTTGAGTAGGATACAAATTTGCTTGTAATTTCTAGAGTGAATAGAACCCACCCCCAAACTCTCACCCAAAGAAATAAAAAAGAAAATCTAATCTGTGCAACACTTCATATTGCCCCAGATATACAAGACATCAGTTGTCCAACAAAACCAGGAAATGTCATAGGTTTCAAAGACCGGGTAGAAAATTATTTTACGTAAAGGAAACACATGTGAAAGAATGACCAGTCTTTGACAGTGATCTTATAGCAAATGCACTAATGAGCTTCATAGAACTGTCTATTACATTGATCTTTCTAACATTATTCAAGCGAGAAATGCAACACACATGCACACACACACACGCACACACGCATGCGCAAAAAACGTAGAATTTGCTTAAATGTGTTTCTAGGAACTGATGACCTGGCTTATCCATTTAGGTAAATACATGGGTTATGTATGCTTCAAGCAATTCTTTATGCACTATATAGGAGAATGTGTGCCAATCAGCCTATAGCAACAAAGTCCAATAGAACTATATATAGTGATCCTTCTGGAACTTCTAACTCCCCAGACACCTCACTGTGTCTATGTTTGTGGAAGTGTCATGATTCTGAAGCAACTCCATAAACTTGGCCCTGATAAAAATTAGTTCATAAAGATTTAAAGGGTTATTCCTGCTGGGAACATCTGCATTTCCATAAGCAGCTCTTGAAGATCCCATACATTGAAAGGCCCGGAGGAATGCGCTTTAAATGGAATGCTTTGTTTACAACAGGATGGGTATGGTCCCTGGCATTTCGTTATCTACATAGCCATCCGTGCTGTTGTGTATAAAATTACATGTCTAGGGTGAGATTTAAAGTTTAAATCTAATAAACTTCTTCTTCTTAATTTTTGAATTTTTAAAGAAGCTATCCATTTCACAAGGCAGACACTTTGATTGACTGTGTGTCCCAAGACAACTGTTGCTAACGGAATGCAGTTCTTTTTTTTTTTAATTAAAAATTTTTTTTATTGGTGCAATGTATTCATACATCATAATGGTATAAAGAAAATACTTTTGTAGACATACATGCACACATCGCCCAGTTAGCCCCTACCCAATCCCCACCCCGTTCCCTCCCCATCCCTCCTTCCCATGCTTGGCTTAGTGGTTGACTTCTAGTTTTATAGCAATTTATCCAATATTAAAGATGATAATCTCACAAAACAGTTTCATTTGTCTGATACCAAGCTTTTGATGACTAAAAGATAACAGTTCAATATTTCTTTTTGCTTTCTTTCTTACCAGAGAATATTTTTTTCTTTTCTTTTCTTTCTTTCTTTTTTTTTTTTTTAGGTGAAGCTATCATACATTTATTTATTTATTTTTCAGAAAAAATCTATCCTGGTATGGAATATGGACTCTAGATACCCAAAACAATCTCAAAGAAGAACAAAGCTAGATGTATATTTTGTGATTTCAAACCATATAAAGCTACAATAATTGAAACAGCGTAGTACTGTTCTAAAGGTAGATATATAAACTATTGGAGTTAAATAAAAGCTTAGAGATAAATTCTTCCATATATTGTCAAGTTATTTTTGACAAGGTTTCCACGAACATTTGGTGGAGGAAATAATAATCTTTTAACTAAATATTGCTGAAAAATAATAATTACATGAAAAAGAATAAAATTGGATCTTTACCTAACACATATACAAATATTAACTCAAAATAGATAAAAGAACTAAATATAAATCTTAAGACTATAAACTTTTAGAAGAAAATCTAGGTCATAAAACCTCACAACATTGAAATTGGGAGTGATTTATTGGATATGATTTCAATGGCACAGGCAACAGAAGAGTATACAAACTTCCTAAAAAATAAAAACATATTGTATATCCAAAGACAATGTAAACAGAGTTAAAAGTTACTGATAGAATGGGATAAAATATTTCCAAATGCTATATCTGAAGGTATATTAATATTCCAACTAGAAATCCTAAAAATTAGCAACAATAAAAGCAAACGATACAATTTAGAGATAGGTAAAAGACTAACATAAATAATGAATCTCCACAGATAACCAATCTTAGTTGTCTGTTGGATGAAAAATCTTATTTCTCTGGTTCTGGTGAGTGTTACCTATTTCTTCTTTGTAGTTAATCTCTTTGAGTATTTTCTCTAGCTCTGGTTTTGAAGACATAAATTCCTTCAGTTTCTGTTTGTCGTGGAAGCTTCTTATTTCCCCATCTAATTTGATAGAAAGTTTTGCTGGGTAGGAAATTTTTGGCTGGAAGTTGTTTTCTTTCAGAGTTTGGAATATGTTACTCCAAGCCCTTCTGGCTCTCATGACTTGGTTTGGGAAGTCTGGAGTGATTCTAATTGGTTTGCCTCTGAATGTCACTTGGCCCTTTGTTTTTGTTGCCTTTAAGATTCTCTGCTTGGCTTCCACATTGGTCATTTTGACAATTATGTGGCGTGGGGATCCTCTTCTCTGATCCTCTCTAACGGGGGTTCTATAAGTTTCCTGTACCTGTGTATCAACCTCTTGCTCTATGTTTGGAAAATTTTCTGCTATTATTTCCTTGAAAAGATTGTTAATCCCTTTGGTTTTACCTTCTTTTCTCTCCTCTATTCTAATTATTCTTAGGTTAGCTCTCTTAAAATGGGCCCATATTTCTTCAATGTCAGATTCCTGCTGTCGGATTTTTTTTTTCTAAATTAGAAACTATGCGTTCATTTTTTTAATGATCATCTTCTAGGAGCGAGATTCTATTCTCCATGTGGTCTAATCGGTTGTTTGTACTTTGAATTGAGGCCTTTACTTCATTAATTGCATCCTTTATCTCTCTTTGGCTCTCTGAATTCCTTTCGAAACACCTCTATTATTTCTACAGTTATTTTCCTGATTTGATCTTCTATAAATCTCTGAATTTCTGTTTTATCAGGTTCTGATGTTGTGGGGTTGTGGACATTCATTGCTCCATTGTTATTCCTCTTTCCCATGATTTCGGAAGTTTGTGCCTTCTCTGTGTTCTTTCCTGGGTCACTACGACTTCACTTAAGGTGCTGTGGATCTCGAGTCTGTGGTATCTCAGTCCCCACTACTCCTTTACTGGGTTGTATCGCAGAGTCTCAGACCCAGGGAGTCAATCGAGGCTGCTTTAGACCATGGGGAGTGCCAGGTTGGGCATTCTCTTATGGTATAATATCTCTGCCACCACCACTCCCCCACTGGGTCAAGTCCCTGGGAGTACAGTACTGGGATTTCTCCTCTAGGGGCCGCAATTTGACTCACTGTTGAGTGTGCAGATGGAGCTGTCGTGGACTCGGTGAATTTGCTGCTGCCGCCGCCGGTAGCAATATGGTGCCGCTGCCATGCCCTCGGCCGTGAGGCTGGCGTATTTCTTTTCTGTTTTTGAACTCCACTCTGAGTCCCTGAAGGGTGCGCTGAGCCCAGCCCCTGGGAGCTTTAGCTGCTCCATGCGCCACCGAGAAATCTGCCGAATCCCGCCTGGCTGTTCCGCAGCAGCTCACTTCAGCTCGCTGTCCGCCGCTCCTCTCTGGAGTTTGGTGGGCTGTTGAATGCGTGGGTCTGGTGCCGTCCGGTGAACTAGCCGCTGCCGCCAGCAGTAAGGCGCTGCTGCCGCGTTCTCAGGCGTGAGGCCGGTGTATCTCCTCTCTGGTTTCTGAGCTCCCTTATGAGTTCCCTTCCTCTCTGGAGCCTGGTGCTGCAAGGCAAAATGGCGCCCACTGCTTCACGCCACGGCTCCGGCTGCAGCACTGCGGTCTGGTTTCTGGTGTCTCGTTTTTCCAGCCCTCTTTTTCTCTGTCCCTTAAAATTACATTTTTTTGTTTCTCTGCTGATGGTGTTTTCTGGCTATGAAAGGCGCTGATTTTGTGGTAATAGAGATTGGTTGTTAGCGGGGCTCGTAAGCCCCGTTTTGTTCCATCGCCATCTTCCCGGAAGTCTCCGGAATGCAGTTCTTGATGTGTCCTTTATGATTCCAGGGTGGTTCTGTTCTGAATAGATCTTACTCTGTTCCCAATAGCAACCCATCATTTATAACAAGACCTGATGGGTACAAGCCATTTTCAAATAGGTTTTTTTTTCCATAAATTTTTTTTTTACCATTCATTTTATTAAAAGTTTCTTCTAATTAATGCTAATTATTTAAAAAAATACATCACTCTTTAGGCCATTTGGTAAGAGAACACTCTGAAAATCACATAGCTTTCAGCGTCACCAAAGAAAATGAATTCTTCAAATGGGGGGTTGCTTTGTAAAGAGATTGCTACATGGAAAGCTGATTAATACCTTCTGAGTTTCCATCTACAAGTGTGTAATAATCAGTCAGGCGTGCAGGATGCACTAACTAGTTTTATGGAAGGAAGCACAATGAACAAGGTGGTCGAGATACTACCTCATCTTTTAGCCTGTGCACTTTCATGATCTTCAGATGCTTGGAGATATTGCTTGCCACTCTTAAAACCTTTCTTATTAAAAGAACACACCAGCCGGGTGTGGTGGCGCAAGCTTGTAATCCCAGCATTCGGGAGGCTGAGACTGGAGGATCACGGTTCGCGGACAGCCTCAGCTACTTAGTGAGGACCTTTGCAACTCAGTGAGACCTGGTTTCAGAATAAAGAATAAAATATAGGGCGGGAGTGTAGCTCGGAGGTCGAATCCCCTGGGTCCCACCCCCAAAAACGCAAAAAAAAAAAAAAAAAAGAACATACCAATTTAGTTATTTCAAACTGATACAGCCTATGTGTTTAGCTGGAGTTTATGTATATTAAAAGTAGCAAAACCTTACCCTAAGTTCTTTATACCTTTAGGTAAAGAATAGTTTTAGGGGCTGATAGAGTATCTCATTTAAGAAGGGATACTGGGCTGAGGGTGTAACTCTGGGACAGAGTCCATGTGCAAGGCACTGATTTTCATCCTCAACAGAAGGGGGGAGGTCTTTTTTTTAGTATTTTTATTTTTATTTCCTTTTTTTTTTTTTTTTTTTTGGTAGTACTGGGAGTACTACCAAACTAAACCCGGGGGCTTTCTACCTCCAGGCTATACTCCCAGACCTATTTTATATCGTATTTGGAAACAGAGTCTCTCTAAGTTGCTGAAAGCCTCACTAAGTAGCTGAGGCTGGCTTCGAACCTGTACGGTCTTCCTGTCTCAGCCTCCCAAGCACAGGGATTACAAGTGTGCTCCACCACGCCCGGCCTAGTCTTTTTATTTTTTTGAAACAGGGAGTCCCTGAGTTGCAAAGGGCCTCGATAAGTAGCTGAGGCTGTCCTCGAACCATAATCCTTCAGTCTCTGCCTCCCTAATACTGGAGTTACAAGCATGTGCCACCACGCCCGGCGATGGGAGGTTGTATTTTTTTTTTTTTTTTTTTTTTTTTTTGTGGTACGGGGGTTCCTGGAAACCCTTCTACCTCCAGGCTACACTCCCAGGCCTATTTTTTTATATTTTTTATATTTTTTTTTTTGGAAACAGGATCTCTTAAACCAGCGCAGCTGGCTTCGAACCTACGCGATCCTCCGTCTCTACCTCCCAAGCGCAGGGATTACAAGCGTGTGCCACCACACCCAGCCTAGGGAGGTTGTATTTAACCAACATTTTTTTTTTCTATTTTACCTGGAGAAATCATTATTCACAAAGATAGCTTGTATTACTGAGTGAAAGTTTGCCAAACCATTAAGTAGAAACATTCATTGATTGGCCATACTCTTTCTGACTAATGCACTGGAGACTTGAAAAATACAGAATGAATATAGGAAAGAATATATTCAAGTAGTGTTCAAATTAATAGTTGGGAGGCTGCTGAATGTTCAGTTCATTTCAGAATTCAGAAGGGCCAATCGCGGTTGTACACTCCTACAATGTTAGTACGTGGGAAGCTGAGACAGGAGGATTGCAGGTTCAAAGCTAGCCTCAGAAACTTATCAAGGTCCCATTTCAAAATAAAAATAAAAGCTGGGCATGGTGGCACACACTTGCAATCCAAGCATTTGAGAGGCCAAGACAAGAGGATCATGGTTCGCACACAGCGTCAGCCACTTAGTGAAGCCCTTGAAACTCAGTGAGACCCTGCTTCAAAAAGAAAGAATAAAAAATAGGGCTGGGTGTATAGCTTGGAGGTAGAATGTCCCTGGGTTCCATCCCCAGTATTGAAAAATAAATAAATAAAAATAAAGAAAGCTGGGGGTATAGCTTGAAGGTAGAATGCACCTACCAAAACAAAAACAAAAAAACAAGAAAAAAAAAGTGTGTCAAAAACGTGGGGTTCAATCAGGAGTCAGAGAGCACACAGCAATTTAAATAGGGAAGATGAGCCCTATGGTGGCACATGCTTGTAATCCCAGAGCTTGGGAGGCTGAGACAGGAGGATTGCACAGGTTCGAAGCCAGCCTCAGCTACGCAGGCTCTCAGCTACTTAGTGAGAACTTGTTTCCAAATAAAGTATAAAATAGGTCTGGGAGTATAGCCTGGAGGTAGAAAAGCCCCTGGGTTCCGCCCCTAGTGCCACAAAAAACAAGTAAATAAATAGGGAAGATGAATATAAAGAATTGTTGAATGATCATAGGACACTACTGATAGCAATGTAAAGATAACTAAAATATACCATCAGACTGAGGTATACAAGGAGGAATAAATTTGGGAGGACTCCCCCACCCCAAGTCTGAGGGTTCAGACCTCATTGGAGAGGGTATGATTATAGCCTACTGGGTAGCAGAGAATTTCACCGGGGTTCTTAGTTCAACAACAGGTGTTGGATAGAAAGGAAACACCCCTCTGGGATGCAGGTAAGTGGAGAGGTGGACAGGTACACAGAGGGAGTTAGGGCTCCAGGGTGGGCAAGAGGCCTGGATCACTTGTTATTCACATTGGAAGGGCCATGGCAGATGTTCATCTCACCCAGGTGGGTCTGCAAAGTTACTGAGAGACCTTAGATGTGCAGCTGGGACAGAACACCATGAGATGTCCTCAGATGCACACCCGATGACAGACCGTGCAGTGGGAACAAGGAAATCAAATGGCAGCAACCAGGATCAGGAAGGGGAGCTTCCTTCCTCCTGCAGTGTCTCTTCAAAGCTCTCCATTGACAGAGCTGACAGTACATTCACTGTAAAGGAGAAATGCCTCCAGAGTCCACTTCATTATGGTAGAGCGGGTACTGAGGGTGACTTTGGATCCGGGAGGCAGTGCATTGATAACCGGCTCACTATGGTGATACAAAGCATCTTCTAAAAGCAGCCAGAAGTAGAAAGGGGGAGGGCCTGGCAAGCCCACCCACTTCATATGTCAAATCTGAATGACCTTTGAAGTGATACACAAATGCTGAGGTTGTAAAACCTGGTCTATATGGATAATGGGGTAGACAATGATGATTCTCTGCCTGGACAAAATTGTGCAGCCAATCCATCCACTTAACTAACTGCTTATCAAATAATCACTCTTGTCTCCAGGAGTCTACCTGAGTAGGCTCTGACATGTATCTTGGCGATGTTTCCCCCCCTGCAAAAAATGCCATTCAAATTGGCCATGTCAGCCGGGCGTGGTGGCACACGCTTGTAGTCCCCGCGCTTGGGAGGCAGAGACGGGAGGATCACGCAGGTTCGAAGCTTAGGAGACCCTGTTTCCAAATTTTAAAAAAATGTAAAAATAGGTCTGGGAGTGTAGCCCGGAGGTAGAAGGGCTTCCAGGAACCCCAGTACCACCAAAAAAAAAAAAAAAAAAAAATTGGCCATGTCAAGTTGGTCACTAGTGGTCAGGGTTAATGTTTCAGGTTTTAGACAGATAGCTAATCTTTGGCAACAGATGAAAAGCCTTTTGCACTTTGGGAGGAGTGTAAGGGAAGAGGAGGCACTGACACTGCTTTGAGGACTAGTGCTGAAAAGGTGTGAGAATAAGAAATAGCAGCTTAGACCGGCCCCTTCATGTCTCCCTGTTACCATGGGAACATGAGACCACTGCCCATGAAGCCCATTTTTAGACTTCCTATGATATTTTCCTTGGCCCAATTTCATTTGGGTGGCGATGGAGACGAGAGTGGGCAGGGCAGGTGCTCACACCTGCGGCCTCTTGATCCCCTGGGCATTGCTAGACCACTCACACATCTGTGGGTAGAATCCGGCTCGGTCTCTGGAGGCTCTTTTTGTTCCCCAGGGGCACTTTTAGCTGTATGTTGCTATGCCATCAAGCTATGTTCTAAATATGGAATGCACTTTAAAAAACTAAAGTAAATAGAAAAGGCCATCATGGAGGTTAATAATCAAGAGTGCACTGGGAAAATACAATTTATTAGGCAGCTGTGTGACTGCCTTTGGTTGGGAGTAGAAAAACAGCCAAAGACATCTTTCATCGATCATAATAGGCCACAATTAATTTGTCAGGAAAGAGCATATTTCATGAGGGTGTTTTTTTTTTTCAATTTAATAGGCAGAAAAATTCATACCAAAAATTTAAAAAATGGGATAGGTCCCAGTAAGATAATGTCTTAGGTTGGGTCTATTAGTTATAACATAATGGGAAGTTATTATTCTATCATTATTTTTGTTTAATACAATCAATTTAGGTGAATCATTTCAAGTTCCCCAATTGTATGCGTGTATACATACATACACACTCACAAATACATGTAGACATACGCATACATATCATATACATGTCTTATATAAATCCACATTTTATATATATTTCACAGAGCTCAGACTACTCAAATAATTTCAGACTCATCATAAAGCTTAACAAAACAAAGTAAATATGATCAAAATGAATAAAAGTATCACTAAAGTTTGGTTTTACCAGAGGTTATCTTGTACAAGGAACAAGTAAGACTTTTAAAAGGAATTTATTATTAAATTATTCATAGTTGCCAACAGGAGGAAGAAAGTGTGTGTGTGTGTGTGTGTGTGAGTGTGTGTGAGTGTGTGCATGTGTGTGTGTGTGAGTGTGTGTGTGAGTGTGTGTGTGTAAATTCTCATGTGTGGGTCACAGTCTATAAAGTGATCTTCACAGTGACAGTAACAGAGGGACTTGCTTGGCTGCTTGGTGTGAACCTGGGGGTCTTCAAAAGTGAATTACATTTAGAAGATAATTAAGTTTGGAAGTCTTCTGCATTTTATTATGCTCTGTGAGATCTCTCAGACTTACTTGTCTGAAATCATCGATGACAAGAGTAATTCCATGGAGACCTGAGACCAAGTGCTTCTCGACTTAACAAACCCATTGTACGTTGAAAATACCATAAGCTTTATTTCAGAGTTTGGAATATGTTACTCCAAGCCCTTCTGGCTCTCATGACTTGGTTTGGGAAGTCTGGAGTGATTCTAATTGGTTTGCCTCTGAATGTCAGTTGGCCCTTTGTTTTTGTTGCCTTTAAGATTCTCTGCTTGGCTTCCACATTGGTCATTTTGACAATTATATGGCGTGGGGATCCTCTTCTCCGATCCTGTCTAAAGGGAGTTCTATAAGTTTCCTGGATCTGTGTATCAACCTCTTGCTCTATATTTGGAAAATTTTCTGCTATTACTTCCTTGAAGAGATTGTTGATCCCTTTGGTATCACTTTCTTTTCCAAACTCTGAAAGAAAACAACTTCCAGCCAAAAATTTCCTATCCAGCAAAACTTTCTATCAAATTAGATGGAGAAATAAGAAGCTTCCATGACAAACAGAAACTGAAGGAATTTATGTCTTCAAAACCAGCGCTAGAGAAAATACTCAAAGAGATTAACTACAAAGAAGAAATAGGTAACACTCACCAGAACCAGAGAAACAAGAGTTTCCATCCAACAGACAACTAAGATTGGTTATCTGTGGAGATTCATTATTTATGTTAGTCTTTTACCTATCTCTAAGTTGTATTGTTTGCCTTTATTGTTGTTAATTTTTAGGATTTCTAGTTGGAATATTAATATACCTTCAGATATAGCATTTGGAAATATTTTATCCAATTCTATTAGTAACTTTTAACTCTGTTTACATTGTCTTTGGATATACAATATTTTCTTTTATTTTTTAGGGAGTTTGTATATTCTTCTGTTGCCTGTGCCATTGAAATCATATCCAAGAAATCACTGCCAATTTCAATGTTGTGAGGTTTTATGACCCAGATTTTCTCCTAAAAGTTTATAGTCTTAAGATTTATATTTAGGTCTTTTATCTATTTTGAGTTAATACTTGTATGTGGGATTAGGTAAAGGTCCAATTTTATTCTTTTCCATGTAATTATTATTTTTCAACAATATTTAGTTAAAAGATTATTATTTCCACCACCAAATGTTCGTGGAAACCTTGTCAAAAATAACTTGACAATATAGGGAAGAATTTAGCTCTAGGCTTGTATTTAACTCCAATGGTCTATATATCTGCCTTTAAAACAGTACTACACTGTTTCAATTATTGTAGCTTTATATGGTTTGAAATCAGAAAATATATATCTGCTAGCTTTGTTCTTTTTCAAGATCGTTTTGGGTATCTAGAATTCATACTCCATATTAGGATAGATTTTTTTCTGAAAAATAAATATATAAATATATGATAGTTTCACCTAAAAAAACAGAAAAAAATATGCTCTAGTAAGAAAGAAAGCAAAAAGAAATATTGAAATGCTATCTTTAAATCATCAAACGCTTGGTATCAGACAAATGAAACTGTTATGTGAGATTATCATTTTTAATTTTGGATAAATTGCTATAATACTGGATGTCAACCACTAAGCCAAGCATGGGAAGGAGGGATGGGGAGAGAATGGGGTGGGGATCGGGTGGGGGCTGACTGGGCGATATGTGCATGTATGTCTACAAAAGTTTGTATCCCACTGTGATGTATGAATACAGTGCACCAATAAAATAAAATTAAAAAATAAAAAAAAAAAGAAAATACCATAAGCTGTAAATGCATCAAGTACACCTGGTCTACAGAACAACCCAACGTGGTAACAGAGCGCACTGTGAGCGTCAGTGGTTTCCCCTGGTAACGGCAGGGCTGGCTGTGAGCTGTGTTCACTGCTTCACCAGCATTGGATTGCATGTGGCTAGACTGGGAAAAGATCCCAATTAAAATTCGAAGGATGGTTTCCAATGAATGCCTAGCGCTTTTGCAGTACCTTTTGGTAACGTTGAAAATTTGGAAGTCAGACCATCCGAAGTCAGGGGCCATCGATCCTCCTTTCCTGGGATGAGAGGCTGACATCTAGGCGAGCTGTGCTGTTGATCTGCAGAGCCAGCTGGAGAAGTCAGGAACCTGGGGGAGGGATTGCTGGAGGAGCAAGTTTGAACAGAGTTCTACGCGTCTCAACAACCTTGTGAGAAAAACAGGGTCTGTCATATCCATTTCATGGATAAAGAAAAGCCAGAAAGATCAAAGGATTTACAGCCCAAGGTCACACAGTTAACATGTAACAGAGCTGAGCCTGGAAACCGAGTCCTCTGACTACAAATGCCACATCCTTTCCACTCCATCACTCTGACTCAGATCTGCCAACTTCCTTCCCAAGCTTTAACTAAAAAAAAAAAAAAAATCTGCAGAGGAAAAGCAGGGTGACTAATGGTGAATAGGTGGTATACTTCATTTTATTAGACTATTTTATTAAACTTTCTCTTTGCTACATAATAACCTGTAGACATTTTCATTTCATAAGAGTATTTAGGAAAATACCTGAAGAGTTCCTTACAAATCAAAGTTAAATGAAATAGCTTTAAAACAACAAGGAGGGTGTTTGATCAAGCCCCATAGTTATATATGTTTTGGTAATATTTTTTCTTTTTTTTTTTTTTTTGGCGGTACTGGGGATGAAACCCAGGTGCAATCTATCTCCAATTCACACCTCCAGTCCTATTTTTTATTCTTTATTTTGAAGCAAGGTCTCACTAAGTTTCAGAAGGCCTCATTAAGTACCTGAGGCTGTCTGCAAACCATGATCCTCCTTGTCTCAGCCTTCCAAATGCTGGGATTACAAGCGTGCACCACCAAGCCTGGCTAGGTTTGGTAATATTTCTATGGAAGTACTAAGTAAACAAAAGAGATTTTATCTTGCTCTAGCAAATCAGTACAATGTTGAAATTTAACCAAAATAATTCCTGGAAAATCAAGTTTCCATGTCATGTGTATGTGATGTATTTGCTTTGGGTTCTCATGGAGTGAGAATGGAGAAATAGAAAAGCATTAGTTAATTCTCCTGCTTTCTTGTAGAGAAACAAGAGCTACTGGCTTTAGGAATGGTAGTAGTAAACAGCTCCTAGTTCAATGTGAAAAATACTGGTTTGAGTTGGACGTGGTGGTACATGCTTGTAATCCCAGTACTTGGGAGGCTGAAACAGGAGGATCCGGGTTTGCAACCAGCCTCAGCTACTGAGCGAGGCTCTCTGCAACTTAGTGAGACCCTGTTTCAAAATAAAAAGAATAAAAACTAGGGCTGCAGGTGTAGCACAGAGGTAGAATGCCTCTGGATTCAATCCTTTTTGCAATACTGCAAAAACCCCACAACAAACAAATAAATAACAACAACAAAAAAAACCAACAAACTGGCTTGGATTGTAAGTGGAAATGATACACTTAAAGTTGATTTCTTAGCATCCTGGATAAAAGTGACATGGCACCTACTATCCTAACTGGTGAGCAGAACACTCAGAGCTCTGGCCTCATTAACTCCACCAATCAGCAACCACAGAGCAAGATGCATTTACTTAAGTGCTTCCAATAAGCTGGCTCTGTCAACCCTTTACCCAGGAAACCCACTCATTACTCCAGAAAGAGCCCTACATGGGAGTTGACGTTATTTCTCCCTTCTACAGAGGAGGCAGCTAAAGCTTATAAATGATCCATGATCTCATTTTTGAAGCAGTTGGCCTATGATTTTATTTTTGCGGATGATTCAGCTTTTTATTGCATACAAGCTTAACAACGAATCTCCAAGGATGTGGCAGTACATTTGTTTTCTACTTTAAGAGCTAATTTTGAAATACAAGTTAATTTGATGTGCTTCTTGCCAGGGAGTAGAAGAATGATTATTACATTTTTGAAAAGTTGTGAATTCTTCTCTAGCAGCCATTTGTTAAAAAAAAAAAAGCCAAGATTTGGGGGGAATAGTCACGGGACTGGGTTGCCAGCTCTTTTATATCCCATCAAGATCTATTGTTCTATGATTCTATAACATTATATTCAGCATTAAAATCCAGAGTGGAAGCTGCTTCTATTTTGGTTTAGTAGTTGACTGACCTTCCTTCCTTCTTTCTTTCTTTCCTTCCTTCCTTCCTTCCTTCCTTCCATTTTTGTATTAGGGATTAAACCCCAGGGCCATTCTACCTCCTAGCAATACCCCCAGACCTTTTCATTTGTTTGTTTTTTGCAGTACTGGGGATGGAACCCAGGGGCACTGTACCACCGAGCTATACCAGCCCTATTTTTTAGTCTTTTTATTTTTTGAAACAGGGTCTCACTGAGTTGCAAGGGACTCGCTAAGTAGCTGAGGCTGTCTGCAAACTGCGACTGATCTTCCAGTCTCTGCCTCCCGAATGTTGGGATTGCAAACATCAGGACAATTCATTTGTTATTTTGAAACAAGTTCTCACTAAGTTGCAGAGGGTCTTGCTAAATTGCTGAGGCTAGTCTTGAACCTATGATCCTCTTGTCTTAGAACTCCCAACCACTGAGATTACAGGCGGGTGGCAGTATGACCAGCAACTGAGCTCTTATCTTGATGATCTCATATTTATAGGATAAGATTTTGAGAACTGAGACTGGTTGTTAGGAAAAGGTTTGTAGAGGGTTGTAGAGTCTCAGGTAAGAGCAACCTGGGGACCACGTGACCCTCTGTAATAGCATGCCTGGCACGGGCAGGCAGAAATGGGATGTTCTCAGCTGGGCATGGTAGCGCACACTTGTAATCCCCGTGCTTGGGAGGCAGAGACAGGAGGATCACGCAGGTTCGAAGCCAGCTGTGCTGGCTTAAGAGACCCTGTTTCCAAATATAAAGAGTATAAAAAATAGGTCTGGGAGTGTAGCCCGGAGGTAGAAGGGCTTCCAAGAACAACAGTACCACCAAAAAATAAAAAATAAAAAAACAAAAAACAAATGGGGTGTTCTCAGAAGTCAGTGCCCTGCTGTGGAGGTTGAACACCAGCAGGTTCAAATGGCAAATAAGAGGTAGAGACTAGAATTTTTTTTTTTTTTTTGGTACTGGGGATGGAACTCTGGGGCCTTTTACCTCCGGGCTATACTCCCAGACCTATTTTATATATTTTTATTTGGAAACAGGGTCTCTTAAGCCAGCGGAGGCTGGCTTCAAACCTGCCCGATCCTCCTGTCTCAGCCTCCTAATCTAGGGGATTACAAGCGTGCGCCATCACGCCTGGCCTACAATTCTTTGAAGCACGAAAAGGGAAGTGATATGGTCATTTTCAGATTTGCTGTAGCTTCACTTGAGGACTAAAAGGGAGCAGTTACAGATATTCAGGCAAACTTAGATTTTAAAATGAGTTTTTCAGGGGTTGCGGTGGTATACATCTGCAATTTCAGCACTTGGGGGGGTTGAGACAAGAGAACTCCAGGTTTGAAGCCAGCCTCAGCAACTTAGTGAGATTCTCAGGAACCAAGGAGGACTCTGTTTCATAAAATAAAATGAGTTTTGTATAAAAGTCCTATCAAACGAATGTGAAATATCATTGCTTTCATTTTTTTGCCATCCTTATAAGCCTCTTTAAAATAGTACAATAGTCCTCCTTTACTCATACGGAAGATATTGCAATACTCCTAGGATGCCTGTAACCTCAAATAGTTCTGAAGTCTACATATATTACATGCCCTGCAGTGCTGCCGCAGTATGAGAGTTAATCCATAATTCCATGTTTTATGCATCTGTGCTTTCTTTGCATCATTACGCTTCCACTTTAGGGTCACTATTAAGTAAAATAACAGAGCACTGTGATACAGGAACCCAATGATCAAGATGGTTGTTAAGTGACTGATGTGCAGGAAGTGTATACAGCATGGATACACTAGACCAAGTGTATCCACTGCCTGGGTGGGGTGAAGCAGGACCCTGCAAGATTCTATTGCACTACTCAGAGCAGCACACAATTTAAAATTTACAAATTTACTTCCAGAATTTTCCACTGAATATTTTTAGGTGCCAATTGATTGAAAGAACTGAAACTGCATGTATGCCTTTACCATCTTGCACCCCATTAAGATGTATGCCTACAATGCACCAATAAAAACAAACAAACAAACAAACAAACAAATAAATAAATAAATAAATAAACAGAGGAAATTAGAACTGTAGATAAGGGGAAACTACTGTCGTGTGTGTGTTTTTTTTTTAACGTTGAAGTGATTTGAAGTTATTTTGACATGGCTTTTTAGAAAAATTATCTTTACTAGATTACTAGGGATACTCCATAGGGTAGCCTTAAGGCAATAGTTCCTGGTCCGTGTTTTGCTATTGGTAGCTGTTAGCCATATTTTATAAAGAATATGAATGTTCGAAGCAGTTTCACTCTTCTTTATAAGGTAAGCTAAAGAATTAAATAACCTTTTCCTGTCCCCAATCCCCTCTGAGGCCCAGGGGCACCTCCTAGGGACTCTTAGAGCTATTATGAGAATAAACGTTTTCCTTGAAAGAAAGAAAATGTACCTTTTGGTAGGCTCTGAATAAAAATGACTGAAAATTTGGCCTTTACTTCACCCTTAGAAGTCATAGAAAATCATCTCACATTTCATATGCCCAAAGGTAGAATGTGTGCATAATTATGGACAAATGTCTTCGCATAAATTTAAACCATTAAGGCAATTAATGATTAATAACTAGATTAGGTAAGATGCTCGGTCTCTTCTGGAGTTCCGAGCCCATCACCCCTCCTGCAACAGTGGATCACAGGGTTGTACCTTCAGAGTGTCTACTGAGGATAAAGGGCAGTTAGGAGGAAGGACTGCTGGCCCCAATGATTTTGTTGTAAGCTCCAGTATGTCGTAAACACTGGGTCCAATTAAAATTTTAAAAAAAGAGATTCAAAAAAATTTACTCTTAGTAGCAGGACAAAAAGAATAATTGTTTATTCTTGGGCTTGTACATAATTACCCATCCGTGGAGTTGGATTTGCTTGGGTTCTGTGTACAGTTTTGGAAGGGTAATCAGCAACATAATCAACATGTGTGTGCTGAGGATGGGTCAATATAGAAGGCATTAAATTTAGTAGCCAGTCCACTTTAAACAAATAAAAAAATTCTAAATGTCAGCACATTTGCTTAGATTTTTGTCCATAAACACAAATGTTTCATAGCTGAATTGGAGGTTTTTAGGGAAACTCTTAACTACTAACTTGTCTAATGGTTGGTCCACTTTGGAATTTGCACTCTTTAATACCTTTTCAGCTACCTCAATGCAATTGCCAACACTCTCAAATCCATCAGTGTGGCTCTACCAGATGTGATTTTTTTTTCTATTTTTAATTTCTGCTTTTTCTGCCATAATTGTAACCTCTGAGCTTCAGTTTCTTCCTATCTACAAAATGGAGGTTCATAGTCTCTACCTACTAGAGTTATTATGAGGATTAAATGAAATAAGGAATGTAAAAATCTCATAAACTCAAACTACTATAAAAATGAATGGTAGGAATATAAAAGCAGAAGCATGGGAGATAAGTTAGCTGATTCACACACACACACACACACACACACACACACACACACACACACCCTTCGACTTGCGGCCATAATTGCACCTTTATCAGTTTCAGATAGCGCCAGTGAAAATATGAGTGTGTGCTGTAGTTTCTATGTTTTGAATGCAGCTCTAATGTCCTCTGCATTAGATGTCCTCAGATGAGCAGCTTGGTGAGGCCTTAGGAAATTACCTGTAAACCAAAATGCACTTCTAGACAGAACATCTAAAGTTTTACAAGCTTTGTGCAATAACCAAGTTTGGTTCTGACACAAATAGAACAAGCCATGATCCAATTCTTTTTAACCTTTCCATAAGGAAGCAGGAGTTCTCTCATGAGATTCTTGTAAGTTGTCTGTTGGCCTTACACACACACTCACTCTCTCTCTCTCTCTTTCTCTCTCTCTCTCTCTCTCTCTCTCTCTCTCTCTCTCTCTCTCTCTCTCTTTTCTTGATCTTTCAAAAACAATGCCTTGGTCCATGAAGCAAAACTCTATTAATTGACTTAATGCCCCAAAGTCTGGCTTTTAATGCTTAAGGTGTTTTCAAGTGACCATGGTAGAATATGCAGGGCTCTTCTTAGGAGGATACAAAATTAAATGAAGCAAAAATAGAATGACTCCAGTATAACACTGAACTGAACTTCAAGGCTTAAAAAAATCCTTTACATGTATTTAGGGTGACCAGGATGATTGTCATGTAGGGTGACTACGGCAGTTTTCAAAAGGAATTAGTGACTGGGTCAACAAGTCAGTTGTTCCTCTGTCTTATCATCTCTGATCTTCTGTTCCCTCTGGAGAATCTTTCTTCTGCTGCTTTACCCAAGCAACTCTTACTCAAACTTCAACATCCAGTTCTCGTTCTACCTGCTGAGGTCACAAGAACACAGCATGGCTTCCTGATCCTTTGAATGTTTATCATACTTGCATGTATTACCCAGGTAACTTAATTATGGGCTACTTTCAGTTGTTTTTTACATGCACATATCTGAGATGCTTAATTAGACCATGACCGTTTTGGGGTTGTAATAAGATATGTTCTCCAAAGTTCCATATATATGCAAAACAAAACAAACAACAAAAGGAGCTGGGGGTGTGTATCTCAGAGGTAAAATGTTCCTGGGTTCAATACCCAGTACCACACAAAGTAAATAAACAGGTAAGAAATAAAATAGGGCGGGGAAGTGTAGACCAGAGGTAGACTGTCCCTGGGTTTGATCTCCATCACACGAACAAGCAATCAAGAAACCAGCCTGTTTTGCTAATAGGCTCGTAACTTCTATGTATAGTATTGAATTCTGCCTTGAATATGGGAACAAGTTGGAATTCAAAACCTCTAAGGCAAATTTTTTTTTTAATTACTCCCATTCTGGCTCATAAGGTATGGAGAAGTAGGGGGCTCACATCAAGCCCCCGGTTAGCTTGCTATGGAAAAATGGAAGAGTATTGATTCAATCTGGCAGCTCTAGAAGAGCTTCTTGGTATCCATGGGAATTTGTGGGAGACTTGGGTCAAGAAGTTGGTCCTGCGTGAAAATGTTTGACCAGCAAATCTGGGTCCAGCAGCCTTTGGCTTTTTTCGGAGTGGAGCTGGAATTACTCTTCATGTTATTTTCCAATCTCTTTCTTTTTAGCTCTGTTTCCTAAAGACAATCCAGTTTCCATTTTAAACCAGATTATTTGTTTGGTGAGGGATGGGGGTGGAGTATAACTGTGACAATCTCCAAGTCAAAGGCTCAACTGATTGTTAAAATTGTGTCTTCACTGCATGAGTTGGGAATTTTCTTTTTAAACCATTTCACCCCCTCATTTTTCAGATGATATAGCAGAATCTGTGAAAGGGAAAGGGCTGGTTATATAACCAATCCTATGTGATCATGCAGTTCTCTGGCTATGAGGGATACTGTGAACTTTGAGCCCATTGGGAAAAAAAGCTATAGCCATTATATTTAAAATCATAGATGCCCACCAATCTAGAGAAGTTTCCAAGGAATATGTAATATGTCCCTGGCTTATGGAATGAGAGTCCTGGAAGTTCTTCAAGAATTTTTCTTTCTTGAACATTATTTCCTTCTTAACTCATTCTTAAAATTTAATTCTTTGGCTGGGTGTGGTGGCACACACTTGTAATCCCTGCGCTTGGGAGGCTGAGACAGGAGAACAGTGCAGATTCGAAGACAGCCTCAGCTGGGTTAAGAGACCCTGTTTCCAAATAAAATATATGAAATAGGCCTGGGAGTGTAGCTCAGAGGTAGAAGGCAAAAAAAAAATAATGCTCTGTTTTGTTTTTAATTTTTTTGTTGAAAAAATATATTACCCCATTCTCCAGCATGGGTTTAATACTTGATAGCTCTTCAAATCAGAAAGTAATGTGAATCTTAAACTCTTGCTGCCTGTCTATGCCTGACCTCATATGTCTCATCCTCACTGGGGCCTGGAATATCCATTACCCATGCATTAGGTATCCCCCATTTACAGGGAGCTCTGAGGGTTCAAACCTTCTGGCATGGGCCATTTTGTGTGAGCTCCTCCCTGGGAGTGAATATGGCTTTCCATTTATGTGCATCTCTGTTCTGCACTCTCTGGGTCACCTGCTCTGCTCTCTTCTGGCTCTTCCTGTCCCCTGAACACTTGGAATTGTTCTCATTCCCCCCTCTCTTCTTTGTTTATGTTGTGTCCCATCTGGCAAGCCTTCTTTCTTAATCGCCATCATGATGTAAACCCCAGAAGCGTACATACAAAGGCTCTGTCTTGTTTGCTTACAACTGTTTCATTAGCTAAATACCTGATGTATCACTCACAGGGTTTGCCTAAAATAGTATCAGTATCAGGCATTCAATGTACATAAGTTAAGTGACATTTAATATTAATATCCAAATTTACCCAAACAGCAAAGCCCTCGTCTGGCGAGAGAACAGCGTAGCCCATCATTGATTCAACACTACCGAATGAGTGTTTACAAGTCCATTGCAACCAGCCTTCTGTATTAGCTGGGGATTGGTTCCAGGATCCTGGCAGATACCCAGATCTGCAGATGCTCAAGTTCCTTATAGAAAATGTCACAGTTTGAATATTACCTGTGCACATCCTCTTCTATGCTTTAAATAATCTCTAGATGATTTGTGATACCTAATACAATACAAATGCTTTGAGAACGGTTGGTATACTTTATTGCTAAGTGAATAATGATAAGGAAAAAGAATCTGTACATGTTCAGTTACAGATGTGGTTCTTTCCCTCAATTGCTTTTCAGTCTGTGGTTGGTTGAATCCATAAATGTGGAACTCACAGATACAGGGCTCTGACTGTTTGTGCTCCTGCGTTTACACTCACAAGAATATTAAGCTGCTTCCTCTTCTACATTGCAAGTTTCCTTTAGGTAAAGAATGTACTTTCTACAGTTATTAAGGAATGAAAATATTGCATCTCAATAGCACCTGAAGGCATATCTTCCTACTCCAGGCTCAGGTCACAATAAGGTAGTTGATACCACTCATTAAGAATTTAATAGATTCAGAAAACACACACACAGAGACTTCAGGAAGTAACAGGTACTCTTTTAAGGGTATTATAAATTTTAACTCATTAATTCTCTTTACCATCCTGTGTATTAGATAAATCATTATTCCTATTTTACAAATAAGAATAACAAAGAACATAGAGATGAAGTAACTCGCCCAAAGTCAAACATCTAGCAACCAGGGGTCAGGCTTAGGGAGTCTGGACTTTAATCACCATGTCACTCTACTGGCTCTTTTCCCCTCTCGACCTCACGTCTGCTTTCCACCGATGGGGATGACCTTCTATACTTCTGCAAAGGCTGTCCTTTCTGTCTGCAAGTACTGATGTTAGCATTCAGGTCCTCAGCTGGACATGGTGGTGAACACCTATAATCTCAGAATTTGGGAGACTGGAACAGGAAGGTTGCAGGTTCAAGGCCAGCCTTAGCAACTTTGTGCTAAGCAAGACTTTGGGCAACTTAGTGAAACCCTGTTTTAAAATAAAAAACAAGCCAGGCATGGTGGCACACACTTGTAATCCCCTCGCTTGGGAGGCTGACAGGAGGATCGCACAGGTTTGAAGCCAGCCTCAGCTACTGAGTGAGGCTCTTAGCAACTTAGTGAGAGCCTGTTTCCAAATAAAATATAAAATAGGTCTGGGAGTATAGCCCGGAGGTAGGAAGCCTCTGGGTTCCACCCCCAGTACCACAATAAACAAACAAACAAACAAACAAACAAACAAACAACAAAATTGGGCCGAGGTCATAGCTTGGAGGTAGAATGTCTCTGGGTTCAATTCCTAGTACCAACAGAAAAAAAAAAAAAAAACAACTTTGAAGTTGGTTATTTCCTTTTTCAACCAACACATAGAATTCTCAAAGCTTTCTCTGGTACATTGCTTTCTGTTACATCTGTCTCCAGTATTAAACAAGAAGCAACTTCTCTTCTATTAGACAAGAAGCAACTTTCAGGAGAACAAGTATCATTTCCTCCGCTTCCCTTCATGTTCCAGAACATGGAGCAATGCTCTGGACACAGGCGGCATCTAAAAAGTATCTGTTAAATAAATACATTTAGAGAGCTGTGCTTGTTCTTTTTTATGGGTTAAAACTGGAGAACCTGTCTGCCACCTCTGAGATGGGCTATAGGAAAAAGAAGTAAACAGTCTACTTTGAAAGCAGCTGGGGAGCTTTAGAACCTGGAGACTAAGCCATCTTTAACATATGTGGCCATTTTTTTAGAGATGCCATGACCAATAGATGAAAGGTTGCATTTCCAGAGAAAGATGGACCATAACTTTTGAGGATAGCTTCCTTTGCAGTAGTTTTAATAACACAGGAAATAAGAGTTTATGACCATTTATGATAGTTCTTGTCTGAGAATGTCTATGGTAGATTAAAGATGGCTGCTGGTTTTTTGCTCTCTTAACATTGGGCAGTCTAACGTCTCTCCTCTGGGATGTGGGCTGAGCTTAATGACCTGCTTGGTCAGTAGAATGCAGTGCGGGTCGTATGATGTGATCCCATATCTAAGTCCGAAGGAGCCTTTTGACTTCCATGTTGGTCCTGGGGGACGCTCACTCTGGGGACCCTGCTGCCATAGTGTGAGGAAGCCTAGACAGCCATTGGAAAGGCCAGTGTGGGAGGAATAAAGGCTCCTGGCTGAGAGCACACAGCCGGCACCCACTTAGTCTATGAGGGTGAGTAATCTGAGGTCGATTCTCCAACCCATGTACAGCTGTTTCAGCTGATGCACACACGGAGCAGATATGAACCATCCCACCCAGGCCTCCCCAAATTCCTGACTCAAAACAGTTGTGAGCAAAACTCAAGTCCTTTGATGCCAAGAGCTTAAAGCCCAGCGACAATGTCAAAATGAGCATCGTGAGAAAGAGCCACAAATACAGTCCACGAAAGAGCCGTTCTCTTTACGTGTTTTTTCCCCCCAAAACATACCAGCTAGTATTACAAATCGGACTTGCCCTCACTTCTCAAGTCATGTGTCAAAACTGTATCAAAGAACTCCCTCACCTTGAAAGTAAACACCCCAGTCCCCATGGCTCTGTTATTTTAGGCTTGTCCTGGAAGGGAATTTAAAAGTGACAGTCTGCCCTTAAAAAATTCATTGTATAACCCCACAGTTGATTTAAATCTAGTTATGTGATATTAAGAAATTTGGGCTTTTGACTAGATCACATGGTTCCTAGGTCAATTATTTCAGAGAAATGTTGTACAGCAAGTATACATGATAGGATGTCTTCCATGATAGAATGTCTTCCCACTTCTGGCCCTATGAGCCTACTGTTATGAGTTGGTCTATTCATCCTTCTAAGGTCCTCTTTTAAAATGCAAATACATTAAGAGAGTTAATAGCAGTGACCGAACTCTCAGCCAGTTATAATTAGTTTGAGTTAGCAGAATTCCACACCACTGCTTAGGGTAGGGGGAAATGGGGAGAGTCTTGCTGAGCCAGAGAAGTAGAGAAGGAAGTTTGGAAGGCAGTAAGATATATAAAAAGTGAGGAAGGACCTGGGTGCAGTAGTGTGCACCTGTACTTGGGAGGCTGAGACAGGAAGATCTCAGGTTTGAAGTCAGCCTCAGCAGTTTAGTGAGGCCCCTGTTTCAAAATAAAAAGGACTGCGGGAGTAGTGTGAAGGTATGTTCCTGGGCTTAATCCCCAATGCCAAGGGGGGAAAAAAAGCCATGATAAATCGAGGTAGGAAGCATCTAAGAACTATTTTTCTGGCTTTCTTTAGGATAACCAAGCTATAGGGACTCTTAAGAATCTTAGCTAAGTAAGAGTTTAGAAAGAGTTAAAACAGACAGCCGGGATTCTCTGTGTTCTCTCCACTAAGCACCTCTCTAGGGTCTCATAATGTTCTGCCTCCTTCCAATTTCTCCTCCTTCCTGTCTCCTTCAACTGGAAGGGTCCCCTGGTACTCTTTGAAATTGGATTTGCTCGGGCCCTTTGGGTGACTGTTATGCTCAGCTTTATATCTTATCAGCTCATTATCAGGATGTTCACAAAGTAGTGAGAAACCCTCAAAGAGATAAACAGATGTGCTCCTCAGGGCCTGTCTAAATTCTCTTTATACATCGACTAAGGATGTCCCCATCACCAACCATCACCAACCAAGTCTTTTGATGACCCCAAAGGAAAGTACCCGGTTATTTTTACATAGTAGTGCAGATGAAATAAATATTTACATGGTTCAAAAATTTTCTTCATTGATCATGTCATTTCCTCTTATGGCTAATTAGTAAAAGGGTGAAGACTATTCTAAAAAAAGAGGGGGGCCGGGTGTGGTGGTGCACACTTGTAATCCCTGGGCTTGGGCGGCAGAGACAGGAGGATCGCGCAGGTTCGAAGCCAGCTGTGGGCGCTGGCTTAGGAGACCCTGTTTCCAAATAAAAATAGGTCTGGGAGTGTAGCCCAGAGGTAGAAGGGCTTCCAGGAAACCCAGCACCACCAAAAAAAACCCCAAAAAAGCAAAAAAACAAAAAAGAGGGGGGCATTTCCGCTCTGAAACACCCCACCCCATACTTCAGGGGAGTCTCGGCAATTTAAACATTCAATCCCATTAAAGATAATTTCCTTCTACAATTTCTTCTTGTGGATTACCATCTAATTTTAACAACATTTTTTTAGGGACATTATACCTCTGAGCTATACCTCCAACCCTATTTTTTAGTCTTTTTTATTTTTTTGAAACAGGGTCTCACTGAGTTGCAAAGAGCCTTGCTAAGTAGCTGAGGCTGTTCACGAACCACCATCCTCTGGTTTCTACCTCCCGAATGCTGGGATTACAAGCCTGCCTATCGCACCCAGCCCCCTTTTCTTGTGTATAGATACATTTATCTCAGATGGCTCTCATCCATCTCGTATCATAGGATACGCAGGAGACTGAGAACATCTTATTAGAAAAGAGTTTAAGTGCAGAAAGTATTAGTTGCGCACATCTAAAAGAGGACTGTTAGCTTAGTGCAAGGCAGGGCCAGTAGTTTACTGGTAGTACTCCAGTAAAGAATCTAAGTATCCCAGTCAAGTCAGGCCAAATTGACCATCATGTAGGAAGAAGGATAGTCAAAGAGCCAGCTAGAAAAAGGGTCATGTATCGAGAATCAGGAGTGGAGAGAAAAGCATCCTGGGGACTACATTATGGACCTAGAAGGAATTGTGTCTCAGAGCCTCTTTCTTATTTATTTCCAACCGGATCTAACCCTTTTTCATTCCCAATAAACAAGCACCCATCTCTCATCCCACCCCAAATCGCTGAAGAGTTCCAGGTTTTATGGTGAAGCTATATTGATATAGAAGTGATTGGAGGCAAAAACAAGAGCAATAGAAGAAGCCTTACACATAAAACAGATTTGAAAATCTTTGAAGTTTTTCATTCTATTCTCCCACACTTGGAAACCCAGTTTATCCAGACTTGAGATGTGTTTATCTACACCCCTCCTGTCTGAGAACACTCATGGTTCTCACCGTTCATCTGGCCCTCTGAGGTCCCCCTTAATCTGAAGCTTAGTTTCCTACAAGGGGGTCTTCCTTCCTCGCTGGTCCCCCAGAGCCCTAGTTCTTCACTTGAGTGATGCAACACAATTGGTACCCAAGCTGTCTGAGCCTCCCTGACGGGCAAGGTTTTACCTTTTCATCTCCATCCCTGTGGCAAATGGGACTGTGTCTGCCACATGGTAGAACTTCAACAAATGTTGATGGAGTGGATGGTGAAGGATGAAAGCATGAATCAACTGTAGGTTCCTTGTGAGCAGGGCCTGCACGTGCCTCCTGAATCCCTCAAACCTCATGCCATCCCTTGCGCAGAGTTTAGACTCGATAGATGCACTTTTAGCAGGATGGTTGTTGGACTTAAGGGAAGAGTTATGTTTTCTTCTTTATTTTTTTTTTATTAGTTGTACCCAGCTTACGTCCCAAAAGAACTTAAAGGAAAAAAATACAGGCTTTTTCCCCCCTCAAATCTTCAGCTGGCAGATGGCCCTTTTGCGCTCTGAGAAGTAGGCTGGTTTTGCTCCTCCATCATAACAGGTGTGCCCATTAGCAATAGAAACTTGGGTGTGGTGTTTGTAGGATTTAGCCCAAGCACATTTCCCAGCGTGAATGGACAACCCATCTGCAGGGGAAGAGGCATGTGGTTAAATGATGTGTATTTTTAAATATCCTGACACAACTGTATATTTAGTTGAACTCTCAATAAAATTAAAAAAAATTCAAGTTTCAAGTCAGCCTGGGAAATTTAGTGAGACCTCCATCTCAAAAAGAAAAAAAAAAAATAGCTGTGTGTGGTGGAGTATACCAGTAATCCCAGTAGTTGGGAGACTGAGACAGGAGGATCAAACATTTAAGGGCAGCCTGACAGTGTATTGAGACTCCTAGCAACCTAGCCGGACCCTGGTTCAAAACAAAAAATAAAAAGGGCTGGGGGTATAGCCCAGAGGTAGAATGCCCCTGTGTTCAATCCTAGCACCAATAAAATAAAATAAATAAAGGCTCAGAGATACAGCTTGGTGGTTGAGTACCCTTGCATTCAATCTCTAGTATCACAGTAAGTAAACATGTCCTCAAAGTCACTTGTTAGTTTGGAGACCATCTCTAGCAGCCTTTTAACTTCCTCTGAAGCCTCACATGGCCCTTGAAAGCAAAGCCTGTGCTTTTAAGCTAGATGTGCAGTAAATGTCTGTAAGTCAGCGCTCACACTTCAAAATTTACAGGATTATAGGTTGAATTCTACCTTAAATCCTAATGGTGTTCTGACTTGAAAGGATAAGTGCCCCGATGGGTAAGCTCAGAACTTCCCCTTTTTATGTCAACTAAAATGTTCTTTTTTCTCAATTTGTGCTTCCTCTGCCCTGATGCTTCTCCTTGCCTCAACAAAGTCATTTGTTTGCCAAATAACCACTGTGGAAACTTCATTAGAGCTGCTCTATTTTATTTTAAATATCACCCACCCAGGGCATCCTGCTGTGCACGACCAGATGTGCCTTTCCTGGCCCATCCACAGCTGCCCCCAGCCATCACTCCTTCCAGGACATCCCACTTCTGAGTTATCACACGCAGAGGAGCTCATGCCAGAGAGTTCTCTTAATGATAACAAAAATCTGTCTTGCTTGTGCTTTCAATCTTCTGCTCTGTGTGCCGGAGTCACGTCTGCACAGTTGTCTATGGGCAAAGGATGGAGTTGTGGTATTTCGTGCTCTGCAAAACAATGTTTTCATTTTCTATCCTAATGGGATAAATTCAGGCCAACTCTGAGCACCACTGCAAGGCAGATGTAAGTGAGAGCTGACACACTTCCCCTTCTCTCTTCTGGTTTGGGGCCATCCTGCCTCCCCACTCACTTAGGATTCTCTTAAGTCTCTCTTATTAGAGGCTAAAATGATACAGTGAAATGCTAACCCCCTGTGCTCTGGAGTGTGATCTTATTTAGAGATAAGGTTTGCCTAGAAGTAAGCAAGTTATTATGAGGCTATATGAGCGGGCCCTAGCGCAATACAACCTGTGTCCTTCCAGGAAGGGAACAAGATACCTGGAAGGCTGAGACAGGAGGATGGTAGGTTCAAGGCCAGCCTCAGCAACTTAGCAAGACCCTCTGCAACTTAATAAGATGCTGTTTCAAACTTAAAAGTAAAATATGGCTGGGGATGTAACCCAAAGGTAGAATGCCTCTGGGTTTATTCCTTATAAACACACACACACACACACACACACCACACACCACACACACACACACAACACACACACACACAACACACACACACAGGCCATGTGACTGGATGATAAATCTACAAGTCAATAACACAAGGATTGAAATGAACACCAGAAGCTGGAAGAGACAAGGAAAGATTCTTCCTCTAAGTTGTCAGAAAGAGCGCGGCCGCCATCTTCATTTTGGACTTCTACCTCCAAAATCGTGAGAAAATAAATTTCTGTTGCTTTAAGCCATGCGGGTTTGGGTACCTTGTTAGAGCGGTACCAGGAGATGCGTACACATTTCCCACTCCCCTCAGGACACCTGCCTGACAGGTCAGGTGACCCCGGGGTTACACCCACTTTGGTGACATTCCAAGGGGCAGTTCTTTCCTGTCTAGTCCTTAAAATGTACAACTCTTTTGTTCCTCTTTCTTGCTCGCTTGGGGAGTGATTAAGTAACACTGAAATGCCTCCCTGAAAACAAAGCCATAAAAAGCCACGCATGATGGGCTGGCCGGTTAAGGATACCAGGCTGGGTATAACATTTACCAGAGATTCCTAAAGAAATAGCTTACGTTGATGGGTCTCAAATGGGAGGCTGAGGTGTCTCTGAGAATTTTTTTTATCTTGCATTTTCATTAACAAAACCATCAAGAAAATGTATTTATCAATTTTCCCGTTGTGAAATCAAAACTTCTGTTTTGCCATGGTTAGGATAATCAGGTTCAATTTATAGAAAAGATAGTATGTTTTAAATCAATTTTCCTCAAACTGGGATTTGCAAGACAGTTGATTTCTTCCTTTTAAAAAGACTATTTCTTTCTCAGAATGATGAAGCATCATAATTTCTTTCCAAATGAAAATAATAGTCAAAGCGGAACCTGGGCCTAGAGGCCTTAAGGTGGATGCTCTTCCATCTTTTTTTTTTTTTTTTTTTTTTTTAGTATTGGAAATTGAACCGAGGGCATTTTACCTCTGAGGTACACCCCCTGCCCTATTTTCTTTTTCATTTTGAAACAAAGTCTTGCTAAGTTGCTAAGGGCCTTCCTAAGTTGCTAGAACTGGCCTCAAACTTATGGTTCTCTTGCATCAGCCTCCCAAATACTGGGATTACAGGTATGCATCACCATGCCCAGCCTGACTTCATCTTAACTGTTCACTCCTGCTACTGAGCTGGATCTCATTTGAGTCTCAGCCAAATTGATTTGTCATCGTTAGCTTCTATGTGTACACGTACATGTGCTTGAGGATTTTTTAGAACATACTTAAAAACGTGCTCACCTGTCTCTCTGCCCACTTAAACAGCCTTTCTAAACAACATTTTCTTTCTCCCTGCCACCCCTCATAGAGCAAATATGCTGTGAGTTACTTTTAAAATCAATTATTCAGAATCTTGGAGACTGGAGGATGGAGCAGAAGTTCCCTGGAGTATTTTGAAGTAAACATCAAATTAGAAATGACGAGCTCTTTATGAATAGGCAGGAGGCGTTGGGAACAGAATGGATGGGCTGGATTCCAACCAACATCCCCACCTCTACCTCCGACTCACCTTCAGGAAAATTACTTCTCCAGCAGGGCTTTCATTGCACCTGCTAGGAGAGCTTTAGGGGAGCCTCAGGATCTTGTGTCTCTAAGAGTCTAATAAAAAGGTTCCCAGGCGAACTTTTATTTTGTGTATCGTCAGGGAAGAATCCTCTTTCTCTTCCCCAGCCTGCCTTTCACGGTCTTCATTATCCTCTAATAATGCAGACTTGTGATCTGCAGGGAGGGAGGGCAGGCCCATGGTGGAGGGGACAGGTGGGAGGGGATAGCCTTTGGCTGGCGGGAGCCCTGGCCAGGTTGCCTTTCCAGGGCCTGATTTTCAGTCTTTACTGGGCACAAGCAGGATAGAAGGCTTTAGGGGCTGCCTGGAGCAAGGCTTAGGAGACGAGGAGACCATTGGAAGAGTATGAAAGACTGACCCAAGATGTCCTTAGAAGGAAGTGATGAATAGCACACTATTCATAATTAGGTTCCCCATTATTCTAAATTTCCAAAGCAGGCCATTTCTGCTTATCCTTAATCGCATCAAAGAAAACCATGAAGCCACCCTGACAAAGCCTTCTTACTGGATCTCTGCGAGTGGAAAAGCTCCTAGGTTAGGCTAATAAAGGGCAGGTTACATGATCTTTTGCCAGGTCCCAGAGCATTCATTTTAAGCCTGCATACACAGAATCTATAGTGTTTAATTACAAAGTCATATTACACATATTAAAATATATTCCATTAGGCGGAGACAGGAGGATCGCGCAGGTTCAAAGCCAGCCACACTGGCTTAAGAGACCCTGTTTCCAAATAAAAAAGTATAAAAATAGGTCTGGGAGTGTAGCCCAGAGGTAGAAGGGTTTCCAGAAAACCCAGTACCACCGATATATATACATATATATTTTTTTTTCCATGAAAAAAAAGAAAAATCATTCCGTATATGCATCTCTTCCTTTTGCAGGCATACAGGTTTACTTGCCAGATATATTCTTAAAAATAGTAGAACTGTGAGATCAAAGATACATGAATTTTTTATTTTGATATGTATTGACAAATTGCCCTCTACAGAGAACATGGTGATTTATATTTCCCACCTCTCTGCACTTGTAGCAGAACTGTGCATTTTCAAAACTTTTGGATCTTTACAATATGTATAAGGGAAAAACATCTTCATTGATTTTCTTGCTTCTGCTCTTGGTCCCTTTGGTTCGCCATTCACTCTGCAGCTGGAGCGTGAATCCGATTGTGTAAGTCTGCTGCATAAAACTGTACCACGGCTCCTTCTTGTCCTCGGGATGAAGTTCCATTTCCGTGCCTGGGCCTTCATGTTTGGACCCTGCCCAGGCCTCCACCATTGCCCTTCACTCCCTCTGCTGTGCACTCTACTTGTCAGCCATACCAGACCACCCTGCCTGCCTCGAACAGGTTCTGCTCCCTGTCCTCCTTCCAGACCTGGCCCCTGAGCTCCTGCCTAAGGATGTTCCCCTGCTGACTCCCTCCAACTCCTCATTCTCATATCCCGCTAGGTTATAACCAGGACCGCACTGGTTGCCTCTACAGCCCACCTATTTCATCTTTTTAATACTGTAACATTTGGTACACTTGAAATAATATATGTAACCTGTATATCAGTTAGGAAGCCCAATCATAAAAGCAAACACCTAGGCACCTACCAACCCATCTTTAAAATCAGATGGCTGCCAACGTGTAGCAGATACTGCTTCCCTGCCCATCATGATTCTTACCACCCTGGGTGATGGTGGCCTTCATACTTCTTTCTAGTTCCCATTGGAATCTCAGCCCTGGGGAAATAGGTCTGTGTCTGACTGGTGCTTAATAATATTCCAGGGCCAGGCATAGGGCTTGATAAGTTGCAGGTACTTAATACTATTTTAATTAAATTTGATAATAGCCAGAAAGGAGAATACTTAAAAAAAAAAAAAAAAAAACAAACAACCAGGCTCGCACTCTGTACCTTGGGTCATTTTTCCAAGGTCAAGGATCAGTTTGCACAGCTTAAGCCATATTCTCTGGCTCCTTTAGTGAGGCTAGGCTGCTGGTACATACTTCTTTTCTGTTCTTTTGCTTTTTGGGGAAGGGGAATATTGGTTTTCATTTTAATTTTCTTTCTTTCTTTTTTTCCCCCAGAACTGGTGATTGAACCCAGGGACATTCTACTTCCAAGCTATACCCCAGCCCGACTTTTGTATTCTTTATTTTGAGACAGGGTCTCACTAAGTTGCGGAGGGCCTCACTGAGTAGCTAAGGCTGGCCATGAATTTGTGATCCTCCTGTCTCAGCTTGCCTCTAAAGTACTGTGATTACAGGTGTGCACCACCACACCTGCCAGGCTTATTCATTTTAATTTTTAAATTGTACATCAATAAGGTTGGACAATTTCTGAATTGTTAGTAATCTACCCAGAGATTGCCATTGGGAGACGAATGAGTTCACCATTCTATAGGAAAAACGATTTCGCAACTGCAATCTCACTCCTGACAGTGATTTTATAGACTAAACACTAAGCCACTTACTTGAATTAAACAAGGAAACGCATCACTCATGGGATTTAGACCAAGATAATAATAGTAGCTGCAATTTAATGAGGGCTGATCATGCGCCAGCATTCTGCAGATTTCATCATGGGTCCTCACCACAATCCTGCAAGAACAGGAACAGTTATTTTCATTTGCAGATGGTAAGCAATTAGGAATTTCAAAGAATAGGAACTAAGTCAGGCATGGCGGTACACCCCTGTAATCCTAGTACTTGAGAGGCTGAGAGAGGAGGATCACGGGTGAGAGGACAGCCTCTGCAAGTAGTAAGACTGTCATTAACAAGGGAGACCCTGTTTCAAAAATAAAAATGAAAATAGGGCTGGCAGTGTAGCTCAGAGACAGAATGCCCCTGCATTCAATCCTTGGCAACACACACACACACACACACACACACACACACACACACACAGAAAGGGTGGGGGCTAAATCGAATTTATTATTTGGGGTGTGGCAGAGGCAGAATTTTTGTTGCTTGTATCACAATCTTTACTACTTTTTACATGGTACTGAGTACTTACTAAGAAAGTGCAAAATGTAATAATGTAGTAATAGAAGCCAAAAGGAAAATTAAATCAAGGTAGAGGGATGGGAAGGAGAAATCTGGATGTTTCTGTAGAAGAGGAGGAGTTCTTCTTGATAGGGTGATGTTTGAACAAAGTAAGGGAGAGGCTGAGTGGCGACACCGGGGTGGACTGTGGAGAGAAAGCTTCCTGGGCATGGTGTACTTAGCTCTTTGTGCACATTTATGCTTCATTCACAGCACCGTCCAAGCTATACGGTCGCTGTTTGCATTTTATAATGGATTCTCCTGCCTTTCTTGAGCCGATGGGTTGAGGAAATTCCCTTAGGTCCTTGAAGCAACTGGTTTCTCATTACTTCAAGACTCCCCACAACAGCCTGTGCCCTTGCCTGTCTTCTGCTCCCTTTACATGAGAAGGTCGTCCAACCGCCCTCACTGACTTTGTGGGGCTCCACCGAAGTGGGAGGGATGGCAGGTTTTACGAGAAGGCTCTTACAGAACCCAAGTGCATGTACTTGCTGGAAAGCTGACTGCTATTTTTGGACTTCTGATAAGCTTGAAAGTCAGGTGCAGGAGGCACAGTTGTATTTATCAAGCAGAAAGATGTAATTCCCTTGCGCATTAGAAGGAAAAGTTCCATCCAAAGAATATGTATATTTTTACATCCCTCCAGGCAGGTTGGGCCTGTTAGGCCGAGCACCTTGCGGGGTGGTCTAAGCAGAGAGGAAAAACACCATGAGTTATTCCCATGGGGAAATCTCATGAAATAGAGGCAATTGTGCAGAGATGGGCATAAAGCATAAGGCAGCACCAGACAAAGCAAGGGTGGACTACATACAGGATGGGTGGAGAGGAAGGGAGGGGGCCATGTAGCTGAGAGCTAAACAAACATGTCCAGGGTGAAACTACACAATAAAAGGAAGAACAGAATGTTTGCAGTGCCAATGTGAGAACTAGTCCAGTGTTTATAAAAAGTACAGTTTATAATTCTTGCAAATTATCAAATGAAGTAGGGCAACTTTTCCTCCTAATCACAAGGGAATTGCATCTCTCTGCATGATATATACAACTGAGCCTCGTGCACCTGACTTTCAAGCTTATCAGAAGTCCAGTGGACTCCCATCCAAGTACTAACCAGGCCCGACCATGCTTAGCTTCCGAGATCAGACAAGATCGGGCGCATTCAGGGTGGTACAGCCGTAGACTGATGTGTGCATGTATATCTCCACAAGTTTTTTTTTTCCACATCAATATGTATGACTCTAATGCACCAATAAAAATTTATTTTTACAAAAAGAAGTCCAGTGGATAGAGAAGGATTATGACTCAAAAGGACCATGACTTCAGAGTTTGCAGGACTCAAGCTTCAGAGTAGCTCACAGGACGAGAGTTGTTGGGTTAGGGAGGTGGGGATTGCCTTCCAGCTGCATTGAAAGTCATGTCTGCAAAAATCGAGTTGGGAACCTGAGAAAAACGTGGAGGGAGATAAGTCATAATCATATTTTGCCAACTCACTGTGTGATGCCTCAGTTCAGCCCCACTAAATAAAGAAGCACCAACCTGTAGCAAGACGAGTGGAGTTTTCTAGCCAATTAATCATCAAGGTGTTCTTCCAAAGGAGCCATCTGTCAACAAGCCCCTTTTGGAATGACGTGGGAGACCATGGGCCATTAAACAGTGGGGTGATGAGAAATTTCAGTTCACTTTCAAGGTTTCAGAGGAGGACATTTAAAAAAGAATTCTTTTTGTTAAATTTTTTTATTGGTGCATTATATTCATACATCATATTGGGGTAAAAAATTCGTGTGGACCTACATGTACACTTCACCCATTTAGTCCCTACCCAATTCCCACACCATTCCCGCCCCATCCCTCCTTCCCTTGCTTGGCTTAGTGGTTGACTTCGATATGTTTAAATACATTGTGTGTTTTAGAGAATTTTCTTCTTCCCCCCTCCCATCCCCTCATTTAGGTTGTCTTGTTTGCGCCTCTATAGAATTTCCTTTTTTCATTTAGAGTTCTTCCTATGACCTATTTCTCCTTAGCTTTCACATATTAGGGAAAGCATCTGATTTTTTATTTTTTGTGACTGACTAAACTTGCTTAGCATAATGTCCTCCAGTTCCATCCATTTCCCTGAAAATTATGTAATTGAGTTTTTTTTAATGGCTGAGTAAAATTCCATTGTGTACACATCGCACAGTTTTGTAATCCATTCATCCGTTGATGGATAAAACAGAATTCTTAAACCGGGTGTAGTGGCGCATGCTTGTAATCCCAGTACTTGGGAGGCTGAGACAGGAGGATGGCAGGTTCACGGCCAGCCTCAGCTACTTAATGAGGCCCTCTGGAACTCAGTGAGACCCTGTTTCAAAAGAAAAAATAAAAAATAGGGCTGGGGTATAGCTCAGAGGTAGAATGCCCCTGGGTTCAATCCCCAATACTGCAATTAAATAAACAAATAAATAAAACAGAATTCTCCTCTTCTTAAGTACGCGAGGAGCCCCACATTATTGAATCCCTGTTTATAAGAACTACGAAAACATTTTGCATGGCTATAGATTCTCAAATCATGTTTCTTGAGAGCGTCCTATTGATGGCAATAACAATAATAAAGTAATTCCTAATGTTTGCATAGGTCATTATTCTTCATGTGGCCCTTTTCAGTTACATGGTCACACTTAAGCTCCACCAGAATGCTCAGGTATCATCAGTGTAGACCCATGCTGCACAACTTGGTAGAAGTGAGTAGAGTGGTCCTACGAATCATCAGATCTAGGCAGGGCTTTATTCTTTATCTCCTCTGCCCTGGCCAAGGAAGACTCCTAGATTGATCCACGTTCCGTTTTCATGGGGACATGAACTCACAGTCCCCATGTGTGGGACTTCTCATGGCACACAGAGGGAGGGAAAGAGATGTTGTTCACCCTGTTATGAGCAGAGCTGGGTAGCCAAATGCCAGCTTCAGCAGGCCACAGTGAGTAAGGACCCATCAAGGTCTGGGGCCAGCTGCCCAGCTTCTCCCTAACGTGGATCAGGGTCTTGTGGGTGCAGGCTCTGTGCTCTGCTCCTTCACCAGTCATCCTTTTCCTCTTGGCAGACACAAATGCTTTGAACCAGCGCCTCTCAAGATATTGAGCAGAATGTTCTAGAAGACGTTATGAGGAAATGAAACGGCAGAGAGGGTGGGAGGAGGATTCTGTGAGCACAGGGGCTTGAGAAATGCTCTTGAAGATTTATGTATACATAAGTATATTAAAGCCTCTGAGAAATCCCACAGTAAAAAAAAAAAGCTATTAATTTTATTTATCTAAGTGATTCACAACCTCTTTTGTCCTCCTATAACCCCTCCTAATGTGTAGTGGAACATTTCTTCACCCGTTTCTGAATTGCATAGTTAGGCAATACTTCAAAATATATCAGAGCATAAAATGTTCCGTTCATTTCCAGCTCCATGTACTTCACTTGATACACGGTAGATTCTATAGTTGTTGAAAATTTAAGGTATTTTAGAAACATTTAGGGATCAAGAAACACACTATTTGTGTTAAAAATGAAGTATAACCAAACTGCATTGACCTGACAACATAATAGGGAATAGGTGAATGGTTCTCAAAAATCACCAAAGGAACTTCAAAAATTTGGATATTCAGGCTTCACCCTAGATCTCTGAAGTCAGGAACTGTGGGAGTGGGACACGGCTTTTAAAACCCTCCAGGTGAATTTGCTCTGCAGCCAAAGTTGAGAACCAAAGGTATGAATGATTATCCCAACATGCGGAGCAGATATGGGCCTGGGAAGAGTTTCTAGGGGGGTGATTTGGGCCACTTGAAAATTGTCCACAAGTTTATGAGCTATTTTCTTTCCTGCTGTCAAGAATAAGACAAATGCTAAAGACTTGACCTTCAGTTCTAATCCCTGAGCATGTATTTCTAATATACCTGTGATTGGCTTATTAGAAATTGGCTGATGATTTGACATTTGCACAACAAAATTTTGCACAACAAAATTTTACACATTTGCACAACATTTGCACAACAAAACATTTGCACAACAAAATTTTACATTTGCACAACAAAACATTTGCACAACAAAATTTTACAACACAATTGGCTTATGAACCATCTACCTTTCTGAATACTCTATGGAAAATATTCCATATCAAAATCTACTTGTATAGTCATCTAGATCATAAATTATTACTGACAATGGCTGAGAGCCAAAGCTTAGGTTATTTTGGTCACCCAGGAGAGCCATGAGGAAAGAGACACTTAAGTTGAGAAAGAGATCAGGAAACCTATGGAGCTTAGAACTCTTAAGGAAGAGTAGGCCTTAGTGGGGCCATATAGGGATTTCTGTGTGCACAGAAATAATTAAGAGTAAACAAATAGCAAACTTTATTAAATATGTCCTACGCACCAGACTACTTCTAGGTGTTTTAGCATTTGCTTCATTAAATGAGCTGATGTATGTGATGTGCATGGCATTGTAGAGGGCGCACCATAAATACCAGGTAGTGACGGTGTCATAGAATTATAGAATACGTAGAGTTGGAAAAGAATTTAGGGACCTATCATTAGTGAGACATTTCACTTCTTAAAAAGAAATCCAGCCGGGCGTGGTGGCACACGCTTGTAATCCCCACGCTTGGGAGGCTGAGACAGGAGGATCTCAGAGGTTCGAAGCCAGCCTCAGCTAATTAGTGAGGCTTTCAGCAACTTAGTGAGACCCTGTTTCCAAATAAAATATAAATAAGTCTGGAAGTATAGCCTAGAGGTAGAAAGCCCCTGGATTCCATCCCCAGTACCACCACCACCACCAAAAAAAAAAAAAAAAAAAAAAAAAAAATCCAAAATGGTTAACAGTAGAGGCTTTCTGTATTTAGGGTTCACTTGTGATTTGACTACGAGCCGATATAAAGAGTTTTAGGAAAATCCCATCTTCCCAATAACTCTTCTAAAGATAACCTTTTCTTTGTTTCTGGTGGCTGGAATCCCACAAGTAGAATGCTCATGAGTCCTTTCAGTTGTGGCCACAGAACACCATTGCATTGGCCACCTGATCTGCGTGACCCTGAAATGGAAGCTCTGACTTTCACAGAAGATGGAGAAGGGACATTCTCTTTTTTCCCTAATGACCAAAGGGGGATACAAGCTTAGGGTGACTAAGCATAACCAGTAGCCACGTCAATCCACGTGGTATGGCAGCCAGGTTGTTCCCTCATTCACCGGGCAGCGATTCATGGGGTAGAGGATGGTATTTGTGAGACAGTCATTACATTGTGGGTGCTGTAATGTGTCTCTCAGATCCCTCCTTTGGGATGAAGGATTGGTTATTCCAGCTTCCGGGAGTAGCCATGACAGGGAGCCTTCAACTGTCTGCACCCTTGAGGGAAAGTCTCAAATAAAGAGAGCTACACTGGGTAAGGCTACACCTCCGATCAGTCCTGGCTTGCTCTCATCTCATGGCTGACTGAAGCAGGGTGGTTGGAAGATGGTAAAGGCGCAATCTCCCTTCTCCATTTCAGGGCAGTTCTGAAGGTTGTCCCGTATCTAGAACTCCCTGCAGGCTTGGCCCTGGCTTTCAGCCCCTCCCCAGCCTTATCCCAGCACATTCATTCATTCATCAGCAAATATTTATTGGGCACTTTTTATGTGCCAAGATCTGTAGGCAAGAGTGTATTGGATATATATTCAATATACTCCGCATCACGTAGACTGTACATCATATTTATGGTGCAAAAGATGTCCTTGGGAACGAAACGAATCTAACAGAATAATAATATTAATTCCTCGCTTAGATCTCTGCTGAGAAAAAATGCAGACTCTCACTAAATTCTTATTTGATGGAAACACATAATGGGAACTGAACCATATCATATTGGATGCATTTGTTTTTCTCAGAACTAATTGAAAAAGGAGTTGTCAATAGATACTATCACTGGAACCTAATGGCTTGGTATGTGTCTAGGGTAATGTTTAAGGTTTAGCTGAGTGGAATAAGCCTGGTATCTTTATCCTACACGAATGATCACATGGGCATGCTGAGAACAAAGGCAGGGTCATCTGAGTCTTACGTGAGCACATTGTGTGGTCGGCTGTGTACTGTGGGAATTTACAGTAGGACTAATAGTAACAGAGATATGCGTAAAACATGCTATATAATATACACATATGTCAAGATGTTTTTACTAAAATAGGTAGAAAATATGTAAAAATAAACTTTGAGGGAAGAAATGCCCTTCTAGTAATATTATAATGATTTCTACATTTTTCCTAATGTTTACTATCTACAAGCCAACTTTTGTACATTTGCTGTTTTATTTTCATAACGAAGAAGCAAGAAGAATAACTTGAACCTTCAAGTTACTCAAGTTGGAGTAAGAAGAGGTGGCTATTTTACTTGGTGCTCTAGCAAAATTCTATAACTAATGACAAAAGTTGGTAATGTCTGTTTTTTCCCCTTGGAACTGGGTATTGAACCTAGGAGCATTCTACCTTTGAGCTACATACCCTGCCCCTTTTATTTTGAAACAGAGTCTCACTGAGTTGTTTGAGGGTCTTGCTGAGGCTGGCCTCAAACCTGTGATCCTTCTGTCTCAGCCTCCTAAACCCTGGGGATACAGGTGTGTGCCACCACATTAGTCTAGTACTGTCTTAAGTACATTCTCTAGTACATTAGTCTAGTACATTCTTAAGATGACATGATGAAGCCAGATGCTGTGGTGTATACATATAATCCCATCTACCTGGGAGGCTGAGGCAAGAGCATCACTTGAGCCCAGGAGTTCAAATCCAGCCTGGACAACATAGTAAGACCTTGTCTCAAAATAATAAAAAAGTTAAGTAAAAGAACATGCTGTCATAGATGAGTATGGTGACATATACTTGTAATCCCAGTATTTGAGAGGCTGAGACAGGAGGATGGCAGGTTCTTAGCCAGCTTCAGCAAATTAGTGAGACCTTCAACAATTTAACAAGACCATGTTTCCAAACAATGAAAGAAAAGAAAAAGTAGGGCTGAGGGAGTAGCTCAATCTCCAGCAAACTACCCCCTTTTCCGCAATAATCAGCAACACAAAACAGGTGTCATGAAGGGTTTAAGAACTGTGCCTGCAATTAAGACATATTGCCACCAGGGGGAGATAAGAAACTACAGTCGCTTGGAGTCCTAAGTGTACAAGTTCCTAAGTGCTTCTGTCTTCTGGTGATTCAAAACAATGGCTTTCTGAATTATATGCAATTCAAGATAATTCACTCTTTTTCTAAACAATAATTTCACTTTTTAAAATTTTGATTGAGCTATACCTTTTTTTTTAGTACTGGGGATTGAGCTGTATCTCTTCTAAAATATAAAAATAAGCTATCTTTAGATAAAATCTCTGTTGACAGCCAATGCCTTAAAAATAAATGAGAACTGACGAACTTTCTGAAAGTTAAAACTTGAGACTCTGCGGGCCACCTCTGCACCATAGGCACAACTATAGGCAATATATAAGTGACCCTCCCAAGAAAGCTAAACTTGTACAGCCAGGCAGTCCTGGATTTGGCCTATGGGACATAATGTGCTGACCCTTGACTTAAAATATTGCAAATTCAGTTACCTCCAGTGAGGCAAGTTGAATCACATCTGTGACAGACTGCATAGTCCACTTCTAAGGTGCGCCCCTCAGCTCTGGTTGGCCGTGACCAGGCAGAGTGGGGAGCCGAGCACAGCCATATCTTTCTAGTTTTTCACCAACAGCCAGAAATTGGGCTTTCTACTTCCTAATTTTTAAATTTGAGCAATGAATTCAGACAACCACAGCATGCGTACCTTGGGTCCCTGGCCGAGCACCTGGCAGATTGCATTTGGCCTGGAGTTTCACCTGTGCTCCAGAGCGACTTTTCAAAAGGAGTCAGTATGCTCACGGTAAGGACATGGAGATTTCTGTCACTCTCCTTAACATAAGCAAACACTTACCTGGCCCCGATTAAAGGAGAAACACAATTTTAAGTGCCTTGTCCATGGGTTAGCTCATGGGTTGTCCTTACGACAACCTTGTAAGGCAGGTGTGGTTGTTCTTTTACCTTGGGCAATGACAGGCTGTCCCCCAAAGTCACCGAGCTAATAGGTAACAGAGTGAGGAGGTGAAAGGAGGCACTTCCTGGAGTCGGAGCCCATAAATGGCTAGCCTTTCAAGGTCTCCGTTCTGGGGCTGCCTCCCTCTTGTGGCCCTGCATCAGCTTCAGCAATAGCAAGCCAAGGAGACAGACACTCTGTTGCTGTTTCTCCTGTGACTTGGGCTCTGGGTCAGGGTCCCTCCCATCAGCTCAGTTTCCTATTCTATCTTGGGCTTTTTTTTTTTTTTTTTTTTTTGCGGGTCTGGGAATGGAACCCAGGGGCATTTGACCACTGAGCTACACCCCCTGCCCTATTTTTTATTCTTTATTTTGAAACCGGGTCTCACTGAGTTGCAAAGGGCCTCACTAAGTAGCTGAGGCTGTCTGCGAACTGCAATCCTCGGGGCTCAGGCTCCTGAATGCTGGGATTACAGGCATGGGCCACCACGCCTGGCTTTATCTTGGGCTTTTAAATTGCATCCAAGTTGCTTTATGTTCCCCCTGGCTGTGAGGCAAGCTCCCTAGCAAAGTCAGGTTGAAGGTTTAGGTCATTCTAAAACTTCTGTGCTTATGTCTTACTCTGATGATGATGATGAAACCTGTTGTTCTGGAATCTGTATTAACTCTACAGACAATATTTAGTTTAATTATTCATCTTGCTCTTCTAATTTGCCCTAGCAAGCACCAAGCAAATGACTTCAGATATCTGCAGAGAGATTTTTGTTTCCTTAAAGACAAAGGACCAAATTTGAGAAAAAAGGAAATCAAAGAAATCAGAACTGTTTTGAAAGACAGTTAAGAATCCACATCTAAGTTCGGTGGGAAGCATAGCTTTAAGAGAAGAATCGCATATTTTTGTTTTCTCTGGAAAACTTGAAAGAAATAAAAAATGAGGTACATGTATCACTTTTCTGAAATGCAGCTATGAGTTTTACTGTTGATTTCTGAAGATACCCTGAAAAGTAATTTCAGCTGCAAAGGAAATACAGGAGGCAAAACAAATTACAGTTCTTTTGAACAAATGCAAATGGCTCTGGGAGGCCAGGGGAGCTATCAGTCAAATGCAATTTAATATGCAATACTTTATTTAGCCATGCTTGCTTTTTGATGCCCAGGGAAGCTGGATTCTACTGGGAGAGGAAAATAGGCATTTTTAGAGTCCTGGGGTCCTGTGAAGCTTATGGTTTCAGAATAGAGATTGGGTTTGATTGCCTGCAACTGTCCCAGTTTTAAAACTGAATGTCTCCTGTCCCAGGGATGGTCTCAGTCCCAAGCAAAGGGGTACACTTGTGACCCTAACACCCGTGGGCCACGTTGGTGATTTCTTGTCTAATTGGGCTCCTGCCTCAGTCCTCACAGCTCAGCCTTTCTTAACCTCTGCTTGCAGGTGTGGCCCTCAGGCTCTGAGTACTCTCTTTCATTGTTTTCCAAATGTTCTTGATTGTGAGATTCACCTGGGACCTTGTCAAAACCCAGTTTCCCAGCCTCTGCTCCTCTGGTTCTCAGGTAGAGGTTTGGAGTAAATCCTGGGATCCTGTAAGTTCTCCAGAACCAGAGGAGTTTTAGGACTAGAGAAGTTTGGGGGATACTGGCCAGCCTTCCTTCAAAGAGCATGCGAGGACCACAGGTTTGTCAAAGGATAAAATGACTGTTTATTTAAAGACCTTAACTGGCTTTATTTTCCATTCTAGAGTCAGGCAACATTTCACTGCATAAAATAGGTGTTCCAATGAGCCAAGTAGGAGAGATTGATTTTATAGACAGAAAAGGGCTAAAAGAAACAGAAGCAAACATCAAACATAAAAAGTGGATTGGTAAACCCGGCGTGGTGGTGCACACTTGTGATCCCAGCATTTGGGAGGCTGAGACGGGAGGATCACAGTTCGTAAACAGCCTCGGTTACTTAGTGAGGCCCTCCGCAACTTAGTGAGACCCTGTTTCAAAATAAAGAATAAAAAATAGGACAGGCTGTAGCTTGGAGGTCGAATGCCCCTGGGTTCCATCCCCTGACCTGCAAAACAAACAAAAAAAAAAGTGGATTGGTCAATTCAAAGTAAAGCAGAAACATAGAGACTGAGCAATAGATAAGAAACTGATTGGCTAACACCTGTTACTTCAGGTTATTTTTTGTTTTAAGGATTACAGCAGAAGGAACTTTATTATCATGCCAGTTGAAACTGGCCAGTTTGAAAAACATGGCTGTTATTTCCCTAATCCTGATTTCTCAGAAGGTGAGTTAATAGCTTCGTTATCAGCTTGGTGAGGTTAAACTTTAATGTGAGTGAGTCCATTCTGATTTTTAGTCTGGTCTCCTGGGTGACCAGGATGGGCACTTAGTCCCAAACAATGGCTTGGATTTTATTTAACAAGGTCCATAGTCAGGAGACTTAGCAGCAATCCACGCTTGATATGGTCTGACTTGGGCTCTGGGCCCAAAGGTTGCCTGGAGCTCCAAAGCACACAGGTTAGGGACTGGTGTAAGGGCAGACCTGCTCACAGAGGCCTCTGGTGTGCCCTGTCTTTCTCAATCTCTGGATGTACCTTTTTCTGAGAATTTTTGTATGTCACTGTACTCTAAAGGTCCCTGCTTGATCCTAGGTCGTTGTCTTCTGGGCATAACCACTAAGGGACAGCTCCCCAGCTCCCCTGAAGCTGGCCTTACCTTTCTGTGAGTCTCCATAGGACCTGGCCTTTTTCCCTGCAGGCTATGTTTTTGTTTGTTTGTGCTACTGGATATTGAACCTAAGGACATTCTACCTCTGAGTCATACCCCCCAATCTTATTTTTAATTTTTTAATTATTTTTTGTGGAAACAGGATCTCACTAAGTTGCCAAGGATGATCTTGAACCTGTAATCCTCTTGTCTCAGCCTCCCAAGGGTTTTTAGGCATGCACCGCCATACCTGGCTACACAGACTGTGTTTAACCCTGCTCTGTCCAAATGTTTTAAGAGACTCAGCAGCAAAAAAAGAATATAGGTAGGCTACTCAGAGCTCAGGAGCTGACTTCAGGGGTCAAATTCAGCTGTGTAACATGGCCTCAATTCCTTGCTCTGTAAGATGGGATGATTCTAGCATTTATTTCACTCTGTCGAAGATACAGAAACCTCTAGCACAGTGCTTGATACCTGTTAACCTCCTTATAAATGTTAATAACCCGTTATACTATTACTAATCTAATGCCTTTATCATCAATTGTAATTATTCTTTTCAAGGGGTAGGAGAAGGGTATAGAATATAGTAGGAGGGGCTCTTTATGTTTCTAAAGAATTTGTAAGTGTCTTCCTTTATACCTTGGAACTTTAAAGAAACAGTCCCCCCCCCCCTTTATCTTCTCATCTTTCCTCACTATACCAAAGGATCACAGCAGTCTAGTTCCAAAGTGAACACTAGGATACATGACCTGGCCATTCAGTGGGAAAAATTTAATTTCCAAGCTTTTCTAGAAAATTCCAGCAATATTATAATTGTGCCTTTGTGTTACTGTGAGGAACTGTTACGAGGGCCCTGTTGGGCTCCTGATCTGTAACCGTGAGTGATGTAGCTGCGGGTTCTTGTTCCGAGCTATGTGTAGAAAACAACAGCCAGAACTCCTATAAGCTTAAGCAATTTTTTTTTATTATTACAGAGATGGAAAGAAAGAAACAGATTAAGCACTGCATTAAAGGAATAAATGCAGTGGAGTGACTCGGAAATAAGTCACTGAAGTCTTTTGGATACAGAACCTTTTATAGCAAGTCTTCTGACCCGATTAGGTCTGCCCCTTCTCCAGAGCAGGTCTTTTGATGTGGGGATTCCTTCCTGCAGATCTGAGCTTTCTCTGGCACAGACTCCAAGCCTTTTGTTATACCCCAAAATGTGTTAAATGATTGTCTGTGTCTAGGATCTCTTGAAGACTTATGGCATCCCCCCACATCCTTGGGGAAGTTGGTTTATCTTTAAAATGTAAAAGACCCTGGGCTTCCTCTATCTTGCAAGTCACCCTCGGTGCCTGGAACTCTGCAACCCTTTCCCACCTGCCCTGTCTCCAAGCTCTGACTTTCTAATACCCAAGTTATTTTCAAATACATTTTGAAACCATTTCCCAATATTGGATATACTTGGTCTCCACTTAGAGTGCCCAAAACTGAGGCTAAGATGATCAGGTATAGTAAAGACACATTGGATGCAGGAAAGTTTTAGGGTTGTGAAGTTTGTTAAGTGAAAATTATAGGAGGCCATTGTTTTAGGTCAAGCTCCCACCCTGGACCCCAACAGACCAAGCTAGATGTCAAAATGCCAGGTGTGGTAGCATACTCTTGTAATCTCAGTATTTGGAAGGATGAGACAGGAGGGTGTTTGGGAGGTTTAGACAGGAGGGTCACGGGTTCATGGCCAGCCTCAACTACTTGGTGAGGTCCTCCTCAACTTAGGGAAGTCCTGTTTCAAAAATAAAAGAATGGAAAATAAAGCTGGGGGCATAGTTCAGAGGTGAGGTAGAATGCCCCTGCGTTCAATCCCTGGTACTGAAAAAAAAAAAAAAAAAAGTCAAAATGGAGTTAATCATGTTAAAGTTTCATGTTGCCAAACTAAAACCTAAGCTTTTAACTGGCCTTCTGAGAAGTCAGGATTAATTAGGGGGATAATAAATTTTCCAAATAGGCCAGTTTCAACTGGCATGATAATAAATTTCCCTCTGCCTTAATCCTTAACATAAAAAAGTATGCTGAAGTAACCTGATGTTGACCAATAGTTACTTAGCTATTGCTCTGTCTCCATATCTCTGTTTTTATAAGGAAATAAGTTTGAAATGAACAATCTGCTTTTGGATTTTTGTTTGTTTCCTTGAGTCTGTTGCTGTGTGTAAAACCAAGCTCCTCTGCTTGGCTCATTGGAACACCAATTTTATGGAATGAGGTGTTGCCTGACTCTAGAAAAGAAAATAAAGCCAGTTAAGATCTCAAAATAAATAGTGGTAATTATGCTCCTTGACAAATCCCAATAGCCATCTCACATTTGGATTTTAGGGCTATAACCCATTGCTATGACAACCACTGATACCATGCTTTGCGCCAACTCCGAGCATGTGCATTGCAGGACTCCTCAAAGGAAACACATTTGCATGAAGCAATTTATCTTTCATCTCATATCAAAGGAGCCAATCAGATTATTTATGCCCAGTGAATCTATAATTGGAGAAACAATTTTGCCTTTTAGCCTCTGCTCATTGATGAACAGAACTCATCCTATTTATAATATTAACATGACAGGCAAGGCCCTTTGCAAATGAAAGAAAGTCTATTACCTCAGCAGAACCCTTCAGAAGTGTGCATCCCCAGGCTGAAAGGCTGGCTGTTTTTTCAAAGTTTCCTGCATGGAAGAGCAAGAACAGAGGACATTCCAATTGCATTGTCCATCCAAGAACCATCAGAGTTCTAAGGGATGATTTTAGCAATAAACTTTCTTGACTCTTGGTCTTTCGTGGTCCTAAGATCTTCATCTGCAGCATCTCAGGTTTACTATAGTGGTAGAAGCATCCTATCAATATTCTCCTGTTTTTATATACCAGCTAACATTACAAAGGCATTGAACATTTAGGAGGAATGAGCTCCATCCATCACATGATTTCAATTTTGTTTTGTTTTGATATATGTGATGTTTTGTACTGGGTATTGAATCCAAGGCCAATCTACCTCCAAGATACACCCCCAGACTTTTTTAATGTAATTTTTATTTTGTAACAGAGTCTTGCTAAGTTACTGAGGCTGGTCTTGAACCTGCAATGTTGGACGTCAATGATCGGTGGCAACTACCAAAAACTAGAAGAGAAACGTGGGACAGATCCTCTCCTCCCAACCTCCAGAAAAGAACCAAGCCCAGTGACACCTTGATTTTGTATGTGAAGTCTCCAGAACTGTGAGAGAGTAACTTTCTATTGTTGTAAGTCACTCAGTTATGGTAATTTGTTACAGCAGCCTGAGCAAACAAATACAGTCACATAGGAGTTTAGGAGGCACTTTGGTTGGCTGATTGACGTGGGCAGGGTCTCAACCCAACCTGTAGCTCAGCTCACTCATCTGGGAGATCTGGATGGTACCTATTTCAGTGAGAATCCAATGTCATAACACTTTCGTCATGACATAGGTTTTGGCACTCAGCATACTGTTTTGCTTGTGTTAAAGCGCAGGTGATTGAATATGCATGAAACACTTCTGGAAGCATCAGCGAGGAATTGATAAAGCAGGCTGTGTCTGCTGGGGTGGGTTGGGTGATGGCTTGACCTTCCCTCGTCACTGCTGAGATGGGTACCCTGTTCACACAGTGCCTGTATTAAAAAGGAAAAAAAAACTGAAGCTATACAAAGCTATGTGACAGTTACTGTGACTCACCTTCCTTGTCTTCCTCTGGTCCTTGCCATCTCTGCAATGCTTCAATCCTTGGAGAAGCAGCTCTGGAGAACTGCATGAGACAGTGGGCTGGGGGTCTCAGGTTGGTAGGAAAGCATTCCAGATCAACTATTCTCTCGCCCAGTTCTCTTTTAACCTCTGCTCAGGTGCCACTCCTCACTGATACTTGCATTTGTGTAAAGCCATGCAAGATCCCCCTGAACTTCTTATAGCCCAAACCACCAATCATTTGTCAAATAGCTCATAGGATGACATCATGTTGAACACCTGAGGCAGGGCCTGTTCGCAGCAAGGGCTGGATTGAAATCACTGAAGCAAGTGGTGGGGATGCTCCCAATATCCTTTTAAGTTTCATTTTATTTCTAATTAATATGTATTTCACATATTCATGGAGTATACTGTGATGTTTCAATACATGTAAACAACATGTAACATTCAAATGAGTGAAGTTAGCATTCTTATCACCTCAAACATTTTTCTTTGTGGTGAAAACATTCAAAGTCCTGTCTTCCAGTTATTTTGAAATATATAATAATACAGCATTGCTAACTATATCCTACCTGGATTCTTACTTTATTTTTTTGTGGTACTGGGGACTGAACCCAGGAATATTCTACCTTATTAACAATACCCCAGCTGTGTTTTAATTTTTATTTAGAAACAAGTTCTCACTAAGTTGCCGAGGCCAGTCTCGAACCTGTAATCCTCCTGTCTCAACCTTGAAAGTACTGGATTACAGGTGTGCCCCACCTGGCCTAGATTCTTATTTGGATATAAGCTTCCCCCTTCATCTGGCTGGGTGGAGCTCCAGGCAGCCTCCTTGGATGCTTATGTTGTCCCAGAGGGAATGTGGGCTCAGGAGGAGCAGGTGAGCCAAGGAGGGAGTTTGTTCAACACCAGAAATGATTCTGCCTCTCCCCACCCCACCCCAATGCCTCTCTAGCCATCTTCCCACTGCTGTGATATACTAAACTGGATAACCAAATCAAGATTGGGCGGTGCCCATTGAGGCCTGAAATACAGAAGACAGCAGCATGTTGACCAACTGAAAGGAGTGAAATCTATTTCCAGCCACTTATAATGGAGCAAGGCTCTGTAGGGTCTCCCTGCCTGTTTCCCATGTAGCCCTTCAGTGGGAAAATTGTGAAATGTCCCCTCTCTCTAAAGTGCTGTAACTAACGTGTGGCCCTGCAGGGGCCGAAATTCCCAAGCAGGAATGCGCCGTTCCCTGCAGAGGCAGATGTTCTGAGAAGAGGCTAGCATGAACTCTTGGCAGGGGTGGGGGGGCGGGGGGGCGGGGGGGTGGGGGGGTGGGTGTATGTCACCGCCATGAAAGAACTTCAACTCAACCTTGTCTTGACTCATAGAATTACATCTAGAATCCTACATTTTCCTGCTTTTGCTCTCTTCTTTACATTTTCCCTCAGTCTACCCATTCTGACGCAAAAAGAAATTTTAATACGGAAGAAAGAGAATCTTCATCTCACCGTGAAGCTTACCTGAGCTGGAGAGGTTTGAAAGCATTCCTAATTAGAGGACAGAAAAAAAAGCATAGCAGGCAGGCCATGGGGAAATGCTTTTTAATCATTGACAATCACGTCATAGAAAGAACCAGTCTGTTAGAAACGCTCGACGGTTATTGGTATAGGTTCAGGACAAAGGCTACAGTTATAGTTAAAAACATGAATGCACACATTTCCGTGGTTGGGAGCTGGAAAGCACATCTGCTTATCAAGAATTCTGTCCTCCCGGGGGCAGAAAGGCCAGTCTGACTGGGCTGAGAGTCTTTTCTGTAACCCACTGTGCTGAGGATGCTTGATGGCTTGGGATAAAAGAGGAGCCTGGGAAGGCAAAGAAATCACCATTTTGTCTGGTTACACCACACGTCAGGGTTGGCTTCTCTTAACAGAGCTGAGTGGCTTTACTGAACCCAGGTAATGAGTGATAATGGTAGTATTTGTTGAGTACGGACATAGGTGGTTCTGCATCCAGGTAAAACCTCCTTGAGTCTCCCCAGCCAGCCAGGAGAGTTAGCTTCACTGTGCTGTGCAGCAGTTAGGCATCTGTTCATCAAAACTAGTACTTGCATTCAAGTAGACTATGCTGGTTTACCAATCCAGTGGGCTCCTTATCACAGAAATAGCAGAATTTACCCACTCATCCCGGAACATTATTATTTTTTCTTTTTCTTTCTGTCTTTTTTTTTTTTTTTTTTTTTTTTGGTGGCACTAGGGATGGAACCCCAGGGGCGTTCTACCTCTGAGCTACATCCAGCCCTATTTTATTATTTTATTTTGAAACAGGGTTTCACTAAGTAACAGGTCCTTACCAAGTTCCTGGGGCTGTCCTTAGACCTCCGATCCTCCTGTCTCAGCCTCCCAAATACTGGGATTACAAGGGTGAACCACCACACCTGGCTGGCTTTCAGAAACCTTTTCTAAGATGCTACTTAGAACTGGGTGCTATGCCCGTGCAGAGTGATGCTCAGGGGAGGAGGTGGAAGTCAAAAGTGAATAATGAACAGTCTTGTCTCTGGATCCTACCTTCTTCTGGGGAAGACAGACAAACAAGGTACACTAGTGGCGAGAATAGAGAGAATTGTATGAGACCCCTAGAATATCCCCTGATCCACAGGTGAGAATTGCCAAGGGGTGCGGATCTCCAGGCATGAAGGGCCGGTAGGAGTCACAGCACTGGGGATGAGCGTGTGTGGTGGGAGGGGTATATGTGCCGTGTGAGGTGTGTGCCTGTGATGTGAGGATGAGTGTGTGCAGCATGTGAAGTGTGCACATGTATTTATGTGTGTTTCTGAGGTGTGCATGTCAGGGTGCGTGCTAGTGTTTGTGTAGAGCCGGAGGGGGGCTGCAAGCAGATGTTCACAGCGGTGTGTGGAGTGGGAGTCACAGAGGGTGGGGACAGGGTGGAGGAATGGCGGATGCAAGGTGGAGGAGCAGGCTGGACCATGATGCTAGCTGTGGTGTGATGCGCACCTGCATCAGAGGAGGAGAGGCACGTTTATCTGTGATGAGAGCCCTGAGCACCTGATGGGGAAAAGATAAACATGAAAAGCAAGAGCTGCAAAGTCGAGCCAGAGGAGAGGGGGAAAGAGGACTTACTTGGGGTTATTTAGCTCTGGGGGACCCAGTCAGGGAGATCACGCTGGGGCTGTCCTGGCAGCAGATGGGATTCAGCTGAAGCTCCTGGGAGCCTAGGGGAGTGGGCAGCCTGCAGGGTGGCTTTGGTGGCCATCTGTCCTGAGTCCAAATCCTGCTCCCTCCACCTGTGGACAGTCTGGTCTGGGGCGTGCTGTTTGGTGGTTTCTGAGCTTCGCTTCCCTCGCCTTGAAGAGGAGGTAAAGGCGGCTGCTATGATTTACTCCTGTTCACCAGGGTTCATGTGTGGGAAGCTTTATCCCCGAAGCAACAGTGTTGACAGGTGTGGCCTTTCGGAGGTGAATGGGTCCTGAGCGCTCCTCTGTGAATGGACTAATGCCATTACTTGGGTGTGGGATCTTAGTGAAAGTGGTTTCATGGTTGTGGAAGTGATGTCCTTACAGGGGATGAGTTCAGCCTCCTTCCCAGTCTCTGCCACGCTCTCTCACCTTGCTTGTCTTCCGCCATATTGGGATGCAGCAGAAGGGCCCTCACCGGAAGCCGCCCTTTGATCTCGGACTTCCCGGAATGGTGAGCCAAATAAACTTCTATTGCTTATTGGTCATCTAGCCTATGGTCTTCAGTTATGGGAACAGAAAACAGACTAAAGCATAGGCCTGGCGGGCACGTGGGAAGGTTGACAAAAGCTAACGCTGCGTTTCTAGTGTCCCGCGGGTACAGCTCTCCCTAGGCACTTAAGTCAGGGTAATAGTTGGGTAATCTCTCCTTATGTAATAAAATATAGACAGAATGACACAGAGGCATTCTGATACCAGGTAAGGGGACACAGCCTTTGAGTGAATCAGGAGCACCTAATATCTTGGTTTGAATTTTCTGTTTGTGTTTAGAATTTCTTTTCAGAGGCTAAATCTCCACTCTAGAGGCACCAAAGGTAGTCTCTGTGATCTCAATGGGTGTTACAATATTCTCAAAAGAAACAATTTTTAGTTAACTTGAAGTTAGGTCTGTGTGGATGTTTCAAAAGGGCAGGCAGGAGTCCAGTGGCACATTCTAAACTTCAGTACATTTTAAAAAGTAGTCAAAGCCGGGCATGGTGGCACACATTTATAATCCCAGCATTTGGGAGGCCGAGACAGGAGGATTGCAGTTCGCGGGCAGCCTCAGCTACTTAGTGAGGCCCTTTGCACCTTGGTGAGACCCTGTTTCAAAATAAAGAATAAAAAATAGGGCAGGGGATGTAGCTCGGAGGTTGAATGTCCCTGGGTTCCATCTCCAGTACTGCAAAAAAAAAAAAAAAAAAAAAAGTAGTTAAGATCCACTGTGTCCCTTCCATGTTTCAAAAATGTTAAATAGTTTAGGACTCATTATCCTGTGGCTTCAAAGTAATGAGATTTGAGATGTTTTATGCAGAACATGAATAAAAATACCACTCATTCCGCTAAGAGATATTTGGTACAGATTTCCCTATGAAAAATGGCATTCCTGCTAACCATTTCTCTTGATTAGTTACTTTGAAGGAAGGCAGGGAACTATGCTTTCAGGGGTAAGAGGTTGAAATTCAAAAATACTGGGGGAGGGGCAACTTCAATTTTTTTTTTTTAAAGGCCAGCTTGAAAATGAAGCAATTTATTCCCAGAGAAAGAATGGTGTAGAGCATCTCATATGAACTATAGCTTGTACTCTATAATTGCAAAGGTCACATCCATTTTAGAAGAGCTGTACTGCTTTAGGATAGGATGTGTGTGACAACTAATTTAATAAAGAATCAAACTGAGGCATGGGAAATAGTTTGGCATTTCGGCCTCGTCCGTTAAGCCCCTACCCTGGACCCAATTATAAATCAGACCAAGAATGTCAACAGGCCATATTAGTTATCTATTGCAACAAATTATCCCAATATTTAGCAAGCTTCAAACAAGAAGTAATATTTATTATTTTGTGCAATTTCTGAGAGTCAGGAATCAGGGTGGTCCTGTCTCCTGAGGTTGAGGTCAGATAGCTGATCTGGCAGAGCTGTAGTCATCTGAAGGCACGCTGGGGCTGGAAGGTTCACTTCCAGAGCTGGTTGTGGCTGGAGGCCCCTATTATGGTTCGGGTGTGGTCTGTTTCCCAAATATTTATGGTCTGGAAGCTCAGTTGCCAGCACAGTGTTATTGGGAGGTGGTGGATCTTGGAGATCAATCTAGTGGAAGGTAACTAGTACTTAGGACAGCATCCTCGGAAATGGAGGGATGCTATCTCCAGAGTGGGTCAGGGCTCTTCCCATGAGAATGCATGGCTACAAAGCAAGTCGTATGTTCTTGTCTCACTCTCTCTTGCTGCTGCTGCTACTGCTACCTTGCACTCACGCTCTCATGTATCCACCACGTGCACTCAAATGCTCACCACAGGGCACCCACATATCCACCCCGGTGTACAAACATATCCACCATGGTGTACTCACGCATCCACCATGTTGTGACACAGACAAGGTACCTTCGCCAAACACTGACAACGGCAGTTTGGTCTTTCTAGCCACCAGAATTATGAGCCCAAAACAAAACAAAACTCCACCTCTTTTCTTTATATAACACCCAGCCTCAAGTATTTTGTTCTATCATTATAAAATGGACTATGACACCTCTCCTCTTTACCACATGGCCCTATCTAACAGACAGCTGGCAAGCGACGTGTGAGAGCCAGCCACCACGAGAGAAGCCACGTGCCTCTTATAACCTAATCTTGGGAGAGACATACTATCACTTCTGCTGCTTTCTGGTGGTTACCCCGACTAACCCTAATACAAAGCGGCCGGGACCTTCACACAGTTGTGAATACCAGAAGGTGGGGGTCCTTTGCTTCTTGGGAGCAAAATGATGACACTTACTGAGGCTAGCTCACTTAGAAGCCTGGTTCAGTGATTCATTCAGTGTATGATCTAGCTAGACATGGTGGCACATGCCTGTAGCCCCAGCTACTTTGAAGGCTGAGACAAGAGGATCTCTGGAGCCTAGCAGTTTGAAGTTAGCCTGGGAAATATAGTGAGATCCCATTTCTAAATTAAAAAAAAAAATTTAAAAAGGGTTTTAGTACTCATGTGATCTTAGGCAAGTTACCTAACCTCCCATGTCTTTTTTTTTTTTTTAATTACAAAACAGAAATACTTACACCAGTCTCTGAGTTCATAGATGCAAAGCACCTGGAACAATGTGTGGCATATTGTGGGCACCACGGATGTTGAGCTCCTGATATTAGTCTCTGTCCCAGCGGCTTCTCTTAGCTCCTCCCGACTTCTTGGTTGCTGCATCTCGTCCTCCTTCCTTCTCCCAGGAAAAGCCCTTACTCTTTTTAAAGTGCTTCACTTACAGTGATTAATAGCAGTGTTAAAGTATTGCCCCTGCTGGGTATGTTTTCATACTAACTGGGAACAATGTCCTGAATTTAAGGGTGAAGCCACTGGCTGTGTGTAAGTAGTGACTTTGGAGAAGTGGTAGGGCATTTCCTAGGTCCCTGGAATTTGCTCTGTGAAAGCAATATATATATATATATATATATATATATATATATATATATATATATATTACATTATATAATATTTTATATATAATAGATAATATATTATATATAATAAATGATAATATATAATATATATAAATATATAATATATATAATTTTTTTCTGTAGGTTTTGGGATAATTCTAATTCTATAATTTGGTAATTTGTGGTTAAAGAAACACTTCTGAAATATCCTAAAAAAAACTAAGACTCAAGTATCTTAAGTCAAAGTATATCTAACTAGAATTACATACTTCTATGTATGTGTGTTTGTATGTGAATACTCAGTGTATCAAATATCATATGTATTTTTTTCTTTAAAAGGAATACATGCACATCAAGATTAATAACTTTTGTGCCTCAAAGGACATGATCGGCCTCATGAGAAGGAAACTTAATTTAGTGGGGAAAACATTTAAAAATAGGGATATTGATAAAAAGGTTAATACCTAGAATTTATAAAGAATCCCTACAGCTTATCAGTAAAACAAACAACCTGATTGAAAAGTGGACAGTGGGAAGAGGACTTAAATAGACATTTCTCCAAAGAAAGTGTATAAATGGCCAGGAAGCACATAAAAAGATGTTTAATATCACAAACCATCAGGAAAATTCAAGTCAAAGCCATAATGAGATACATTAGTTTGGCATCTATAAAACAACAAGAAACCCAAACAGGAAATAACAAGTGTTGGCAAGGATATGAGAAAAATGGAAACCTTTTTACACTGTCAGTAAGAACGCAATATGATATAGTCCCTTGGAAAGGAGTATAGCAGTCCTGAAAAAATTAAAAATAGAATTATCATATTATCCAGGAATTCAATTTTGTCATATATGACCAAAAGAATTGAAAACAGGGTGTTGAAGATATATTTGTACATCTATGTAGATAGTATCACTATTCAAAATAGTCAAGTGGTATAAGCAACCCAGGTCCATTGATGGATGACTGGATAAGCAAAATGTGGCATATCTGTTTGTATGTTGGAATACCATTCAGTCTTAAAAAAGGAGGAAATTTTGCTACACGCTACAAAATGGATAAGCCTCGAAGAGATTATCTAAGTGAAATAAGCCAGTCATAAAAGAAAAATGCTACATGATTCTGCTTATATGAGCTACCTAGAATAGTCAAGAATCACACAAACAGAAAACAGAATGGAGCTTGCTAGAGAGAGGGGAGAGAGAGCTGTTTAATGGTGGAGAGTTTTAGTTTTTCAAGATGAAGGCCTTCTGGAGATTGGTTGTATGATAGTACAAATGTATTTATCACCTATGAACTGTGCACTTAAAAGTGTTTAAGTTGGTAAACTTTATGTGTATTTTACCACAATAAATATTAAAAATAATTTTAAAAAATAAAACACTTAACTCATTAGATTATTGGGATTTGAGATTAATGTCAAGTTTCTATACATATATGTGTAGAAATACAAATATAATTTCATATATAACACTATTTTCTAAATTGTCAATGATTGCTGAAGCAAAATCTTAAAAACAGTTGTTGTTGTCGAAGGAGAAATATGAAGATTTCAAATTCGAATGAAACACACAAAAAAATCATTTAGGTCCTAGGTAGGGAGTCTTTTTACTGAGACCCACAGACTCACAAAGAAAAATTAAAGCAGGCAAGGACAATGAAGAAGTAAAATTAGCCTTATGTTCTTAGGGGAAATTCCTCTTCCTCTTCCTCCTCCTTCTCCTCCTCTCCTCCTCCTCCCCTCTTCCTCCTCCTCTTCTTCCTCCTTCTCCTCCTCTCCTCCTCTTCCTCCTCCTCCCCTCGTCCTTCTCCTCCTCCTCCTCTTCTTCTTCCTCCTCCTCCTCTCCCTCCTCCTCCTCTTCCTCTTCCTCCTCTTCTCCTCCTCCTCTCCTATTCCTCCTCTTCCTCCTCCTCCTCTTCCTCCTCCTCGTCTCCTCCTCCTCCTCCTCCTCCTCCTCCTCCTCCTCCTCCTCCTCCTGTTTTTCCCAGGGCCTCACACATGCTAAGGAAGAGCTCTACTACTGAGACACATCCCCCACCCCTAGAGGTTTCTGCTTGTTTGCTTTTAAAGAGAACCATCAATACTATTTCTTATTTTTAAATGAAAAATAAGGACCAGACATGGTGGTGCACAACTGTAGCCTCAGTTGGGAGGCTGAGACAGGAAGATCACATGTTTGAAGCCAGCCTTTGCTACTTAATGAGGTTTCTTAGCAACTTAGTGAGACCCTGTACCCAAATAAGAAATAAAAAGGAATGAGAGTGTAGCTTGGAGGTAGTATGCCACTGAGTTTAATCCCCAACAACACACACACACACACACACACACACACACACACACACACACACGAAAAAACATAAAACATGTGCTAATAGTTAAATACACACTTTCTCCAGCTCTCCATTATAATTAAAGATGGAAAAAGAGTCGGGAAACACTCCTGAAGGCAGATGGTGCAGAAGCAGGACTGGTCCTAATAGTGGCCCTGATCAATGCTGGGAATTCCCAGCCAGTACAGTAGCCCCCATGACAAGGCTACAAAGACATCTGAGCTGGGATCAGCTGGAAGCTCCTTATCATCTTCCTTGGCCTCCCCTCAGGGCCTTCCTTCACACAGAACAAATTAGCTTCTAAAACTCTGAAGCAAGAACAATTTTATCCCCTGCCCCTCTTCCTTTTACAAGTATAACTTAAAAATTTGGGCTGATTCAATTTTCATTTATCTCCCTGCCCCCATAACTCATATTTTCTGGCTTCTGGAGGGGAATTAGGCACTTACTCAATGGTTTGAAGCATGATCGGTTGCATGGACTGTAATTCTTTAACATGCCCTGCCCTGCGAGGTACAATTTGGTGATTTCCAAACAGGCTTTTCTGGGGAGGATGGCAACTGTTAGTCCCATGGCTATCCCAGAGGGCAGTCCTAGAGCCAGCTGGCTGCTGCTCAGCTGACAGTGTGCTCTCCTTGATAAGACCCAACACCTGTAGAAGATTCAGAAATGCAGTGGCCTATCTGCTCTGATAGGTCCCACTCCACCTGACCCCAATAGGTCTTTCTATGCAAGAAATGACCTTTGCAATATTATTGCACAGGACTCAATGATAACACCACCACCTTGTGTTCTTACGATGCTCACGTACAGTATGTCACAGTTACACTATTTTATATCATCATCTATGATCTCCTTTGGGAAGGACAGGAACAGGAATGGGAGACAAATGGCCAAGTTATTCCCCTTTTGTTGAGGAAGACTGATAAAGGGAGTTCAGAGAAGGCCAGAAAGTTTCAGGAACTTGCCTAGACCCACCTGCTGAGTTCCAGTAAAAGCTAGAATTTTGTCCTTTTGTTTCTACATTAAAAATAAACAGAAACAAGCTGAGCGTGGTGGCACAAGCTTGTAATCCTAGCATTTGGGAGGCTAACACCGGAGGATCGCGGTTCATGGACAGCCTCAGCTACTTAGTGAGGCCCTCTGAAACTCAGTGAGACCCAGTTTCAAAATAAAGAATAAAAAATAGGGCTGGGGTGTAGCTTGGAGGTCAAATGCCTCTCGGGTTCCATCCCCAGACCCGCAATAAATAAATAAATAAATAAATAAATAAATAAATCAGAAACAGGAGCCTAAGAGAATTTTGCAGAATTACCCACAATAGAAGGTAGTGATCATGAGCATCAGAAAACAGGTCCATGCCGGGTGTGGTGGCGCACGCTTGTAATCCCTGCGCTTGGGAGGCGGAGACAGGAGGATCGTGCAGGTTCGAAGCCAGCTGCGCTGGCGTAAGAGACCCTGTTTCAAAAATATAAAAATAGGTCTGGGAGTATAGCCCGGAGGTAGAAGGGCTTCCAGGAACCCCAGTACCACCAAAAAAAAAAAAAAAAAAAAAAAAGAAAAAGAAAAAAAAGAAAACAGGTCCATATCATGAAAACAAAGACTGGTCAGTCCCTAGGTCTTCAGACCACTACGTATTAGGTTGTAACTATTTTCCCCACTCCATCCTGCACAAAAGCTGATATAGAGTCTTCAGTTGCTACGTCAAGTTTTAGGGAGCCTATATAGTGCCAAGGAACCAGCACCTGCAATCTGAGTTTGTCAATGGGGGGAGGTTTGATTTCTCAACTCAGGACTGGTAGGCTTACATGACAGAAAAGAACTTCAGTACCTACCCTTCAGAGACAAAGACAGAGATTTAGTTAGGAAAGTAAGAAAGCACACATTCAAGGGAGAATGTGGACCACCTCAAAAGTGAGAGCGGAACTTTGGAGGTAGGTTTCAGGGCTCTTCTCTGTCGGGGTATTCATGAGGTGTGGCCAGGAGAGTGCGAGGACATCTCTGAGGACGACCTGAGTTTGGAAGTCTTGAGGCAGTTTTTGGTGGTCTGGCGGTCTGGTCATCCTTAGGATCCCCAGTCTGATCAAAGTCTCCATTATCCTAAGCCGGAGAGTCCTCTGAAGATTTCTCAAGATATCATATCTGTCTTGTTAACAATCCACAGGGGAATTATAGTATTTTTGTTGTTGTTGTTGTTGTTGTTAACTCTAGGATCTCCAGATTTCTCAGGAATTTGGGAGAGACAGGCCTGGGAAAGAGAACTGGTTTGGGGAGTAAGGTGTGGAGAACTTTAACACCAGGTTTTTGTATTAAAGTTATACTTTCTACTTATTTCTAGCTATCATCTTTTTAACTATTTCTTCTACCCTACATCAAGCTGAGCCTGTTTATCCCCCAGTGGCCCATTTGTTTCTGGGTGGCATCTCTCTATTTCTCCCTTGATTTTTTTCTGGTAACTAGAAAAAAAAATGTTGAATGGTTTATGGAATATGTGCAGTTAAGTTTGAATTTCAGATAACTTTTTTGTAGAAAGGTGTCCTAATATATATATATATATATATATATATATATATATATATATATATATATTGGTGGTACTAGGGGTGGAACTCAGAGACTTTCTACATCTGGGTTATACTCCCAGACCTATTTTTATATTTTATTTGGAAACAGGGTCTCACTAAGTTGCTGAGAGCCTCACTAAGTAGCTGAGGCTGGCTTTGAACCTGTGCGATCCTCCTGTCTCAGCCTCCCAAGTGCAGGGATTATAAGCGTGTGCCACTATGCCTGTCTCTCTCTCTCTCTCTCTCTCTCTCTCTCTCTCTATATATATATATATATATATATATATATATATATATATATATATATATATTAGCAACCTTACTCAAGAACAAATAAGAACAAAATACACTCTGAGTTGTTTGGCTATCTTCAGATTCTGTTCTCAGGGAGTACTTTCTCTCTCTCTTTTTTTACATTTTGTCATCTTAACTCTAAGAAGACAGTCCTAGGTTTCAGATAATTAAACTGAAATTGAAACTCTGATCTCCTTGTGAATTCAGGTTCCAGCTTGTTAAAGATGGTCTCGTCTACATCTAAATTAATTGAATATTGGATTAAGAGGAGGCTATTTAATTCATCAAGAGAAATGTAATTTCATTGTTGATTGAAACATCAGAGTCTTTAAGCACGGTGCCCTAAATTCACCCAAGGAGAGATCAAAACTTACAGTGGAAAAGGGAAGGACGAGACTGCCTGCTGGTGTGATTGAGATGGACAGAGCCATGTGCTGTTTACACAATTAAGTGAGGTATATGTGATCATTGCCATGGTAACACGTCCTACGGAGGCACCAAGAAGGAGGGAAGATCAAAGGTTTAGTTTCATAGGAAGTTTGTTTACGGAGGTTAAAAAAAAATTGAACAAAACCATAATGTCTGTAACAGAAGACATGAAGGCAAATAGACATCAAGAGAAGTAGAGCCCTTCATGTGTCTCATCAATTGAAGCCTAAATTTTTCTTAAATGAAAGGTCAATTAAAGTGCAGAAAGGATCCTGGCAGGCTGTCAGTAGTACCCATAAGACCAGAGAACGGCTTTGAAGCCTGGTGTCTTATGCCAAGTGCTGTTGTCAACTCCAACTCCTTACCGTGCCAGGAGAGTACCCTCATGTGCACTGCCATATTTGATTGCTTTGTGGCCAGCTATGACCTTGTGCAGTATTAGGATTTTACATTAGGATCTACCTTTACTCCAACAAGGAAAGCATGTTAAATATTTATGAGCCACAGCCTAACTCTGCTTCTGGAAAGTGAATCAATGAATCACTGTAGCCATGGAGATAGAATGCTGTGATTGGACCATTGACAGGGCCATGGGGATTCATTGATTCATCAAGTCAACAAGTATTCAGGAAGGGTGCTCTGGACACGAGGCACTGGGACTTATCTGTTACCTAGGAGGAAAACACACACACACACACACACACACACACACACACACCACCACCACCACCACCACCACCACCACCACCACCACCACCACTACCACCACTACCAACAACAATAAAAACAAAAAAAACCCCAAAAGGCAAAAGCAAAAAGTCAGCTATCGAAGTCCTTGCTCTAATGGGGTATGACATTCTAGTGAGGGGCTCTGTTTCTTCTCCAGCCAGTGTTGCTTGAACCCAGTGTGCCAGGCACTGTTGTAGACACTGGGGGGTAAATCAATAAGCCAAACAGATGATCACTCTTGCCTTGTGGAGCCTAGAGTATAGTGGAAAGAGCTGGACAAGGATCTTTACAAGTGAGTAAATTCTATAGTAGGACATGAGTGCTATAGGGTGACAGAGAAGGATGGGGGAATAGGGGTAAAGAGAGAGTGTTACATTTTTAGGTGGATGGGCCAGGGAAGGCCTTACTAGAAAGGGGACATTTGGGTAAAGACTTAAGGGAATAAAGGGAGGAGCCAAGAGGCTACCTGGGTGACACTGTCCTTTGGTTCATTTATAGGGATGTCAGCCAAGTGAGATCATCATAGTCTTTCCCTCTCTAGGAGTTTTCAACCAAAGCTGACTACACCCATCATTTTTTCTTCCAGCTACTAAAATACAATAGGAGACCATGTGAGTTCTGGCTTTTTTTAAGATGGTCTTTCAGTGGGTGTGGTGGTGCATGCTTATAATCCCAGCATTTGAGGGGCTGAGACAGGAGGATCATGGTTTGTGGACAGCCTCAGCTATTTAGTAAGGCCCTTTGCAACTCAGTGAGACCCTGTTTCAAAATAAAGAATAAAAAAATAGGGCTGGGCATGTAGCTCGGAGGTAGAATACCCCTGGGTTCCATTCTCAATACTGAAAAAAAAAAAAAAAAAAAAAAAAAAAGATGGTCTTTCCCTATGTTGTCCAGGCTGGTCTTAAACTTGAGATTCTCCAGCTATTTATGTTATCTTTCTTTATCTTTTTGCTTATGTCACTGGGGGTCAAAATCCAGGGCCTTGTATGTGCTAGGCAAATATACTACCTCTGAGCTATATCCCCAGCCCTTAGGCCATTGTTTTTGGACTAAGCTCCTATACTGAGTCTCTACAGAACAGGCTAAAAATTGAAATGGAGTCACTCATGCTAAAGTCTCACATACTGGCTGGGCGTAGTGGTGCACACTTGTAATCCCAGCATTTGGGAGGCTGAGACAGGAGGAGTAGCCTCAGCTACTTTGTGAGGGTCTTTGCAACTCACTGAGACCCTGTTTCAAAATAAGAAATAAAAAAATAGGACTGGAAGTGTCACTCCAAGGTAGAATGCACCTGGGTTCCACCTCTAGTATTGTAATAAATAAAGAAAGAAAAATAAAGTAAAATAAAATAAAGTCTCACACACCAAGCTGAGAGACACTAGGCTGCTTATCTGACCTTCGGAAAAATCAAAATTATAGAGATAATAGCCAAATTTTCCAAACAAGCTAGTCTTTTTTTTTTTTTCCTTTTTGTGGTACTAGAGATTGAACTCAGGGGCATTCTACCTCTGAACTCTACCTTCAACCCAATTTTTTTATTCTTTATTTTGAAACAGGGTCTCACTAAGTTGTAGAGGACCTCACATGTTGCTAAGTCTGGCTGTGAATCTGTGATCCTCCTGTCTCAGCCTCCCAAGTACTGGATTACAAGTGTGAGTTAACCCTGGCTTCTTTCTCTTTTCCTTGTTTTTCTCTCCCTCTCTTCTTTTTCCTTCCTTCTTTCCTTCCTTCCTTCCTTCCTTCCTTCCTTCCTTCCTTCTTCTTTCTTTCTTTACTTTTTTCTTTCCTTCTTTCTTTCTTGGAGCAATCCCAGATCCAAAGCTTGCTTCAATTGTCAAATTGGCATAATTATGAAGTTCTCTCTGCCTTAATCTTTAACACAAAAAGACAACCTGACAGAATCTGCCCTTAGCCAACCATTTTCCTGTTGCTGTCTTCTTGTCTCCACTTTACCAGGACACTAACTTTGAAATGACTAACCACTTAGGCTTTTTTGCTGTTGTTTTTTGACTCTCTTGAAATGTTTTTCTCTCTATAAACCAACCTCAAAGTGAGGGGATAAAACATGACCACCAATCAAACTCCTCTGCTCAGATACGGGAGCACTTGTTCTATTGTATGGAGTGAAGTGTTATTCAATTCTAGAATTCATACCAAGCCAATACAGATCTTCAAATTGTAAATCTTCTGAGTGTGTGCGTTGCTGTGGACCAAGACTAGGGCCTTGCACATACTAGGCAAGTGTTCTACTGCTGAGACACAGCTCCAGCCCGCAAGCCTGGAGTGGTTAACAGTCCTACCCTCTACTTTGGGAGAAAATGAGAAAGGAGGACAGAGGGAAGATGGCAGGCAATGTGGCATTTGGGGTGGGGGTGGAGAGCCTGAGGCCCTGGATCCAAGTCTGCTCATGTCCTCTCCAGTTTGGTGACATGAGCTCATATTTTCCTTCTTTTGCTCCAGCTAACTCCAGTTGGGTTTCTGTGACTCCCCCATAGCACTCACGCCCAGCTGTTGTGGAGCAGAGGGCTGGAGAACAGGAGTGGGGAGGAGGCAAGGGGGGACACCAGCAGTGCTGGCTGCAGGCAGGTCTGCAGAGAGCTGCCCGCTCTCCCTGACTGGTGCATTGTGCAGTGCCCCTGAGATCTGCACAAAGGAATGCCTCTTTGATGTCTAATTATTTAGGGCTTGTAAATTTATTTTCAGGGGAAAAAAAAGTGAGCTGGGCAGTCAACTTCTTTGGCTAAAAGAAAATACCCAGAAAATAAATAATATGGCCTACCAGCTATTTTCACCACCCTACACAAGACATGACATTTCCAAACCCTTAAGGTGAATAAATCAGTCGTGTCCATGCTAAAGTTCAGTGGGAAAATGTACCTTCATGGTACTCTGTTGTGTGTGTGTGTGTGTGTGTGTGTGTGTGTGTGTGTGTGTGAGAGAGAGAGAGAGAGAGAGAGAGAGAGAGAGAGAGAGAGAGAGAGAGAAAGAGAAAGGTTTTGAGGATTGAACCAGGGGTAGTCTAACTCCCAGCCACATCCCCAGCCCTATTTTATTCTTTATTTTGAAACAGGGTCTCATTAAGTAGCTGAAGCTGGCTGTGAACCTGCAATCCTCCTGTCTCAGTCTCCCAAGTACTGGGTTTATAAGAGTATGCCTCTACACCCAGCTCATAGTACTCTTTTAACTATTCGAATTTACCACTGGTTTGGTGACCCTGAAATTAGTATTTTTTTCATCATCAGCAACAGCTTTTGTACTGGTCTGGGTGCCATGATTAGTGACATTTGAGACCACCATCCCATCATCCATCCCCCCTCATCCTTGCTCCATTTTATAATCCACTCAGACAAAAGACAGAGGATGGAAAGCTAGACTTGGAATCAGGAAAACTGGGCTCTAATCTCCACTCTGCCATTAACAAATTAAGTGATATTTGGCAAATTGTCATTGGCGTTGCTTCAGTTTTCTCAGCTGAAATATGAAGTGGGTGGACTGGGTGTGTTTTAAAGCATTTTCCAGCAGCAACAATTACAAATATAGTCATACAACTGATTAAACTGTTTGGGGTGCTGGAGATGCAGCAGTGAACAGATGGACAAAGCCCTGCGCTCCTGAGGGCTACATTCCAGTGTGGAGACAAAGATAAACAGAACCCAGAAGATATCTAGTCTGTAAATTGATGATAAAGGCTGTGGCAAAAACACCACTGGGGAAGGGGAGAGAAAGTATTGGTATATGTTTGGGAGTTGTTTGCAATTTTTTTTTTTTTTTTTTTTTTTTTTGGTACTGGAGGTTGAACCCAGAGGCATTTTATCTCGGAACCACAGCCTTAGCCCTATTTTATTTTTTAGTTTGAAACAGACCTTGCTAAGTTGCTGAGGGACCTTGCTAAATTCCTGAGGCTGGACTTGAACCTGCAATCCTCCTGTCTCAGCCTTCTAAGTACTGGAATTACTGGCATATGCCCCTGCACCAGGCTGGTTGTAATTTTAAATAGCATGTCTATGGTAGGCCTCACAGAAGAGGTGACATTTTGTCAAGGCCTTAGAAGATGGAAAGGAAGCCAGCTATGTAGTTGCTTGGGGGAAATACCTTCCAGGTAGAAGAAACAGTAGAGATACTGAGAGGGGTTAGTGAGAAGGCTACTGCAATTAGAAAGGAATGAGGGAAGGGGTGAGGAGGAGATGAAATCAGACAAGTGATTTGGGGTGGCTGGATCCCGCAGGGCCTTGAGGCCATCTTACAGATACCGCTTCTGCTGGCAGTGATGTGGGAGCCGTTGCCAGTTGAGGAGCAGAGTGACAGGTTCTGAGGATTCCTCTGGCTACTTTGAGGGAGCAACCAAGAGTTGAGATGAGAGATGATGGTGGTTTGGACTAGTGTGGGCAGTGAGGTGGATATACTTTTGAAGGATGAGCTGACATGGTATGGTGTTGTATTATGAGTTGGGAATTAAAAAAATATATGAATAAACGATATATAAAGAATTTTTTAGGAGCTTGGGGTGTAGTTCAGTGTTAGAATGCTTGCCCAGCATGGGTGAGACCCTGCCAAAGGGAAGAAAGGAAGGAAGGGATGGAGGGAAGAAGGAAGGAAGGAAGTAAAAGAGGAAGGGAGGGAGGATGGAAGGAAATAAGTTGCTAGGCATGGTGACATGTGCCTATAATCCCAATACTTGGGAGGCTGAGACAGAAGAATCATAAGTTTGAGGTCATCCCCAGCAATCTAGCAAGACCCTGTTTCAAAATTAAAAGGGGCGGGGGCCCGGACCGCAGGATCCTGGGTCCTGGGTGGGGGTCACGTGGGGCACGCCGGACCCCCGGAAGAACCGGGGCCCGGGCCTCAGGACCCTGGGCCCCGAGTGGGGTTTGTGTGGGGCACGCCGGACCCCCGGAAGAACCGGGACCCGGCCACAGTGCTACCAAGTGCCTGATCCCACAACCTCCTCAAACCACACATATTGTCTTATTTTAAAACAAAAAGGAAAAAAAAAAAAGAAAAATATCGGAGAGGGGTCAAGATGGCCGCGGCAGCTGCCAGGAGCCTGCCGAGGGGTTAGGTCAGTGCTGGGGCCAGCGAGGCCGGCATTGGAGACTGCCGTGAGGCAAGGCTGCTACTGAGGTCTACGAGGCCGGGATCGGAGCCTGCCGAGGGGTTAGGCCGGTGTCGGGGCCATGCAGGATCATGCAGTTTCGAAGTCAGGCACGCTGGCTTAAGAGACCCTGTTTCCAAATAAAATGTATAAAATAAATCTGGGAGTGTAGCCCGGAGGTAGAAGGGCTTCCAGGAACCCCAGTACCACCAAAAAAAAAAAAAAAAAAAAAAAAAGAGTGGGATTGGAATTGCAATGCGGCATGCACAGAGAAATATCACAGAAAATAAAAACCGGATGTTTCCCCTAATTAGCAAAAACTAGGAAGAAAGGGGTAACAGGAGGTCGAGTTATAGAAAGGGCCCTATAGCGAAGCAATTAAGGTGACCAATCAGAGGGGATGGAATGGGGGAGGATGGAACCTCTTTAAAACTCAGGAGGTATGTAAACAAATGTATCAAAGATAATCACCAATCAAGCATGGGATCGAGGGAGGGGAAGGGAATGGGATGGGGATTGGATGAGGGCTAATTGGATGATGTGTGCTTGTATATCCTCTCAAGTCTTGTGTTGCTATGTGATGTATGATTACAATGCACCAATAAAAATAAAAATTAAAAAATTAAAAAAATTAAAAGGAGCTGGGGGTGTAGCTCAGTGGGAGAGTGCCCCTGGGTGCGCTGGGGACAAAATCTTCAATACATGAAGAATCTTCAATACATGTTGGAAGAACATCTAGACACTCCCAGATCCAAGGGAAGGAAGGAGAGCAGGGCTTCGCAGGACTCAGACATCACCAGGCAGCCTCTCCTGCATCTTTCTGGTTCTAGAGCCACAGTTGTTCTCTTTCTGAAAATCCCCTGTCCTCTGTGATGGAAAGCCAAGCTGCATTCCCTCTCCCAAAAAAGCCATACATTGAAGCCCTAAGCCCCACTGGTGCGCTGGGGACAAAATCTTCAACACGTGAACCTTTGGGGGACACTTCAGCTGCAAACCATCACAGCAGGTGAGACCTGGGACTAACGAACTAGGGTCCTGCAGTGAAATATGAGCCAGAGAGTAGAAAAGAATTTGATGAGAAAAAGAAAGTTAACATTTTAGGTCAAAATCTCATCTCAATGGCAAGCAAGTAAATGCTTCTATGATTTAGATAAACTCTTAACTATTTTTTGAAGAAAAAACCTGCTGTTGGCTAATACCCAGGAGGGCCAGTTATTCCCTTAAATTGTATTGAAATGCTGCGTTCCAAGACACCTAAGTTGTTTCTCCTAGAAGGACACATGAAGATAGAAGGTCAGCAATGAATTATGTCACTCTTTCTTATTATTCTCTCATTTTTAAGAAATGGAAACTCTTTCACAATGTTTAATGGGCTCTTCACATGTTATTTCACGGGCCATTAACATAACTGGATAATAAAATTGATGCTTAAAATCCCCTCCTTATTCCCTAGAAGGTGTGACTATGCAGTGACTGTGATTAACCCAAGAGAGGGAATAGCAGGAGCTGAGCCATCAGACACAAAGCGAGGGTGTCCCAAAGCCGGACACAGTTCCCTGCCTGAGTAGTTGGGAAAAAGTAATGATCTTAACAGCTGTCCTTCATGTTCTGGGTTCTTCTCCTTGTTTAGTGTTTACAAAAACTTGATGAGGCAATGTTATCCTCACTTTGAGAGAAACTTTTAACTAAGTACCTTTCTTTCTTTCTTTCTTTCTCTTTCTTTCTTTCTTTCTTTTTTGGTTTTTGGTATTTTTTTTTTTTTTTTGGTGGTACTGGGGTTCCTGGAAGCCCTTCTACCTCCGGACTATACTCCCAGACCTATTTTATACTTTTTTATTTTTGGAAACAGGGTCTCTTAAGCCAGCGGGGCTGGCTTTGAACCAGCGTGTGATCCTCCTGTCTCCGCCTCCCAAGCGCGGGGATTACAAGCATGTGCCACCACGCCCGGCCTTAACTAAGTAGATTTCTTAAATGCCCCTGTCTGAAAAGGTGTGTTATGGACTGAGATTCCCTCTCCCAAAAAAGCCATACATTGAAGCCCTAAGCCCCAGAACCTTAGAATGAATTAGTGATGAATTTGGAGATGGAGCCTTTAAAGACATAAATTTAAATGGGCCACATAGTCATATCCCAATCTATGTGTGCCTCCTAAAGAAAGGTAATAAGATGGCCATAGGCAAGCCAAGGAGAGAGGTCTTAGGAGGAACGGAACCTATCAGCACCTTGATCTTGAACTCCAGCCTCCAGACTGGGAGAAGTAAGTTTCTGTTGTTTCAGTCACCCAGCCTGTGGTGTCTGTGTCCACGCCAACCAGGACAGGTTGGTGTCAGATCTTTACCAGATACGTTCTGGAGCATTTTTTGTAAAATTTGTCCCTTTCTTCATCCTCTGCTAAAGGTGCGGGCTAAGATCATCATGCCTGGCTGTAGGACCCTTCTCTCCAGGTTCGTTGCTGTGAACCAGGGCTATATTACATGCAATTAGACCTCTGCCCTGAAAGTTGGTAATTGGAGAACCAAGAAGTAGAGATCAAAGGAGTTAGAATACCTCCGAGTCCTGAGGCCATGTTAGTTTGTGGCTGGGATATGCAGCTTGACTTTCCATCACAGAAGACAGGGGATTTTCAGAAAGAGAACAACTGTGGCTCTAGAACCAGAAAGATGCAGGAGAGGCTGCCTGGTGATGTCTGAGTCCTGCGAAGCCCTGCTCTCCTTCCTTCCCTTGGATCTGGGAGTGTCTAGATGTTTTTCCAACAGTTCCCCTTTCATTCGCCTAATTTAGTATGCTTTCCATGCTTGCAACCAAACAGAACTAGTCACCAAACTCATCCCCTTCCCTTTGTTTATGGTATGTCAGTGGTCATCTAAAGCAATCCCGGTGACATCCCTGAAAGTGCAGACTCCCCCTCATTCACCACACTTATTATTTCCCCAAACACATACTAGGTGCTGTGTCAGTCAGTGTTCTTCAGAGAAACAGAACCAGGGGATCATATATTTAGATTATTTCAAGAAATTGGTGTATGCAATTGGGTGTGTAGGGGGTGGGTGACAAGTCCAATATGATAAGAAAGTTGACAATCTAGGAACTTCCCAGCAGGTGCTGATGTTGCTGTGTTGATGTTGAGTTTCTTTTTCCTTAGTAAAATTTCTTTCTTTTCTTTTTCTTTTTTTTTTTAAACTGGGGATTGAACCCAGGGCACTCTACCTCCAAGTTACACCCCTAGACCTTTTTATTTTTTATTTGGAAACAGACTCTCGCTAAGTTGCTGAGACTTGCCTTGAACCTATGATCCTCCTGTTTAAGATTACCAAGGATGGGGAGTATAGGCATGCACTACTATGCTTGGCAACCTTCTGCCTTTAAGGCCTTTCAACTGGTGAGAGGAAGCCCATGTCATTACTGAAGGCAATGCCCTTCGCTTAAAGGTAACTGATTGTGGATGTGGACTCCATTTACAAAATGCCTTTGGAATAGCTAGATTAGTGTTGCTGGCACATAAAACATTGTCGGTACCATAGTTGTCTTCTAAAGAATGGGGGAAGTGGGTTAGGTACAAGATGAATGGCACAGCTCCTGCGATCAAGGTGTTTTCATCCAGGGGCATGAACTCAACTCATCACAGAGCAAGAATCAGAGGGCTGATCACACCTCATAGATCATGGGAGGATTCATACTGAAAGTCAAGTGTAAGCTAGGCCACAAAGAATCTGTAGGTTTTCGGTGAAAGAAGAGGGACATGCCTTGTGGATGGAGGAGCAATCCAGTTGCTTGTAAAAGTAGATCGGGCTCAGGAGAAGGCATTTTCTTAAAAGCAGGGCAAGTTTGGACCAGAATCAGTAGGCAGTAGTTCAGGCTATAAGGCTTCCAAGTAGGCAAGAGGTGTGCTGAGAGCACTGCTGTGGATGCCTGGGTGAGGTAGGGCTGGAAAGGAGTCAGGAGACCTTTGGCAGGCCATGGCAAGGTTTGTGACTGGCTATGATAGTAGCCTGAGCTGTGGTAATTGAGGAGGAACCAGCAAGGAAAAGATTTCAGCCAAAATCATGGTGAAGATAGAATCTTCTTTACTGGGAACTGACGAGGGAGAAGCCTGTATATCATATCCACTACCAAACGTGCCCACTCTCCCAAGCTCACATTTATTTGCAGGATTCTGTTTTTCTCTTGACGGGAAGCTTCCATGTGCTGTGTACTAATGGCTACAATTTTTATATAATAACAGGCATAGTTCCCTTCTTACAACCAAATCTTGAGCCCCTGAGCCTGGTGGGGGGATGGAGATAGAATGGCTTTTACAAAAGGGCCCTTAGAAGGGAAGGTGCAGAATGTGGGGTTGACAGCTGAAGACTCACGGCAATGGTAGCAATGACAAGGAATGCCAGTGGGAGAGAGACAATGAGGGACAGAGGGCAGAGGAAACATTAAATGCAGAGAAAACAGGAAGCAATTTAATTCACCTCAATTTGGTCAAGATAATGCTTTCTGCAATCAGGCAGAAGATGAAGCTTGAAATTATGCTTGAATTAGGTTATAGGGTTTCTAAAAAAAAGTTCCATTTCTTGCTCACCCAAGTATAAGACTTGTACCTGCTCTGTATACCAAAACAGTGACCACTTAATACTGAGTGGAGGTAAAGATGATGCCTTAAAGTGGCATTTCTGCCTGAGGCTCTGTCTTTCTTACTAGAGATTGTTTTGGCTGTTTCAGATGACTTGTTCACAGGTTTTCACCACTCTGTTTGAATGCATACCCCGTGCCTACCATTGAGTTGTCTGTTGAAGAAATAGAGACATATGTGATCTGATTCTTCCCCTTCAGGAAAATTGAGAATTATATTAATCAGTTTTCTATCACTATAATGAAATGCCTGAGAAAATTAACTTACAAAGAGAAAAGGTTTATTTGGGGTTACAGTTTTGGAGGTTCCAGCCTAAGGTCAAGCACGCCCATTGTTTTGAGCATCTGTTCAGTGCCAGATGGCTATGAGGAAGAGTATGTGGCCAAGCAACCTGCTCACCTTATGGTCAGGAGCAAGAGAACAAGGAGGGGGCCAGGTTACATGATCCCCTTCGAGGGCACACCTCTAATGACCCAAGGACCTCCTGCTAGGCCCCATCCCTTAAAGGTTCACATTTCCTAATAGTGCCACCCTGGGGACCAAACCTTTGACACAGTGCTTTTGGGGAACATTCAGTATCCAAAGTATAGCAGGAAATAAGACTAAATATTATAAAAATAGAAAATAATAAAATATGAAGCACCAAGAGGAGCAGAGTATAAATGCTGGTGGAATTCAGAAGAAAAATGACGAATGGGAGGCTGACATGGTCTAATGCCCTTGCTACTCAAATTGTGGTCCATGGACCAGCAGTATCAACATGACTGAAAGGTTTTTAGAAATGTGGAATATCTGGTTTACCCTGGATCTTTTGAATCAGAATCTACATTCTAACTGGCTTATCATCTGCCATGCATATTTTTTTTTTTTTTTTTTTTGGTGGTACTGGGGTTCCTGGAAACCCTTCTACCTCTTGGCTACACTCCCAGACCTATTTTATATTTTTATTTGGAAACAGGGTCTCTTAAACTAGCACGGCTGGCTTTGAACCTGCGCGATCCTCCTGTCTCTGCCTCCCAAGTGCGGGGATTACAAGCGTGTGCCACCACTAACTGCCGTGCAATATAGATTTGGAAAGCAATGCTCTAGGACCGTTGGTTCATGAACTTGAGGGTAAGATTGAAGAAAGCTTAACCCATTTGTCTCATTGTACCATATGTGGAACACCTGAGGCTTAAACACAGTTTATAATATAATCATATAATATATAAATAATATAATAATAAAATTATAATAATATCAATTCAATTAATATAATAATATACTATTAGGTATAGATTATGCCTTAGATCATGACTTCCAACACTTTAGTGCAAAACTTGGACTGATTGGGTTAATATGCGTTGGTATTTGATTTCTTCAGACCCACTCTTTTCCATTTCAGACTTAAACACATAGAACCTTCTGGGTAGCCTTAATGTTGATAGACTTCTGACTAGCAAAAGGAATCCTGGATAAGAGGATGGAGTTCCAAAGAGTAAGATCATTTTGAGCAACTAGTTAGCTAGATACGAAAGCTAATAATAATCATATGAATGAACTCAACCTGCTTTTCTAAATGTAACCCTTTATGGGAAAATTTGTACTTGTAATCATCCTGCTCCGTGCTTGGTAACCCCAAAAGTAGTCTTGCTAGGATACATATTAGAAGCCTTCTTGAGGAGATTGTACCTCTTAAATCTAATCTCTAATCTCATTTTTTACTTTCTTGCAATGTTGGGGATTGAAACGAAGGCCTTGTGCATGTTGGGCAAGCACTTGAAAGCAAGGATTTTGCCTTATTTAACTTTAATTTTCCCCATGGCTTCTCAGAAAGACGCCCATTAAAAATCAGGTATTTTAAAAATCATTGTTGAAGTGAGCCACCAGTGGCACATGCCTATAATCTCATTACTTGAGAGGCTGAAGCAGGAGGATCTCAGGTTTGAGGCCAGCTTCAGCATTTTAATGAGACCCTCAGCAACTAAGCAAGATCCTGTTTCAAAAAAAAATTAAAATAAGAAAGGGCTGGGAGTATAATTCAGAAATAAAATGCCTCTGGATTCAGCCCTCAGTACAAAAAAAAAAAAAAAAATCATTGTTGACTAAGTTACTACTGATAGAGAGAAGAGCATTAGGAACTTCTGAGAAGACGAGAAGCTGAACTTGGACACAAACACGGAGGGAAGCAAGAGACAGTGATTTGATGTGCACTTAGATCAGAGATCAGCAGTGTTTTCTCTAAATGGCCAGTATTATGGCTTGGCAATAAAATGTCCCCCAAAGTCTAATGTGTTGGAGGGTCGGTCCTTAATGCAACCACATTTAGAGGTGGGCTTTAATGAAATAATTGGGTCATGAGAGTGCCAACTCCATCAAAGTATTAATCCTTAATGGCTGACTTATGGGGAGGTGGAGAAAACTATAGGAGTTGGGGAACTAGTTGGAAGAAGTGGGTCATTGGGAGCATCCTCTGAAAGGGTCTATCTTGTCCCCAGCCTCCTTATCTAACTCTCTTTCTGTTCCCTGGTTATCATGAGCTGAAAGACTTTCTTCTCCCATACCTTCCATCATGATAATTTTGTCTTGGAGCCAGCCAACCACGAACTGAACCTCTGAAATCATGAGCCGAAGTAAGTCTTTCTTCTTCTTGTCAGGTATTTTGGTCACAGCAATGAAAAGCCGACTAACACAGCCAGAGAGTAAATATTTTTGGATTTCTGGGCCATACGTCTCTGTCTCAACTATTCATCTCTGTCTTCGTAGTGTGGTAGCAGCTATTGTAAACGATGAGCATGGCTGTGTTCCAGGAGAATTTTATTTATGGACACTAAATTTTCAATTTCATCTCATTTTCCAATGTCATGAAATATCATCCTTTAAAAATTGTTTTTTCAACCATCTCAAACTTTAAAAACTATCATTAGCTCACAGGCAGTAGAAAAATGGGGTGGGTAGATTTGGCTCTCAGGCCACAATTTGCCAACCCCTTATTTGGAACAATAATTAAAATGTTGCAATTAAAGAAGATTCACATCAACGTTTTTGTGTTGGTCAAAAGGACAATGATTGAGTAAATTATAGTACAATTACTTGTGAAAATCTTTACAGCCAATTAAAATAGTTTAAAGACAACATGGAAAATGCTATGATAAATTGCAAGTTGAAAAAGCAGACTCCAAAATTATGTCTGCTCTGATTCTAACGATGTTGAATGAATCTTGAATAAACTCTGTGCAAATTATGTGTGCACAAGGATTGAAAGGGAAAATGAAAGCTGTTTGATTTATAGAAGGTTGGGGCTGCAGCTAATTTGTTTTTACTTAAACGTGAGAATCAAGCTTCCTTCTAATTCTCAGGTTCTGTGATGGAGTTACCATGGACATTTAGATCAAATTATTCGTCAGACACGCCCTTTCTCAATACAAGGAAGGAAGAGGACATAATTTAGGTTAAGATGTCAGAGGAGTTTCATATTGTTTCAGTTCATCCTTGCTATATAATAAACACCCCCTGACTTTGTGTCCTAAAACAATACTATTTTACATATTATGGTCATGGGTTCTGTTGGTCAGAAATTCAACCAGGCCCCAGTAACAAGGGCATGTCTCTGCCCTATGACATCAGTGGCTTCAGCTGGGAACACCCGGATGACTATAGGTAACTCGAGTGACCTGGTGCTGACAGCTCTAATTCTGGAATGCCTTTTTTACTTCAACTGGCACCTGGGTGGGGATAATGACAAGAATGGTGAATTTGTTTCCTAAGGTTGTCACAATGAAGTACCACAACCTAGGTGTCTTAAAACAGCAGAAATGTATATTGTCTTATGGTCCTGAGGATGGGAAGTCTGAGGCGAAGGTGTTGCAGGGGCTGGTTCTTCTAAATGCCGAGAGGAATTCACTGTTCCAGATTCCTCTCCTGTCTCCTGGTGATTTCCACTGGCTTGAAGAGGCATCACCCTGATCTCCGCCTCGATTTTCATATGTTGTTTCTCCTGTACGTTGCCTGTCTTCAAATTCCCCTTTTGTATAGAAACCCCAGTCATACTGGATTAGGGCTCCCTTTCATGACTTCATCTTCACTTGATCAAAGAACCCATTTCCTAATAAACCACATTCACAGGTACTGGGAATTAGGGCTTCACTATTTTTTAGGAGGAAGCAATTCAACCTACAGCAGTTAGACTCAGTGAGAACTGTCCACCACAGTCCCTACAATTGCCTTTCCACCTGGCATAGGGCTGGATGATCAAAGGAAGCATCTCCATCCTGAGCACTACCAATTACAAGTGGACCAGGAAGAAGCTGTACTGCCTTTTAGGAGCTAGCTTTGGAGGCCATGCTAAGTTGAGAGAAGTTGTTATAAGGTTTCCCAGACTCAAGGTGAGGGACATAGACCCTTCTGTCTGCATGGGAGGAACATAAAAAAAATTGAATTTTTTTTTAAAGAACGCATACTGCCAGGCATGGTGGCACATATTTGTAATCCCAGTACTTAGGAGACTGAGACAGGAGAGTTGCAGATTTATGACCAGCTTCAGCAACCTTGTGAGGTCCTCTGCAACTTAGTGAGATCCTATTTCAAAGTTAAAAAAAAATAGGGCTGGGGGTATAGCTCTGACATAGAATGCCCCTGGGTTCAACCTCCAATATATATATAAAATTTAGAGCACTTTTAGGTGAACAGTAAAATTGAGATGAAGGTACAGAAATTCCCATATTCTCCATCATCTCCTGTCCCCACAGCTGCATAACCTCTTCTGTCTTCGACATCCTGCACTGGAGTGGTACATTTGATACAAACCATGAACCTAGGCTGACATACCATTATTACCCAAAGTCTATGGTTGTGGCTAGGGCTCATTCTATTGACTGATTGATTGATTGATTGATTGCAGTACTGGAGATCAAACCCAAGACCTCTTGTATGCTAACCCAAGACCTCTTGTATGCTAACCAACTGCTCTACCAGTGAATTACATCCCCAGCCCTAGGGCTCAATATTATACATCCTGCATTTTTGAACGAATGCTTAATGGCATGTTTCCACCATTATCATATCATAGAGAGCCGTTCCACTGCCCTAAAATTCCTCCGTTTGCAGCCATTTTCAAAATTGACCACGAGCAGGGATTTTTAACCTCAGGTTTATGGACCCACTGGGAGCCTGTAGTTGGCTTCTAAAGTGTCTGTGAAACCACAGCAGCTGTGCAGTGTGGTATGTGAGCCATGTTCTTTTTTCTGCAGCATTGATCTTCAGCTTTCATTCCATGTACTAAAGGGTCTCTGACCTACAAATGAGGAGGAAGTACTGGAATATTGGGTCCATCTGCTGCTTCCAAACAGAATGGCGCATGCCTTCCTTTCTCTAATGCAGAGAAACTGTTTTTGATCTCTAGCTTGGCGCCAGTGATGGCCTTTCTCCTTCCCCGAGGCAGCTCCCGCCATCTGCCAAATGGTTCTATGACCCCAGTGTCCTTGAAGCCATCCAGCAGCCTTAGAGTGGTCCCAAAATGCTCCAGCTCTTCAAAGGACAGGAATGGAATTGGAAAGCAGCCTGTTTTGCCATTCCTCACACCTGGGAGGCTCTGTGACGTCCCCGTCCCCTTCCACGGCAGCACAAAAACCATGCCTCACAGCCATCAGCCCCCTCCTGTTGGCCTTCCCACCCTGTTTGTGTATTTCTGTCATTTATGAACCTACCTCTCTCTTTCATTAGCTAACAAACTCCTTTGAGAACAAGCATTTGTCTTATTTCTCTTTATGTTAAAAATACTCAATACCATATTTTGCAAATGATTATGCTCAAAATGGTTAGTGATTTTAAAACATTAAAGCTGAGCTGCAGAAAGTTAGCATAAAGCCCCTAGGACTCTGGTGCCAGCTTTGGTCAAAGGGTGCTGGTTATTCATGTGGTTAGAACCAGTCATTCAAAAGCTCACTGTACTAGGAAGGTCACAGGTGCCAGCTGAGCCAAGATAAGGAGATCTGGGGGGTGGAGTGAGGTGGGGAGTGAAACCTAGAGCTAGCCTGGGTTCCAGTCCTAGATCTGCCACTGACATTCTGTAGGACACTGGCCAAGACATTTCTGTAGGGCAGAGTAAAACCTCAATGTGAATCGTGGCTTCCGAGGCATTAGTTTGAGAAAGACAGCTGGGTGTCCTGGGTCAATTTCTGGCTCAGGAGTTAGATCGCCTCAGTTAGTATCCCAGCTTATCAACTCTGATTGCTTATATGAACTTGGGCATTAACACTTCCCAGCCTCAGCTGCCTCTTTTGTAGAAAACTTTCCTTGGGAGACCTCTAGCCTCCGTCCCAGCTTGCTTTGCACCACGCACTGTTGGAGTGCTTGACATGTCTTTATTCCTTTAGTCCTCAGGACAACCCAGCACTAGTCATATTATTGCCCCATTTACCAACAATGCCACAAAAGAAGCACAGATTAGCGTGTGGGGCTGACGCCCAGGAGAGGGGACTAAAGGAAAGGTGGACAGGATAAGCTTTGTGAGCAGGAGCAAGCTGACGGGGGCCCCCAGAGCAAAGACTGCCACCCTACGAGGGCAAGGGGCAGGTTCTGGGGTCCTACAGCTGAGTCATGGTTTTGCCATGAAACTGCAGCTGATCTGAAGATGAAGCCAGTAGGGGCCATCTGCCAGCTACTCTTCAACTACCAGGTTGTCTTGAAGGGAGAGCCAAGCAACACACCTCCAGGGTCCCAGGAGTGGCTGATGTAGGTAAGGAGATCTCCAAGAGAGCAGGGATAGAATTTTGTTCTTCTACATTTTCTAATATTTTATCCCCAATGCCTTAGCACATTCACACTGTCATCCAAAAGTTTGTCACATGAACTAATGACTGAATATCAAGATGCTGAAACAATAGAGTATAGAGGTCAAGCTCGGCTGAGAGTAAGATTCTAGCTCTGCTGCTTACCAAGTAATCTTGGGGAAATGATTGTTAAATGGTGATGATAATTAGTTCCTAGCTTGTGGGTCTTTGTGAAGATTAAAAGTGGCATTTCACAGTGTCTGGCAAACCTATCTAGTAAACCACTATTGGTACAATTATGTCTGCCCCTTCCCATTGTATTCTATTCTGTTATTGTATCAGTGAATAGAAATGTGTTCAGGTGGTTGGACTGTGGGGACTTCTTTCTTTTTTCTTTGAGACTCACCGCACCCAGAATGAGATGACTTCCTCTTTCTCTTGCTTTGTAAATTTTGTTAGCATCTAGTACAATGTTCTAAATACAGTCATTATTTGCATTATCCAGGCAGAATAAGAACACAGCAAGGGAACAGTCACTCTGCAGATGCTGTCAGAGACTTAGCTAAATGGGTCCTTGGGCAGGGGAGCAAGAATGTGAGTGCCTTAGAGATAAAACAGGCTGCATTTCCCTAGTCCTGCATAAATAGCACTCTGGACCCAGGTCTTCTCAGCCAGGAAGAGAAGGCAGCTTGCTTTTTCTTCTGAACAAAGCCTGTGCTTGCATGAAAGTCTCTAGAGAGAAATGTGTTTGTACATTAGGCTGGTAATTAAAGGCTCCCAATAAACCGAGTCTCATTACTCAGCTTAAGGAGCTGCCGAGACAGTGTCTGGCACAGTGTCAAGTGTCTGCTTGGTGCAGAGCTGAGCCTGGGGCTGTTCCATTTCGGTGGTGGGGGCTTGAATCCCGGCCCCACTAAGGGTTCTTCTGTGCCAGACTCTCGTTTATAGTACGCTGAAGGGACATGGCAGGTCCTCACACTTCTCAGGTTCCACTGTCCTCTCTTCCAAGCATTTCAATAGGCTCTTAAGAAGAGGCAAGACCTGCCTGCTGCTGGTGAACATCACAAGGGTTCAGTGTCAGGATCTCAAAAGACAGTTGCAAATCTCAGACAGGTTAAGATGAGGAAAACTAATGCCAGTCATTCTTACTAGAATGCAAAAAAGTCTATTAGAATCCAAGGTCAGATAAGGAAACCAACTAGCTAATCACTTCTGCACCTTCTGCACAAAAGAGAGCCTGTGATTTGGGCTTTACAAATATTTTTCTTATTCATCACTTTTCACTAGGGCTGAGGGATAATACTTAGCTTTGTAAAATGCTTTCGAGTTTGCAAAGCACTTTCACCAGTATCATCTAACCTGGTCTTTATTGTTGAGTGTTATTTCTCATACAAATTAAGGGTAAGATTAATATTAAAAGCAGTAGCACCACAACTTCAGCACCTGACTTTTGTTGGCCACTTTATTTGTGCTAGGAGCTGTTTAAAGTGAATTAGAAGTAGTGTCATCCTTGGAAATAGAGTAGCCAAAAGAAGAAAAATTATCATAAGGTTACTCTGTACATAGTGTATATGTACTTGCTGGGGAACCAGGGTGGCATTTTTTTTTAGCACAGTTTCTACTTAGAAAGACCTTGTGCCTACAACTAATCTCAATTTTCTCCATTATTTTTGTTATAGTTTTCAAGACTTTCTATGGTTTGTTCCTTCTCTGAATTATTGTGTAGAACACAAATCACAATAATGAATAATAGCACTAATGAAACATGTCTATGTATTGGGCATGATTGTAACAAGTTCTTAATTCTCTTGACTATTCCACGAGGTGGGTAGAATTACCATGCCTATTCTCAGACTAGAAAACTGAGGCACAAATAAGTCAAGTGACAGCCCAAGGTCACAGACCTGGTAAAGTAAGGGTTAGGGATCTAACTGAAGTGGTCTGTCTGCAGGAACCATGTTCTTTATTACCTGAAGGACCATGATAATCCTCATGTCAAGCTTTGCCCAACTTGAGAAACATGTGATTGGCAAGCCAACATGAACACTCTTTGTTCTGGGTGAAACAACAAAGACTTGTCAAAGAGGTCTAGCAGCCTCTCGAGCAAGCCACATCCCCGTCTTCACTGTCCAAGTTCATTTCTGTGTCCACTATGCCATGTGTCTCTACAAGCCCAGCATGCAAAACCAGAACACCAGAGCATAGAGCACATCATAAGCCGCAGGTGTCAACTATTTTTTAATTAAGCTTCTGGGGGTCGGGTAACCATTAATTTAAATTTATTTTTCAAAATCGGGCATGGTGGCGCACGCTTGTAATCTCAGCACTTGAGAGGCTGAGACAGGAGGATCTTGGTTTGCGGCCAGCCTCAGCTACTTAGTGAGGCCCTTTGCAACTCAGTGAGACCCTGTTTCAAAAAATAAAGAATAAAAATTAGGGCTGGGGGTGTGGCTCCGAGGTAGAACGCCCTTGGGTTCCATCCCCAGTACAAAAAAAATTTATATTTCACTTTCCTCTATAGAAATGCTTATTTCTCTAGTCCAGAGGGGGCAGAAACTACCAGAAGCCCTCATTTGCTTGGCCCTCTTGCCCACCCACTCATTAGTTGTTCTTTGTACCCTTGTGGATTAACTCTTAGGGCAGAGCCCACCTTTTCAAGCTCAGGGGTCCTAACTGCCTACACCATGGCTTCCCTGTATTCCTGCTTGGCTTGGGTTTCCTGGGAGGAGCTGACTTGGGATGTGTCTGGCCTATTCTGAACAGTGCAATGCAACACACTTTTACACATGTAGTACACCAAACACTCAGGTGGGAATTCGAATAGGAAGAAATGTTTTTACTTTGAGGGAAAGTTGCTCAGGCTAAGTCCTTCTGGTTTGCTTCCATGAGAATGAAATGAATATTTCTAGCCAGATATGGTGGCTCATGCCTGTCATCCCAGTATATGAGAGGCTAAGACAGGAGGACCATAGGTTCAAGGACAGACTCAGCAACTTAGAGAGCCCCTCTGCGACTTAGTGAGACCATATTTTGAAAATTTTAAAAATGGAAAGGGCTGGGGATATCGTTCAGAGGTAGATATCCTCTAGGTCCAGAGTAGGCTAGACATATTCCAAGTCAGCTCTCCCAGGAAGAGGGGGAGGAGAAGAAGAAGGAGGAAGAACAGGAGGAGGAAGAAGAAGAAGAAATAAGGTGGAATAAAGGAGGAGGAGAAAGAAGGAGGAGAAGAAGGAGGAGGAGGAGGAGGAGGGGGAAGATGATTTTTTTTTTTTTTTGTGGTACTGGGGTTCCTGGAAACCCTTCTACCTCTGGGCTACATACACTCCCAGACCTATTTTTATATTTTTATTTGGAAACAGGGTCTCTTAAGCCAGCGAGGCTGGCTTCGAGCCTGCACGATCCTCTCAGATGACCACACAAAATATGGTTGCTAAAGACCTGGCATTTGTGAGACCTGAAATATCACAATTATTTTACTGGCTAAATAAATAAATAAATAAATAAATGACCATGAAATCATATGTACTTACAAGAAGCTCTTATCTCTTTCCCTTACAAGCACTATAATGTCTATGCACAGACAGTCTCTCTCTCTCTCTCTCTCTCTCTCTCTCTCTCTCTCTCTCTCTCTCTCTCTCTCTCTCCTCTCCCTCTCCCTCTCCCTCTCTCTCTCTTTCCCTCTCTCTCCCTCTCTCTCCCTCTCTCTCTTTCTCTTTCATATATAGAGGTTATCAGAGCTCCAGAAAACACCAGCACATCACACTGACACACCCCATTTAATCTAAAAACCATGAGTCCTCAGGCCCTCAGCCCCGGCTGCACATTAGAAACTTCCAAGGGGCCCTTGGATGTTCTGAGGCCCAACTGGAGCCCCAGAGGTTCTGATTCAGTTGTTCTGTGCTGGGGCAGGAAAACTGAATGTCCCCACTTGCCTGGGGCTCAGAGGTTTCTGGGTGAAGAGCCTCCTGGGAATCGGATACTAAGTGGTCACCTTGGGTGGAGATATGGTTTGTAAGTGTCTTGGTGATTGTAACCAGTTAGGGTTGAGGACCCTGAGAATTCTAAACTTTAATCCATAGGCCAGAGACTAGTGACTTAGGACTTCAGGAAATACTGGTTTGTAACAGATTCTTTTATTTATTTTTTGTGTGTGTGATGCTGGGGATTGAACCTAGGGGCATTCTACCTCTGAGGTACATCCCAGCCGTGTGTGTGTGTGTGTGTGTGTGTGTGTGTGTGTGTGTGTGTGTGTGTGTGTGTTACTAGGGATTGAACTCAAGGGCATTCTACTTCCAAAATACACCTCCAGCCCTATTCTTTATTCTTTATTTTAAAACAGGATCTCAGCTGCAGAGGGTCTCACTAAGTAGCTGAGTCTGGCCGCAAACTTGTGATCCTCCTGTCCTCCTGTCTCAGCCTCCCAAGTCCTGGGATTACAAGCGTGCACCACCATGGCTGACTAGAAGATTCTTTAATAATAAAACAACAGCAACAATGAAGAAGCTCTTTGTAAATGAAAATACCTTCTCCCCCCTTTCCAGGGAGGGCCCCCAAGGAGTCACTACACCCTCTACTAGACTGAAATCCACACCCTGAGCCCTCTGTTGACGTGGAGAGCAATTTCTGAGTTGATTATTTTATAATTAAAGAGGACTCTGGAGGAGGTGCCTCACTCAGGAGCCCAGCATTCCAAACTGGGTCACTGTAAGCTGGAGTCTTCACCTAACCAACAGGAAATACCAAGCAAAGCAGATATTCTTTCTTTACTTTCCGGTTGGCTTTTCAATGGCTTGTTTACATCCATCAAGGCTTGTTAACCTGTCTTGTTTATGACCCTCCATCTTTGAAGGGTGAACACACTGGGAATAAGAAAGCTCATGCACTTGCAGGGGTGCTGTGGCTCCGGACCCCAACCCCAGGAAATCACATTGGAAGCTTTTTTTTTTTTTTTTTTTTTTTTTTCTGTACTAAGGATGGAACCCAAAGACATTCTACCTCCAAGCTACACCCGCAGCCCTATTTTTTATTTTTTATTTTTTGAAACAGGGTCTCACTGAGTTGCAAAGTGTCTCACTAAGTAGCTGAGGCTGTCCTCAAACTGTGATCCTCCTGTCTCAGTATCCCAAAGGCTGGGATTACTAGCGTGTGCCACCACATGTGGCTTCAGGAGGCTTTTAAAAAAATTGCATGTGCCCCTGGTCCATCTCCAGTCAGAATTGCTGGGAGTGGGACCCAAGCATGACTATCTGAAAGCCCTCCCAGAAGACTGTAATGTATAACCAGGGCTGAGCATCAGCCCTCTAATGTACTGGTTCTCAAAGTGTGGTCCCCGACCCAGCTGCATCAGCATCACCTGGAGACTTGTTAGAAATGAAAATTCTCGGGTCCTACCCTGGACTTACTGAATCAGAGTCTGTGTGACTAGGTTCCAGCCATCAGTGTCTTGCTTTTCTTTCTTTTTTTTAAGCAATAGGTTTAAGCAAGCCTTCTAGGTAACGCACCATAAAACTTTAAATCGGTCTAGATGACTAGGCTCTGTGTGTGTCTGTGTGTGTACATATATATTTTAATCTGCTGAGATGCTTAAAATGTTTGCTTTTGCTTCTAATTTCCTTATCTGCAGCAAAACCCAATTCCCTTTTTCTGATGTCTCTTAGTAATAAAGCCACCAGTCCTGGCTCACTTGGGATGAAAAGACACTCTTGGGTCTCTACTCTTATTTTTGGTTTGGGAACCGACACAGCAAAAACAATCTTATGAAGCCCTGGAAGCAAATTATTTGTTCTCCTATAATTAAGTTATCTGCTTTAGCATTGTTGGAGAAGGTGACACTATCTAGTCTTTACCTATTGTTTCTGCATCTACCAAGCTTAGAACTGTCAGAAAAAGAAAAAAAAAAAAATTACTGCCCCAAAGAGGTTTAATTAGAGACTGGAGTCCCCTGGGGAAATCTATGATATTATAGGATGGGGTGTTTATTGTGTAGAATTAAATTCATTCTAATATAGCAGGGTTGAGCTAAACATGAGAGCCTGGGGAGAGAAGAAAGGAGAGAGAAGAGAATGGTTAGCAGCAATTCCAGCTAAGTAAAAACAAAGATGATGTGTTCTGCTCTCTGGGGAGTCATTTAAATATTAGAATCTGAAAGCTTTCGGCCCCAAGAGTTCCTGAGAGGCACAAATGAGTATTTTTTATTGGGGAGGTTTAAAGGGTTGCCTTCTCCTGTTCTTTCCTCTATTAAAAAGAAATTCCTTAGACCAATTAAACGTGGTAGTTTATGTGAGCAAATCAAAGTGAGAACAATGGGTGAGTTGGGTGGATCCCAAAACAGAGAACTCCAGCCAAGAGAGGGATCAGACAGCATTTCTGGAAAAATAAAGGTCAGAGCTAGCAAACCACTCAACTGGCTAGAGTTTAGCCAACCAACCAGTGCAGTGGTTATAGCCTAACTAGTTGGTTGTTTACCGCTCAAGTGAATTAGTGTCAGGGCCTCCTTGCAACCAGCCAAAACTCAGTTGCTGTGATTAAATTCTATATTGGTTTGGTCTGTTGGGCCCAGGTAGGTGCCCAATCCAAATCTATGGTCTCTTACAAATTTTTGTCTAATACTTCCTATTGGTTGAACCAGTTCATAGAACATATAGCTGATTTTGCACATGTATATATAAGTCACTTACAATTTACTCACCCCAGGATGTTAATTTTCCCAAGTAAAAATAAAAGAATATTAGGTGGCCAACTAACATTCAATTATATATACATACATATATATATATATATACACACATATATATATTCAATTATAACATATAATTGAATATATATATAATTGAATATATATATAATTGAATATATATATATATATATATATATATATATATATATATATGTTTTAATCCTCACAACAACATTATGAGGTCAGTATCTTTAGCCCCTGTTTCCAAATGAGAAAACTCTAAGCATGTAGCTTATATGTCTGCTACATGACAGAGATAAAACTCTAATCCAGTTCTGTTCAACCCTAAAGACTTTGTGTACTTCCTTTGCCTGGGAAAATATTCACTTGGAGCTTAGGCTTGGGAGCCAGCCAGCAGTTCTATATCCAACTACTAGTCCAAGCTGGGCACGGTGGCACAGGCCCATATGCTCAGTACTTGGGAGGCTGAGACAGGAGGATTGCAGGCTGGAGATCAGCCTTAGAAATCTGGTAAGAACCTTCCACAACTTAGTGAGATCCTGTTCCCCAAAGAACAAATAAATAAATAAAAAGGAGGTAGAATGCCCCTGGATTTAATCTCCAGTACCAAAATGAATGAATGAATGAATGAATGAATGAATGAATGAACAATAGATTAAATAAATATATAGACTAGTTTCCTTCCGGGAGTCATTGTTAGGGGGTAATTCTGTGTGCGGTTTCCACAAATCTTGTGATATAGCTATCCCAGACTTAAAAAAAAAAAAGTTTTATGGTAAACAGCTGTGGAACATAAAGTTCTTTCCAGGGCAGAGGGTAGATTTAATCCTAGCTTTCTAACTAAGATTAAAACAAACAATAATCTCTCCCTCTGGGGCAAAGATTGGGCAAGTTTGCGAGGGCCCCTCTTATTATTTGGGAAGCTTCGTGTTGGGGTTCCTCAGCCATGACACAGACCCCCACCACCACTGCGTGCATAGCAACCATTCACCTGGCCCGCCATCATGCTCCCCACACAGGACTTGGGGACAGAGGGACTAGTACGGCCATGAGTATTAAAAGTTGGTTGCCTCTGCCCCGGGAGTCTCGTGTCTTCTGTGAAACTGTGGGAGGCATCCCTGTGAGCTTACAAGTCGGGTGGATGTCAGACCTGTGTTAGTTCCTGCCATAGTCCCAGCCTCTCACACCTACACATGCAGTCCACTGGGTGGAGAGACCAGGTGGGGATTGGCTCACTTTTCCTTGGCTGCCCATCCTCGTTGCAGTGATCACTGAACCTGAGTAGAGGCCAGAATAAGACAGGAAGGAGTCAGAAAAGGAGTAGGGCATAGCAACTTCAAACAGAAGGCTCCCCTGGGTACCACACTGAAACCCTGTGGTCACTGAGCCAGCTCACTTTCTACTCAATGAGACAAACTTCTTAGAACCTTTTGCCATTAGCATCTCTATGATGGGAACTCAGACCTAAAAAGTAAAGTGAAGGCGACTGGATTCCCACTTCCCCGAGATGTCTTCTCCTTGGTCTCTGCTTTGTCCTCTGAAGTTGCATCGACTCAGATGAATCTTCAGGTGCCCTCAGCTACCACCCTGTACCCCACTCCCCCAACCCCCGGAGTCTAGCTTAAACATTTTTCAATCTACCAACCGCTCTTCGGAAGAGTAGAGTGCTGTATGCATACCCATGTTTCTATCAGCATAATTCACAATAGCCAAATTATGGAACCAGCCTAGGCGTTTGTTAACAGAGGAATGGATTGCAAAGCTCTGATAGATACACAGAATGAAATTTTACTCAGCCACAAAGGAGAACAAAATTATGTCATCTGCAGGAAAATAGATGGAACTAGAGAGTGTTAGGCTGAGATCGGCTTGTAATCCCAGCATCCGGGAGGCTGACACAGGAGGATCGCGGTTCGCCGCCAGCCTCAGCTGCTACTTAGTGGGCCCTTTGCAAGTCAGTGAGACCCTATTTCAAAATAAAGAATAAAAATAGGGTTGGGGGTGTCACTTGGAGGTAGAACCCCACTGGGTTCCATCCCCAGTACTAAAAAAAAAAAAAAGTGAAGAGTCAAATGTTTTCTTAGAGAAACTGGAACACAAAAAGGACTTCAGATAAATGGGGAGAGACCAGTAGACCAGAGGAAGGGGATTTGGGGAGGGGCAAAGGGAGGCCTGATGTAGGAAACAGTTCAAATAATGTTCTGTACAAACAGAAAGTTAGCCATTTCAATCTCAGTAGTATGTATGGGGAGGAGAAGGGAGGGAGGGGGATGGAAGAAATAGACATTTTTTTTAGCCTAAAGCCAGACCTGATGTTTATCTTTGCTAAATTTAATCTCTTTAGTTTTGACCTTCTCTCTGAGACCTCTTTTGATTTTTACCTATTGTCCAAATATAATCGTCCTTCCAAGATTGTATATCTACAAATACAGTAACATCTTTCATGTATTTACCAAGTGAAGCAATAACCATATTAGCACAATGCAAAGTCACTAGAAATCCTCCTCTGGGTTGACACAGAGGAAAAGCATTCTTTCTTTTAATGTGTTAGGATTAAGTTCAGCTACATATAACTGAAAAATGAAACAAAATAAGACAGAAGTGTAGTCCTTTTTCACTTAGACCCTCAAAGAGCTAATACAGAGCTGGCGTGGCAGGGAAAGATCTCAAGGACTTAAAGTTTTAGATTTTCTGTTTTCAGCCCTATGCCATGTGCCTTTACTCCCTAAAACTACCTAACGGTTCAAGATAGCTGCTGGAGCTCCAACCATTATATCCCCAATCCAGTAAACAGGAGGGGAAAAGGACAAAATCAAAAAGGAGTCTTTTTGTTTAGAAATCTGTGTTCCATTTCGTGTGTGTGTGTGTGTGTGTGTGTGTGTGTGTGTGTGTGTGTGTGTTACTAGGAATTAATATCAGGGGCATTCTGTCTCCATGCTACATTCCCAGCCCAATTTTATTTCTTTTTTGTTGTTGTTGTTGTTGTTGTTGTTGTTGTTTTGGAAAGAAGGTCTCACTGAGTTGCAGAGAGCCTCCCTAAGTAGCTTAAGGCTGGCCTTGAACCTGTAATCCTCCTCTCTCAGCCTCTCAAGTGCTGGGATTACAAGCATGTGCTACCATGCCCTGCTTTTGCATTCCATTCCTCTCTCTCTCCCTCTCTCTCTCTCTCTCTCTCTCTCTCTCTCTCTCTCTCTCTCTCTCTCCCCCTCCCTCCCTCCCTCCCTCCCTCCCTCTCCCTCTCCCCCTCCCTCTCCCTCTCCCTCTTTTTCTTTGTCTTTCTCTTTGTCTTTTTTGTGGTACTAGGGTGGAACCCAGGGGCTTTTCTACCTCCGGGCTATACTCCCAGACCTATTTTATACTAAGTTGCTGAGAGCCTCACTAAGTAGCTGAGGCTGGCCTTGAACCTGTAATCCTCCTGTCTCACCTCCCAAGCGCGGGGATTACAAGTGTGCGCCACCACGCCAGGCTTGCATTCTGTTTCTAAGGAAGGAGGAGGTAGTAGATATTGGGTTGGGCAGCCAGTAGTTTCTTTTGTAGTAAAGCTACAAATTTTACTGAGTGGAATCTAGTCTCGTTTCCCCAGGAATATGAGATAAACACTTATCCACTTCTTTGCCAGAATGAAGATAATAGTAACAACCTCATTCTTTCAAATCAAAATGAATTAGTTGGATACATTTGTCTATTTATTTACTTATTTATTGCAGTACTAGGGATGGAACCCAGGGGCATTTTACATATGAGCTACACCCCCAGCCCTATTTTTCATTCTTTATTTTAAAACAGGGTGTCACTAAGTTGTAGAGGGCCTCACTAAGTAGCTGAGGCTGGCTGCAAACTTGCAGTCCTCCTGTCCCAGCCTCCCAAGTACTGGTATTACAAATGTCATCAGTGACCAAAATTTATTTTTAATAAATCCATTCATGCATTTAGTGATTTTCATACTCATTGTTTTCCTTTGCTGTTCATAACTCATAAGTGTAAAACCCATTCTAGATTTTTGAGGACCAACATCAAAATAAATAATTTCCTGCATCCATTTACCCTTTCTGAAAATAGTCCATATGCTCATCCCTTCTCTCCTAGGCTGATTTCTTAAATAAAATTAACAAAAATATTATTGTTAAGTTGGGTCCTGCACTCATGTGACTTTGTGTCACATGACCTCTGCAGGGCAAGGGAGGGGCTGAAACCCTCGCGAGAATTGGGCGTTCCCGCGAGTAAACCCTCCTCTCGCGAGATGCATGCCTTTAAAAGGAGAGCCCGCGTCCTCAAGCTTCGGACAGGCGCGCGGGCCCCACAGTGCCTCGCCCTGATCCCCGGGAGAGCCGTGCCATTAAAACTTTACATGCCATGTGTACCGGACCTCTCTCGTGTTTTTCACACTCCGCCGTATGCACATTATTTTTATTTTACTCGCATTTAATTTTTTATTTTACTTATCATTTGGTGCCGAAACCCGGGAGAACTCTTGGGTCCCTCCCCATTTTTTCTTTTTTTTTCGTTTTTTTCCTTTTTTCTCTTTTTATTTTTACTCTCTTTTTGAGCCCCGGACTCTCCGACCCGCCAGCAGCTGACTGCGAGGTCCCACACCAGCGCTCCGCTTGCAGGCGTTGCTCCCACCACTGCCGCCGCTGCCGCCCCGTGCCTGCGTGGACTACCTCCTGCACGGGCCAGGACCTCTGCCTGCTGCTTGGACCTCCTAAAACCGCCGTTCCCGCCTGCCCACGCCGCCCGCCGCTGGAATGGGACCGCGCCGCCCGCGGACTGCGCCACGCCGTGCACCTATGTCTTCTCCACGCCTGGCGTTGCTTAGACCCGCCTGCCGGGGCCGCCTGCCTCCTCCATCTAGGCGGCCGCCACTCTGCTAAACAGCCCCCAGCCCGCCAAGTCCAGCCCGCGCTCCAGCTGGTTCCTCCACTCGGACTTGCGCCCTGGCGCCCTTCACCCTGTGCCTGCCCACCCCTGCTGCCTGGGCCTGGCCATTCCGGTAAGCAGCCACATGGAATTACTGGGGTGGGGGGTCGCCAGCTTTGGCCCGCCATCTTGGACACATGGAATCACTGGGGGGCCGCCATCTTGGCCCCACCATCTTTAACCCCTCCCACCTCATGGCCTCACTGGAGGCCTCGCCATCCTTAACCCCTCCCATCTCATGGCCTCACTGGAGGCCTCGCCATCCTTAACCCCTCCCACCTCATGGCCTCACTGGAGGCCTCGCCATCCTTAACCCCTCCCACCTCATGGCCTCACTGGAGGCCTCGCCATCCTTAACCCCTCCCACCTCATGGCCTCACTGGAGGCCTCGCCATCCTTAACCCCTCCCACCTCATGGCCTCACTGGAGGCCTCGCCATCCTTAACCCCTCCCACCTCATGGCCTCACTGGAGGCCTCGCCATCCTTAACCCCTCCCACCTCATGGCCTCACTGGAGGCCTCGCCATCCTTAACCCCTCCCACCTCATGGCCTCACTGGAGGCCTCGCCATCCTTAACCCCTCCCACCTCATGGCCTCACTGGAGGCCTCGCCATCTTTAACCCCTCCCACCTCATGGCCTCACTGGAGGCCTCACAATCTTTAATCCCTCCCACTTTCCACTCCTAACCAATCCTAGGAGTCGGCGGCCATCTTTCCGGCCCGAGCCAGGCAGCTTGGCACTTGCTCTGCCTGCCAACCGCCTGCGCGGGCCAGGACCTCTGCCTGCCGCTTGGACCTCCTAAAGCACCGTTCCAGCTTGGTTCTCCGGTCACCGCCGGGACCTCTGGCCGGTTTGCCCCACCCGCCCCGAGCCAGGCTCACTGGCGGTGCTCCTCGGGGCCCAGCCTCAGCGTCTGGCGCGTGCCTGGAAGCCATTTTGTCTCCACGCCGCGGGCCCGGCAAGCCATGCCGCCCGCGCACCCCCACTGATCCCACCTGCGCCAGCCGCCAGTGCCGTCCACACCAGCCACCGGCATCCACGCGCCCCAGCTCCACCACGCTCCCAGCAGCTTCTCAGCGCTTCTGTCGCAGCCAGCGCTGGCTGGCAACACTTCACTCCGGTAAACTGCCTCCTTCCCTTGGTTAGCGGGTTCCGGACTTGGGTCTTCCGGTCCACTGGGACCTAAAAATCCAAGCGTTTGGTGACCCATTGTCCCCCGGTCCACTGGGACCACGCTGCGGATGACCAGGTCATCCTCCGGTTTTGAGAAGGAATGAAGACGTTCTTCCCTATCTCTTAACCTCTGTTTCCGAACGATTGAGCAGGGAAATCGGGGACGCCCATTTCCTGTTCTTCGTTTCCGCCCGCGAACCAATTATGGGGAGTCGAACCTTTATACTAGCAGATGCCCTGAGAGCCTGTCTGCCTTGATACGAGTTGGGAAATAGGTTGCGGTGGCCCAGGAACAGTTAGGAACTTTTCTAAGTGGTCTGGTATCCCTCCAAATGCTCTCCCCCATCAGCTTCCATTTATTTTCCCGCCATCTGCCATTTTGTGATGGCGCGTAGTCACTGCCTGGTGATGTCACAGTCACCATCTTGGCCTGCGCCAGACTGCAATTTTGCTGGACGGCCCGCGTGGGCGCGCCCTAGGTGCTGTGGGAAACGCCGGGGCTGGGGCGACACCCTCTGCCCATGGGGAGTCTGCGTTGCCATTCTTGCCGGACACCAGCCCCGGGACGCGCTCTTTGTGAGTATAGGTCCGTCACAGCTGACAGAACCTTAACATAGCATCTAAGTTTTAATTCCAGAGAGAAACAGGCGGAAATGGAGCATACACTCCGACTTTGCCAAAAAGCAGATCCCTGGTAGCTGCCCTTTGGCTGGCGGTGGCGGCTCAGCCCCCTGGAGCGCCACCTAGGTGTGGAGGACTGCAACAACAACTACCTCCAGGAGCCTGCCTGAAGTGGGGCGAAGCCACGCCTACCAATCAGACTGCTCGGCGTGTGGCCAGGAGGGCCACTGGAACAGTGCCCTTGGAAAAGGCCCTTGCCTGTTCAAGCCTCCTCAAGCGCACATCACTAAGCTGTCCAGGGTAACCTCCAATTCGCACTGCAGCTATGCACCCACCTGCACCCCCTTCTGGGGGACTGAACTCCCGACTCCTCCCGGCCTGGGGCCCCTGACGACGCCCCTTGACAGCAGGAAGAAGCTAGAGGGTCCAATCGTCATCCATTATCCCTACCATCAAAAGGCCGGAATGTTAAGTTGGGTCCTGCACTCATGTGACTTTGTGTCACATGACCTCTGCAGGGCAAGGGAGGGGCTGAAACCCCCGCGAGAATTGGGCGTTCCCGCGAGTAAACCCTCCTCTCGCGAGATGCATGCCTTTAAAAGGAGAGCCCGCGTCCTCAAGCTTCGGACAGGCGCGCGGGCCCCACAGTGCCTCGCCCTGATCCCCGGGAGAGCCGTGCCATTAAAACTTTACATGCCATGTGTACCGGACCTCTCTCGTGTTTTTCACACTCCGCCGTATGCACATTATTTTTATTTTACTCGCATTTAATTTTTTATTTTACTTATCAATTATCATTTCACCTGCAACTTCTCCAGTTCCTTGGGTTCTAATTCACATTGGTTGTAGTTTCAGAGTAACAGAGCCACTGGAGCGATAGGTTAGGGGGTTCGTTCCAGGGATCTGCCTCTTGGCACGTGGGTGCATCTGGTGTCGGAGCCTGAAGACTACGGGGCAGTCGGTCAGGGAGACCAGATGGACGCAGAGTCAGGAAGAGCCCAGAGAGTCCAGCATCTGCCTCTGCCTCTTTCTGCCTCCAGTGCCTGGCCACGCCTGGCCTGCATACCTGGCTGCTTCCACATGCCAACAAAAGCTGGCAGACAGAGACATGCACCGTCTGCCACGGTGATCCCGCCCCACCTTCAGAGCGTGGAAAGAACCTGGCTGTCGCTTTCCCTTCCCCTTCCAAAGCTGGTGCAAAGTAAAATGTCTCTTTGACCTTCTTTTCCTCAGAACTAGGCAGGGAAGGGGATTCTGGAAAACATAGTTCCAGCTGAGTTAAGTAGATATATGAAGTTAGAATCCTGAATTGCTTCAAGGCTGGAAAATTTTCTCCTATCTTGTGGTCTATTTTTTTTCTCTCTTAACAATGCTCACCTTCTTTCACTTTTGGGTCATTTCCTTGGAAGAGAAAACAGTAGGTGGACCCTTCCTCTTTCTCTCTGTCCTTTGTTAGCAATGGGCCACATTCATGCTGCAGTAGGCTTGTTCTTTTATTCCTTCCTGCTCTGATAGTGGCTAAAATGTCCTCCCCTCTCCCCTTGGCATGTCCCATGCACCTCAGTCCTTCTGGAACAGCCCTTTCTGTAGCTATTGAATCAGGGCCATTGCTTCTCTGAATGAAGTCCAATGTTCCCTGTCAGTATCTACTGTAGAATCTAAGGTGGTGTAGCCTCAGTGTCTCAAGGCCCACAGGTTTGTACTCGTCTCACTTAAGCATTAGAAATAAGTTCCATATTAACTCCAATTAGAATGGCAGTGATCAAGCTGGGCCTGGTGGCGCATGCTTGTAATCCCAGTATTTGGGAGGCTGAGACAGGAGGATCACAGACATGTTTGCAGCCAGCCCCAGCTACTTAGTGAGGCAGGCCCTCTGCAACTTGGTGAGACCCTGTTTCAAAACAAAATATAAAAAAAAAAGGCCTGAGAGTGTAGCTCAGGGGTGGAATGCCCCTGGTAGAATCCTTAGTACTGCAAAAATAATAATAATCATGATGATGGTGGTCAAGAAGGCAAATTATAACATGCTGGTGAGGATGTGAGGAAGTAGAGACTCTTAAATGCTGTTGGTGGAATTATAAATTAGTACAATCACTGTGAAGATCTGTATGAAGGTTCTTCAAAAAATTAGGAGTGGAGCTACCATGTGACCCAGCTAGACCACTCCTCAGAATCTTTCCAAAAGAACTGAAGTCAGGATATTATAGTGATACGTGCATATCTATATTTATCACAGCACAGTTCACAATAGCCAGATTATGGGACCAACCTAGGTGTCCATCAACAGATGAACGGGTAGAGAAACTATGGTCATAACACAAAGTAGAATTTTGCTCAGCCATAGAGAAGAGCAAACGTATGTGATTTGCAAAAAAAAAAAAAAAAAAAAAGGGTGAGTGGAACTAGAGAATATTATGCCAAGTGAGATGAGCCAGTCTCAGAAAGTTAAGGATTATATGTTTTCTTTCATATAGATGGAAACTAGAGAGGAAATAGAAAACCAAAGACACTTCAGATAAGGGAAAAGAGAGACCAGTAGAGTAGTGGAAGAAAACTGGAGAAGGTAAGTAAGTAGGGAGATAAAAAGGAACTTTAAGGCAGGAAATAGTTCAAATAATGTTGTCTGTATATGAAAGTATCACTATCAATCTCACAAACGTGTGGGGAGGGAGAGCGGGGTAGGAGGAGGAGGGGAGCATACCAAGTGCTGTGTGCTTGCATAAATATGTAATCTGGAACCTCACTATGATGTGTAATCACAATTCACCAATAAAAGTAAAACGTCTTATGTTGGAATTCCCCAATCTTCCGAAAACATGGGGTATCACACCACCAAGGCCTGGTTGCAGGACTGTCTTCCCTACTCTCTAACCCAGCCGTAGGCTACCTACTGCCTTTCTGTGTGTTTCCTTCTAAGACTACCCTCTATGCAATTTATCATAATGTAGACAAAACTATGTAGATGTGTGTGAGAATGTGCATATACATGCATGCATGCATATGTGTGTGTGTGTGTGTGTGTGTGTGTGTGTGTGTGTGTGTGTGTTTATCCAAAGCATTTGCTCTGGTGGAAGTGGGACCAACCAGTAGTGAATCCACAACCACTGTCCCCCTGGGTGGCTCCTGTGCACTTACATGTCCAGGAATCTTCAAAATCTGGCAGTGCGATGTGCCCTCTTGGTTAAGTGAGAAGGAAGGCCCTGCTGGGGAGCTAAAAGCCATGAGGCATAAAGGAGACTCCCGGAAGGACCACTCACTGCCAGCCTCTGGATCAATACAGTCTGTGGCTCAGGGCCAGCTATCCCCTGTAAGTGCTGAGTTGTTCTTACTATTTTGGTAGGCTGTGCTTTGCAAGGGGACAGGCTTGCTACTCCTTCTCTCCTCGGGGATCTCTGAGTTCCTTCTCCTACTCCAAGTCAAAAGTCAGAAGATACCCAGAGAAAAACTTTGACTGAGAGACTAAAACTTAAGAAGAGCAGAAGGCATTTCCTCGTCTTCCTTCCTTCACTTATTTTTGAACTTGCATTTACATTTACATCGGTGGTTTAATGTTAAATCATATAACTCTGCCCATGACACACTGCATTCATTCAGTTTTGGAGTTAGACTAGATTTTCATCTATAACCTGAGGAACAAGGGAATTCTGGCACCAATGGGCACTGAGCTTCCATTCACTTCTGGATTTCACTGGCATCCTTCTTAAATCTCACATGCGCAAGGTCTGGGCTAATTGTTCTGGATAGAGCAGTGTATCCAGGCAGCAGACATGTCTCTGAGTTACAGTAAAGAGTCCATAGAAGGCTATATTAGTCAGGTGTGAGAGCGAATGCCTGTAATCCCAGTATTTGAGAGGCCAAACAGGAGGATCACAGGTTCAAGACCAGCTTCAGCAATTTAGCAAGACCCTGTTTCAAAATAAAGACAAAATTAAAAAGGGGCTGGAGGTATAGCTCAGAGGTATAATGTCCAGTAGGTTTGTCCCCAGTGTAAAAGAAAAATAGGGTCAAATGGCACATAGCTTTAATCCCAGGATTTGGGAGGTTGAGACAGGAGGATCACAGGTTTGAGGCTAACCTCAGCATCTTAGTGAGATCTCGTTTCAAAATAAAAAATAAAAATAATTGATCTAGAGGTGAGGTGGGAGGTATAGCTCAGTGGCAAAGAAGTTGGCCAGCATGTACAAGGCCCTGGGTTCAATCTCCAGAAAAATATATACATATCTGTTTTAGAATTGCTTTACCTTGAATTGAGTGGGAATAGGAAATTGCATGCCTAGCACCTGACTATTGCTAGCATTGACCATATTTGACCCCATTTCATTCTTACAGCAGCCAGAGGAGAATAGATATTATTATCATGTCAGTTTATAGATAAAAGGACTAAGTTCTGAGACATTAAATTTTTTCCACCCAAGATCTGGGAAGTGTTAGAACTGGGATTTATGGCCTAGCCATTTCACTCCACTGCTCCTAGGAAATGCATGCTCATCTCCATTTTACAGGAGATGAAATGAGGCTCCGAGACCAGTTAACCTGCAGGTGATTTCTGAGTAGGACACCGCACAGCTTGCTCAGCTGCCTTATGGCTCTCCACGGACATTTTGTTTTGTTTTGTCTTTCAAGACAGTCATGAGCCTCATCACAACCAGAAGGCATCTCCTCATTTATGATCTGATAGGGCTGATGAATCTCGGTCCTAGAATTTCTCCCGTTATTGTTGGGCTTTAGGATAGGGCTCCCCCCACCCTTTTTCTTTTCCTTCTCTCTCTTCAAAGACCTTTTCAGAAAGCTGTTAGGCAGGTTTGAAATTGCAAGTGAATTCAGAGAACTTTAATAATAAAATTGACTTTTTCTTTCTGTCTTTCCCAGAAACAAATTATAAACGTGAGTCGTCCCTTTTCATTTTTCTGAAACTTCCAGCACCCCCTTCATCAACCGCTAGCGCCAGGCTCATAATGATCCACATTAACACATGGATGGCTGGAGCCTCACAGTACCTTGTCATCCTTTCTATTTAAGAACCTAATAAAAGTGCGGCAGTCTTAAAGTCACAGTACCTAAGATAGGACAGGATCCTTCATCACTATGGCGGCATCTTCACCCCAGGACCACTGGGAGATGCTTGGCTTGATTTATCCAGCAATTGGGTAAGCTTTGCACTTGCCTCTGAGCAGTTGTGTGCAGAGCAGCATCCTTGCTGTCTAACAGGTGAGATTGCCGTGAAGGCAAAAATGTCTTTATCATCAGCCTGTGTCTAAGTCTTTGTTGCTTAGATGCCTAAGATTTTCCCCAGGAGACATATTTTTATACGTCTAGTGGTTCTCAAGCTTTCCAGAGCCAACTTATCTCTGTAGAGTAGCTCTCTACCTTAGCAACATAAAGCTTTTCCTGGAAGCTGGGCTTGGTGGTGCACACTTGTAATCCCAGTACTTGGGAGGCTGGAATGGGAGGATCATGGTTTGAGGCCACCCTCAGTTACTTAGTGAGGCCCTCTGAAACTTGGTGAGACCCTGTTTCAAAATAAAGAATAAGAAATAAGGCTGGGAGTATAGCTCAGAGGTAGTAATGCTCCTGGGTTCTACCCCTAGTACCGCAAAAACAACAAACAAACAAAAAACCCAAAGAATTACCTAGCAAGGGGTGTGTGTGTGTGTGTGTGTGTGTGTGTGTGTGTCTGTGTGTTTACAAAGCCTGATGTCCAGGCCCCTACTTTAGAAAGCCTGGGGATTTTTGCCTTTCAGTAACTTTAATAAAGAATTCCTTTCCCTAACCCCTCCTTTAACAAGCAGATTCATTGCACAGCTATTCAAGAACAGAAGGCAGAGGAACATGGCCTCTGTGGAAGGCTGTTTACTCCCAGGGATATTAACAGGGTGTCCCAAGCAGGGGCACTGGCCCGCCACACAGTGGGCGGGAGGTAAACGTTTGGTCGCGGCCTGATTGGCTGAATATCAGCACTATTTCTCCTCCTCCTCCTCCTCCTCCTCCTCCTCCTCCTCCTCCTCCTCCTCCTCCTCCTCCTTTTGTCCTTATTTGATTAGAAGATCAAAAGGAGGAGATATAGAGACAAGACATTGTAATCCCAGCATTTGGGAGGTTGAGACTGGAGGATCTTGGTCCGCGGACAGCCTCAGCTACTTAGTGAGGCCCTTTGCAACTCACCGAGACCCAGTTTCAAAATAAAAAAAATAAAAAATAGGGCTGGGGTGCAGCTCAGAGGTAGAATGCCCCTGGGTTCCATCCCCAGTACTGCAAAAAAAAAAAAAAAAAAAAAAAAGGAAAAAAGGAAAAACAAAAAAGAAAATTCACCACCATTCTTACTGTGCTTGACTTGCTCATTATAACGGGGATTCTGGGTCCCCAAGAAACAAATCCAGAGGTCCCCACACCTGTCCTGCCCTCTTGGCAGAGAGGGGATCCACCAGGAGAGAAGGAATCAGGATGGGAGCCACTCCCCGTGGGTTCATTTTCTCCAGGTTTTCGCCTTAGATTGCAAGTGGACTTCTGTGATGCTCTTGAATAACTTCTGTCTCTGGAGAGCATGTCGGATGCTCACCTTTGCCAATTAAAGAAGACCAATCCAGAGAAGCCTCGCTGTTCCCTCCTCTAGCCTGACGTGGAAATAAAGAGTGTCAGAGTACAGGTCTTGGATTTTTTTAACCTGGACCCTGGGTGCCAAAGGACACACTTGTACCTGCTTATCCTCTGTCATTTCTGGTCAGTTGCTTTGGCCTTTTGACTTTGTGCCTGGCCAGGATTTCCATCACACCACGGGCAGCTACAGCATGGCCCCAGCAAGCAAATGTTGATTTAACCTATAGGTCTCCTGATGCTGTTTTGAAGTCTGCTCCATCAAAAGCTAAGTTGTTAAAAAAAAAAAAAATGGAGACCTTTTGTTTACTCATTGTCATTCTAAGAGTATTTATAGAAAATTGCAATATTACCTCTCTGAATGTCTTATTTTCAAGGCATTCCACTACATCCCTCTAATGTAGTGCCTTATTCTTGTGTCCCTTCTTTCTACCTTTGTAATAAATTACCTCTCTGCATGAATCAATCAGTATAAATTGCCACTTTCAGAAGCTAGGACCCAGGAGTAAAGATGTTCTTTATTTTAAAAAGTGTTAATACCCTATCTCCTTTTTCCAATTTTCTGTCACATGCCTAAGAAGATTTTGCATTGTCCATTAATTTTGCTATAAAATATTATTTACCTAAATAATAAATGCAAAGCTTAATTGGGTCTACATAGTGCTTTTCTTTTCATGACTTTATATGCTTTTTAAAATGAAGCACATACATGGCCAAGGGTATTCTTTTCATTTGCTTTTACCTTGTGGCTTTAAAAAATGGTTTTTAGAAAGAACAAACATATTTCTTTTTTTTTTTCTTTTTTTTGGTGGTACTGGGGGTGGAACCTAGGGTATTTTCTACCTCCAGGCTACACTCCCAGACCTATTTTATATTTTATTTGGAAACAGGGTCTCGCTAAGTAGCTGAGACTGGCTTTGAACCTGCGCGATCCTCCTGTCTCACCCTCCTAAGAGCGGGGATTACAAGCGCATGCCACCATGCCCAGCTGAACAAACACATTTCTAACATTAATATCTGTAAAGTTTTAAAGTCTAGAAAAAATATGATGATACAATAAGCAAAGATACTGTTTGATCCAAATAAACACATCTTATATTTAGAAAAAGAAGGTGGGGCTGGTCTTGGTGGTACATGCTTGTAATCCCAGCATTTGGGAGACTGAGACAGGAGGATCATGGTCCGTGGACAGCCTCGGCTACTTAGTGAGGCCCTCTGCAACTCAGTAAGACCTGTTTCAAAATCAAGAATAAAAAATAGGGCTGGGCGTGTAGCTTGGAGGTAGAATGCCCCTGAGTTCCATCGCCAGTACCACACACACACACACACACACACACACACACACACACACACACATACACACACACACACACACACACACACACATACACACACAATGGAAGGTGGTTTCGTTGTGGTCTGCAAGACTGGTATGCAGTTATTCTCTGACATCTCTACTGCTTGAATGTGTCTGCTGACTAAAGTTAATTCTACTCCATGTTATTATCCTAAAGTTTTCCTTTTGTAGTTGCTAATTTGGATTAATTTGGAGAAAGAACATTCACTGTAGATAGAATGACAATGACAGAACACATTTTCCTAAAACTCACGTGCACTCTATTTTATAATAAATGTCTCAGCAAAATCTCGGGTAGTTGTAATCTTCTCACAATCACTTGTTAATGCGTTTATGCAAAGCAGTAATACTTTAGTAAATGAGTCTTTATTCACTGGAAAAAATTTTGTGTCTTCTGAGTGTTTATTATAATGAACCTTTTCTTTTTTTAATCTTAATTTTTTTTTTTTTTGCAGTGCTGGGGACACAATGGACCTTTTAAATAACTATTTTATTCAAGGCAAATTCAACTGAAAATAATTTTGCCTATATTGAGTTGCATATTGCAATCTTGCCGTGATATTGACTTGATTAGGCTTTGTTTTTCTGATTTTTTTCTTGAGTTAGGAAAAATTATGTTTGCTCATATTTTTAAAAAGGTCCGGCTTTCCTATTACTTTCTTTTATTACAGTTTTGAAAATGTTTTATTAAAGTATGATCCATACAGAAAAATGCACAAATCCTAATTATACAACTCAAATGAATTACAACAAAGTGAATACTCCAGTGAACAACCATAAAAGTCAAGGTAAAGCTGGGCGTGGTGGCACACGCCTGTAATCCCCACGCTTGGGAGGCTGAGACAGGAGGATCGCACATGTTTGAAGCCAGCCTCAGCTACTTAGTGAGGCTTTCAGCAACTTAGTGAGACCCTGTTTCCAAACAAAATATTAAAAAGGTCTGGGAGTATAGCCCGGAGGTAGAAAGCCTCTGGGTTCTACCCCCAGTACTACCAAAAAAAAAAAAAAGTCAAGGTAAAAAAAAAAAGTTAACAGCCTACCAAAAGTTCCCTGTATGCTTCTTCCAATGACTACTCCCTCTTTTCTTCTCCAAACACAACCACTGTTCTGACTTCTAACACGATGAATTAGTTGTCTTTGTTTTATATTTATAGAAATGGAGTCATGTCATATGAGCTCTTTTGTGTCCAGCTTCTTTGCTAGCATGCTTCTAAGATGCATTTGTATTATTGTGTTCAAGTAATTACTAAAAGTCCATTATCATTGCTTTAATTTAATTGTGTGACTGTACAGGGGTAAGCTGTCTATTCTAGTGGCAATAGACATTTTGTTTGTTTCCTGTCGGGGGCTTGTGATGGTTAACTTTGTCAACTTGACTCGTTTATGGGGTGCCCAGATATTTGGTTAAGAATTATTCCAAGCATTTCTGTGAGTGTGTTTCTGGATGAGATTCACATTTTAGTTCAGAGAATGAATAAAACAGACAGTCCTTCTTTACATGGATGGACCTCATCCAATCAGTTAAAGGCCTGAATAAAACAAAAAGGCCAATACTCCCCCAGGGAAGAGGGAATTTCATCCACCCAGATGCCTTCAAATGGAGACAATGCTTTTCCTCTGCTATTAGACTTGAACTGAAACATCAGTACATGGGCATGCATTTTGCTTAGGTCTATATCTAGGAGGAGAATTGCTAGGCAAAGAGCTAAGTGTCAGTAGACAGTAACCATTTTCCCAGATGATTACACCAACTCTTCGCCCCTGTAACTTCACCCGGTGTAGATGAGTGTTTCTCTTGCTTCACATTCAAACCTGATGCTACTAATGGTCATGGCAGTCTTTCAAATCTTAGCCATGCCATTAGGTTCACAAAGAGGCAGTGAAAAAATTATCTTTAATTTGCATTTCTCTAGTGTCTAATGGGGTCGAGCGCCTTTTCTTATTTAGTGGACATTTGGCCATCTCCCACTGTGAAGTATCTGTTCAAATCTCTTTTCTATTTACCATTTGGCTGTCTCTTTTTTTTCACACATATAATAAGTGTTTCTGAGTCACTTATCAACATGTTCTTCTTTAAATGCTTGTTAAAGGCAGTATTTTTGATTCTTCATTATGAAACATGAACATTTTAATTCACCGATTGTGACGTTAATTTGGAGTGATGATGAGAAAGAGGGACGTTGAGGGAATTCATAAAGCATACTTCTGTGAGGATGTCTCCTCACAGAGAAGATTTGTGTGTGGATTAGCACGCTGAGTGCCTTCGTATGGGTGGCACCTAGATGGAACAGGAAACAGAAGGTACCCCCTCCCCCAGCTCGTCCTTCCAGAGCACTCTGTATTTTCTCCTGTTGCTGCCCTTAGACATCAGATGTTAGATGCTCTGGATGCTGGGCCTTGCACCAGCGGCCCTCCTGGATTCTTGAGCCTTTAGCCTTATGACACTGGCCTCCCTTATTTTGAAGTTTCTGGTTTCTTGGACTGAGTTGTGCTACGACTGCTGTGACTTGCAGTCACTGTAGAACTTTTCAGCCTCTGTCATGTGAGCCAAAGATTCCTCCATATATATAGTGTGTGCACAATCTATTGATTTATTGCTATATAAAATGTCGCCTAGAAAAATCCTTGGCACACAATAAACACACAGCAAATACTTGCTGAGGAAAGGAAGGGGCAAGGAAGAGCTAAAAGGGAAGACAGAATGATTACTTCCTTATTTCTTTGTCCCTCTTCTATGTATTTATGTCAGTGATAAAATTTTGTTTATATCTTCAAGGTTTTTAAATTTTGTTCACCATTATGGTTGCCTTCCAGATTTTATCTTAGGTTGATGATTACATAGCAAGATTAATAAAAAATATAGGTCCATCATTCTGATCGATTGTATTTCTTCAAAATGGCTACAATTGCAGCCCCACATATTCTCCCAGAACCGTGCCCCTCTTCCATCAAGAGTTGGAGCTTATCCCCACTGCCCTTGATGTTCAGCAGGACGTTGGTGACTTCCTTGCCTAATAAAGGCCAGTGGAAGCGAGGCTCTGCAACTTTTCATTCTAGGTCATCAGAGGTGACATAGCTTCTGCCGGCTTCATTCCCAGAACATATGCTTTGGAGCTCTGAGCTATCTCAGAGGCAGTCTAGCTACCCATAAGCCACCATTCTGTAGCGATCACATCCTCAGACCACATGGACATAGAGAGATTGGGCGAAGTGCTCTCAGCCATCTAGTCTTCCCATCACAGGTAACAGATGGGTGTGAAGAAGCCTTCACGTTGACCCCAGGCCTGGCCACCATCTAACTTCAACCACACAGAGTACACCGAGCCAGAATCTCTTAGTTGAATGCTTCCAAATTTCTTGGCCACAGAAACCATGAGAGATAATAAGTGATTGTTGTTGTTTTACGCCATTAAGTTCTGAGGTGATTTGCTATGCACCAACATGACTGGGACAATTACTTATTGTGAAAACCAGTTATCGTGATCGAACCCTTGGGGGGGGGAATGAACCTTGTTCACTTTCATTAAATGTATGGCACCGAAATAAAAATATTCTAGACATCAAAAGCCAATCAATGCTCATTTCTGACTACACAAAGTTATGCCATATCTTAGTTGGCTTCATTCTGAGAAAAACATTTTTGTACAGCTCTACTTTTTTTCTTCTTCCAGTTTTTATCTGGCTTTCTTTTTTCCTTGCTCACAGAAAAGATAATTGGTTTGTATTTTGTATCAAGATCCACTTTCTTCTTGAAGACATTCTTCAGCATCTTCTGACCTTTCTAACGCTGTCTGCTACACAGCCGCCACACTGGGGTTTTGTGTAAGCACTCTCTGGATTTCCACCCCATGCTTGTGTATCTTTTTCTTGGATTCCTTTATTCTGTTAGAACATACACTTAAGTAAATGTGTGCCTGCGATCGGTACTGAAGATTGAACCCAAGGCTTCACACATGGCAGGCAAGTGCTCTACCACTGAGCAACACCTCCAGCCTGTGTTAAGTTTTATAAAGAGTAAAGTTCCCCAAACCAGAATTATCTTGTCTATTATCACCTTCCCTAAAATTGGTTATGTGCTTGGGCTATGAGTAAAGCAACCTAGAGAGGGCTATTCCGGCCACCTCTCTTACCAGCTCAGTGACAAAGGGCAATTACTCAGACTGACTGTCTGGGCCTCAGTTTTATTGTCTGTGAAACATACTGTGAAGATCTCAGCACTCAACACAGTGCCTGGCCTGAAGTAATCTGCTAATGGCCACTGGTGGTAATGGCAGCTGTAGTCATACTCCATCGTGCCAGTCATGAGACAGTCTCCCTGTTATTGTATCTTTTCCCGGACATTGTTGTTTTAATGAATCAGAGCTATGAGACCTTTATGAGTTTGAGTTTTGCTTGGATGACCTTCTCTCTCAGCCTCTATTTTAATCCTCAGATTGCAGGGAGCAGAGTAAAGATAAGGGAGAATGAAATAAAATACAGATGGTGGAATAGAGCGGACATAGTAATAATGCCCTGCATTTCTATAGCAAAGATTTTCCCAGTCTTTATCTTGTTTATTCTTTCAAAACATTATGATGTAGTTGAGGTATTTATTGGATGTTTATCTAGTAAGGGTTTTTTATTATTATTTTGTGCAAGTTAACTTTCAGAACATTTGTTGTAGAGAGAGTGATAGTTTTTTAAATTAATGAAGTTGCCAGGCATGGTGGCGCACACTTGTAATCCCCGCGCTTGGGAGGCGGAGACAGGAGGATTGCACAGGTTCGAAGCCAGCCTTGCTGGCTTAAAAGACCCTGTTTCCAAATAAAAATATAAAAATAGGTGTCTGGGAGTATAGCCCAGAGGTAGAAGGGTTTCCAGGAACTCCAGTACTACCAAAATAAATAAATAAATAAGTATTTTCAAAAGATCCATTGAAATCAAAATGTATTTCTCCTGATACTTGGGCCTTTGTAGTAAAAGGTAAACATGTTTAATTTCAGTCATTGGCAGATATGCTTTGATAAATGTAGAGTTCAAAAGTATTGACCTACACTCAGGGTTTAATTTTGTTCAAATCTTTCTCTTTTTAAAAATCAGGCGGTCTAACACAGAATTTCAAGAACAAAAACAGTCACAAATGTAGCTGCTTTGCTTGAGGAGGGTCTGGGGACCACGACTTCTGGCTACCAGGTCACCCCTTTGCCTTCAGCAGCCACAGCGTGGTGGCTGCAGAACCACTTTCTTGAAGAACAAAGTGTGAAAACTATTGATCTGACTTACTTGGAAGACACATTTTCCTCATTCTATGAAAAAGGTACCATTTTTAAAGTGCTTTCTTTATTTGCCAGACCAGTGTCTGCAAAAGACTAAGTCCTCCCAGTAACCAGCCCTGGAGGATGTGACTGTATCCTTATTAAGGTAAAGAAACCAAAGTTCAAGGAAGTGAGTGACTTACCCAAAGTCCCACAGCCAATAAACACAGGATTTGACATTTTACCCACAACTGTCTGACTCCACAGACTGTCTTCCTATTGCCTCAAAAGAAATGAGAAAATCTTTAAGTTCCTTTCTAACAATAAAATTCTAAGATTTCAGGATACCTTTTAAGGAGAAAAGTACAAAACTCTGAACAAATCTAAATCCAGATAAACAAGGAACTCTGAGTTGGGAGGGGAGAGAGAGAGGAGAAATTAATTCATTCAATCATTTGCTTTGTAAGATTTATTGAATTCATTGTAGAGAGGTTTTCTTGTTTCTTTGTTTTTTGTTTGTTTGTTTTATTTTTGGTTCTGGAATTGAACCCAGGGGCATTCTACCTCTGATTTATATCTTTACTTGGAAACAGGGTCTTGCTAAGTTGGTAAGGCTGACTTTGAACCTGTGATCCTCCTATCTCAGTTTCCCAAGCACTGGGATTATAGATGTGTGCCCCACACCCAGTGAGACTTGGTTTTTATTGGTATCTTCCCCCAAGTAGCTTTGCTTGGTTTTGTCACTTTCAGTAGAAACTGTGTTTTCTTGCTTTCCTGTTTGTGACAATTGGAGTCTCATAGAGTTGATGTTGGACATGTCCAGTTAATGATGTGGTTACTGAATTTCCTTGGCTCTCACTATGTGTAAGACACTGAACTGAGTACCTGGAGACATACTCTCTGCCCTTTTTAACTGCCTCAAAAGGAACAAGAAAACCTAACCTATAAATTCCTTTCTAACAACAAAATTCTAAAATATCAGGTTACCTTTTAAGGAGAAATGGTCAGGCTCAAATCCTCAGGTAGAAACAAGGGAGACCTATTTGTAAAAACAAGAAGCAGTTCTTACTTTCTGTGCTAGCAAGAAGTCCCAACAATACAAAGCTGGGAAAGGAGACTGTGTCTGGTTCCATCAGGAAAGGCTTTAGGGAGGAAGAAGTGCTTCAGGGTAGATGGAACTTCAAGCAAGAGGAGAGGCAAGGATTATTCCAGGTAGGAAAAGAGGCAGGCAATAGAGGAACCAGCTAAAGAAGAGGGCTTGTGTCAGATAGCACCATCATCTATTGACAACATTAGACACTTTCTGTGGAGCCCACTTTGCTACAGGAATGTGGGCCCAGTAATAGCACCTCATTTCACATGAGCTGATCCCGAGTCTTGGGGAAAATAAAGCGACTCCTGGAAAAGGGGGAAAAGGTCACGTCTACATGTGTTTTCCATTATGTTTGTACCTTAGAGCATAAATTATGTGCTGAGAAATCCTCCTGAAACAAAACTTTGGATTCTATCAGTTTCCCAGAGGTACCACAAACCGGGTGGCTAAAACCAGAATTTTAATCTTTCTATATTTGGAGGCTGGGAGTCTGAAATCTAGAAACTTGGCATGGCCAGGCTCTGTCTGAAACCTGTCAGGGAGAATCCTTCATTACCCCTTCCTACTTTTTGGTGGCCTATTGGCAATCCTTGGAGTTCCTTGGTTTTCTTTCCACAGCTCTGTAATCACATGACTGCTTTCTCTTTGTGTGTTTCTCTCCATTTCTTACAAGGAACCCCAGGCATCCTAACTAATCGAGCGGCAATGACCCCATTTCCAAATAGGGCCATTCTGAGGTTCAGGGGTCCTCTATGTGCCTAAAGGCATAACCACTAAATTATGTCAAACAGGGGAGACCTACCTGTAAGGGTAATAACAAATTCATTCTAACCATGACATTCAGAAGTCCAGAGATTACTATAGGAGAGCAGAGGCAGGAGACCTTGCTGTGTCTGTTTCATCAGGAAAGTTTTGTGGTGGAAGACAGGCTTGAAATGAGCCTCCAGGGTAGAGAGGACTCCAGTGTATCTGGAGGAGGTAGAACTCAACCCACAATGGGCTAGTTGCAGAATGCTAGGAAAGTTTGGGCTGAAGAGGAGGGCGATGGTGAGAGAAATCACCGGTCATCTGTCTTAGACACTGGTCCATGCTTCACCCCATGAACTCCCACTTAACTTCTTGAGAAGAGTTGTTTCAGGTGAAACTGAGAGAGTGATTTTCTTTCAAATCTCACTGAAACTTTAGGGACATGAACCAATGGATAAAACATGAGAGCAGAAAATGGAAAGAGAGAAAAGAAGAAGAGAGGAGGAGGAAGGGATTCCCAAATCACCAAGAGTAATGTGTTTGGTAACCAATGAGTAAGGTGAAGACTCCAGGCAGATTTTAATCCCACATTCCTAGGTCTGGTCTTATGACAGATCTCATCTGGCCAAGGAAAAAAATCTGAAAAGTGTGAAAAATTGAATTTTTTACAAAAGAGTATTTGAAAGAAGTTAGCTGCCACCTGGGTAAGAGTGACAGACTTCTGTTACCATATCCAGTGATGCAAACTGATACGGATTCAATTTGAACCCCAAAGGCAAATTATGAAATCTTCCCTGATAGAAAGAATCCTTACTGTTTAGAGTGTCCATGAAAACAAACAAACAAACATAAAGACCCAACTTAGTAGGAGATTTCTTATGCACTTCTGCAGTTATGTGTGTTATGGTCAAGAATTTCTAGTAGATAAAGAAGCTCAACTCACATTAGGTATGCTGTAAGAGCTTTGTGGAATACGTGGGGTTTGGGGAGAGATCTCCTTGCAGAGATGAATCAAGAGAGATTTGTGTCTCAATCACTGGGCACTGAGCTTCTCAAATAGTTTTTACTTTGGCTAATGTGCTATTTGGAACATGATAGCTCCCCGTTGCTTGCCAAATACACAAAATTGGATTTCAATAAAAATAGAGCAGAGTGTCCACAGAAATGCAGAAATTAGGAGAAAATTCAAGCAAGAGTGGCATTTTACTTACAAATGTAGATAGTTATCGACTCCACGTTCATAATGTAATAAGAAAGATAAATAAAATTAAATTACAACTCCAGAAAGAGAGATATTTGTATGATCAAGGCGGTATCTCAAATAATTGAAGAAACTTGGATTTCTTAATAAAAGATGTTGGAGCAACTGAAAAGTCATTTGGAAAATATAAAATTTGATTTATGCTCCACACAAAATACCAAGGTAGGCTCTAACTAAATGGATTCAAGAGCTCGGCGTAAAAAAATGAACCTGTTCACTTCTCTGATTAAACTTGGGTAAATTTCCAACTTAGCAGTTGGAAAGCCTTTCTGTGACTCAATATTCAGAAAAAAATAGAGAAAGAGATCAATAAACCTGCCCAAGTATAAATGAAACATTTTGTGTGTGGCAAAATATGCCACAAGGAAAGTCAAAAGACAAATGACAGGCTGGGAGAAATGTCTGCAACTTCTATAAGCAAGGGATTAAACACCTTAACGCTTCTTTTTCTTTTTTCTTTTTTCTTTTTTGGTATTGAGGATTGAATCCAGGAGCATTCTACCTCTGAGCTATACCCCAGACCTTAAACAAAAACTATTATTTGTAACAGGGTCTTGCTAGATGTTGAAAGTCTCCGAATGTTGCTGAGACTGGCGTCAAACTCGAGATCTTCCTGTCTCAGCCTCTCAACATTGGCGCACTCAACATAAATCAGCAGTAAGAGTGATAGGAAGTGGGTAAAATTCACAGACAATTCATTGTAAAAAAAAAAAAAAGGGGAGAATGGGCTTTAAACATCTAAAAAAAAAAAAAATACAACCAGACTTGCAACAAGAAAATTTCAGATTAAAATTATTGAGACATTTCTCATCTACAGGTTGGAGCACGCTCCCCCAAATTGAGCAATCCATTCTGTTAGCTGGGCTGGAGCATCTGGTGCCTCGTATGTTGCAGGTGGGAGTACAAGATGCTGCAGCCTCCATGGAGGGAGTTTAGCAACATCCTACGACTCATACATGTGTGCGTCCTTGGACCTATCTTCTAGAGAAACTTCTGATAAACCTTCAACAGTACAGAACAAGTTTGCCCAAAGCCATTAATTGCAGAATTATTTGCAATAGCAAAGATCAGAAATCAGAAGGTCCAATAATGATGATAATTCGGTTCATTAACTAGTTACAAGGCTGAGTACACTATGATATAAGCGGAAGTTTTATTAAAAGAATGTGGAAGAGTTCTATGGCAGAGAACACCCTCCAGGATACGCTAAGTAGAAAAAGGCACAGAAGTGTATGGGATAAAATGACAGGAAATATTAATTTGCCTATATAAGCATTATTTATGCACGTATATGCATACAGATGCTCCTTGACGTATGATGGGGTTACATTCTGGAAAACCCAGCACAAAGTGAAAATATCGTAAGTCAAAAACACATCTTCTATACCTAACTTGCCAAACATCATAGCTTAGCCTAGCCTAACTTAACAGGCTCTTGGAGCACTTATGTTAGCCTGCAGCTGGGCAATATCATCTCATATGAAGCCTATTTTATAATAAAGTATCGACTGTCTTCTGCAACTTATTGAACATTGCACTAACAGTGAAAAACAGCATCATAATACAGTTAAAATAGTAAGTCCATGGTATGCTGGTATGAGAATATAGTTAAATTTTCCTATCAAAGGATTAGCTTAAGAAGCTACCATTTTGTAACCATGTATAAACTCTCATCCTTTTGTAAAGTTAGCATTTTTTTAATTGCAAATGCCAACCCCTCCCTCAGCATTTCATTCTAGAAGAATTAACCAACTCTATTAAGACTGAAACCACACTCCTACCAATAGGAGTATGGCGGAAAAATTTGCACTAGGAATTATAAAACTGGGTAGACTTCCAGTTCAGTGTGCTTGCATACCTGGTTTCCCTGGTGTCAAGATACTTTTGCAAAAAGTAAAATCGCCTTGCTGAGCCATTTTTTAACATGTCTGTTCTTTTGACACTATGAAAATTTATTTCTAACACTGGAGGCCATCTGCATATGTGTACGTGCATCTGTTCTGGTTCTTTTGTAGAAAGAAACACTGGAAAGATAAACCAGCAAGTACAGCCACCTATAACAGATGTGGGGAGTGATACGGGGTCGGAGGGATAGAAATGAAAGTGAGACATCTCTGAGAAAGCCTTTTTTTTTGTAGTTTTCATTTCTACTACAAAAATGCATTATGCCTTGAAAACTGCAGTTAAAAACCAAAAGAAAAGAAAGAAAAAAAAAGCATGTTAGGTAGCCCATTAAACAACCATCAGGAAATTAGAAAGATTCTTAAGTTGAAATCTCTTCCATAAAACGATAACTACTATGCAACACCCCTCATACCCAGGAACCTCTAGAAATATTAATAAAAATAGAGAATGAGAGCCAAGCCCAAGTGCCCAAGGACAGGCTCACAGAAATCTCTGGAATCACCAGCGAGGCAGTCTGGTAAAAGAGTGCAGGCTCTGGAGCCAGGAAGACTTGACTTTGCTTGGCTGATTCCTTCTTCTTCTTTTTTTTTTTAATAATAGTTCTTTATTTTCTTTTCTTTTTCTTTTTCTTTCTTTTAACAATTTTTTATTGAACATAAATAGTATACATTTAAACTATATTTGGTGCCCTCTCCCCCCTGCCCCCTTTTTCCCTTCCCCCCTCCCACCAATGGTTGTCCAGGTTAACCATGTCATATTCATAATTTTACACATGTTCAGATGTAGACCCTCATTAATCAAGATCAGCCTTCCTCCTCTCCTATCTTTCCATTCAAACTTTGCTGATATTTCCCCTCCATTATCTGGAGTCCCACTGGTATCCTCTGTGTTTCCTAGTTTGGGCATATTATATTAGAGGAAACATATGTACCTTCTCCTTCTGTGCTTGGCTGATCTCACTTAACATAATGTTCTCCAGGGCTTTCCATCTTCTTGCAAATGATATAATTTTGTTCTTCTTTATGGCTGAATAGAATTCCATTGTGTGTATTTCCCAAAGTTTTGCTATCCATTCATCTGTTGATGGAGATCTGGATTGGTTCCATATTTTGGCTATTACAAATTTTGCTGCTATGAACATAGGTATGCATATGTTGCTGTATTTCTCTGAATTCAACCCCTTTGGAAAGATACCCAGGAGTGGTATAGCTGGATCATATGGTGGATCTATTCCCACCTTTCTTAGGAATCTCCACACAGATCTCCATAGTGGCTGAACTAGTTTGCATTCCCACCAACAGTGTAAAAGAGTTCCTCTTTCCCCACATCCTCGCCAGCATTTGTTGTTGTTTGATTTCTTTATGCTTGCCACTCTGACTGGGGTTAGATGGAATCTCAGTGTAGTTTTGATTTGCATCTCCCTGATGGCCAGTGATGAAGAACATCTTTTCATGTATCTATTGGCCCTTTGTATCTCTTCTTTTGTGAAGTGTCTATTTAGTTCATTTGCCCATTTCTTGATTGGGTTGTTTGTTTTGCTAGTGTAGAGTCTTTTGAGCTCTTTGTATATTCTGGATATTAGCCCCCTATCAGAATGGTGGCTGGTAAAGATCCAATGGCTGATTCCTTCTTCCTGAGAGGTTTGCTTAAGAAAACAGCCTTACCTCTCTGGGACTATTTCCTCATCTGTGAAGGTGCACAGAATACCTTCGCACTGGCTACTGTAGGCTTCAAGTGAAACCTTGCACTGCACAGGGCGCTGTCCACACAGAATTAGTCCCATCCATCCTTGTTGTGGAAGGACCTACAGATCCCAGGAACAAGACCTAACCCTGAGGTTTGGCAACTGAAAACTTAGGAAGAGGGAGGATGCCTTTTCTTTATTGTGCATCTAAGTAATTTGGGTTCTGGTTTCCCACACTTTGCAAACACTAGTTAAAAAAGATTTCCCAGCTGGGCGTGGTGGCGCACGCTTGCAATCCCCGCGCTTGGGAGGCAGAGACAGGAGGATCGTGCAGGTTCAAAGCCAGCCACACTGTTTCCAAAAATAAAAAGTATAAAATAGGTCTGGGAGTGTAGCCTGGAGGTAGAAGGGTTTCCAGGAAACCCAGTACCACCAAAAAAAAAAAAAAAAAAAAAAAAAGGATTTCCCAGAAGGCACAGAAAAGCATTTCCAGAGAAGGGCCCTGTGCAGAGAGGGCAACCCCAAGAACATCTGCTCTGGGACCCAGAATTCAAACGCAGTCACCTTTGGCCTCCATTGTCTGCTTCCTGTTTCCTTACACGGTGGTTTCTCTTCCTTTCTGGAATTCTCCAGAAACCACAGTGAAGGAGTTTAGAGGTTCCTGTTTTATTTTTACTTTTGGCTAGGAAAAATGATTCCATGTCTGCAACAGGGTAGGAAATGAGCTTTGAAAAGTGCCTACAGGAGATATTTCAATCTTTGAGCTCAGTGTTTTTATTATTGGGGACTAGACCTATAATTATTTTTTTATTAATATGATTTTGTCTTGGGAAGAGGCAGAGACACAGAGTCATCTCCTAGGTCCTGGCACAGCCAAAGGTGTCTGCAATTGAAGTACAGACAGGAGGCAAGTAGAACCCACTGCCTGAAGACACTGACTCCGGGCATGAAAATCAATTTGGAGGGTTGACTGATTAAGGCATCTCACCCCCCACCCAGAAAGAAAAACAAACCCAAAAACCACTCAATCAAACTCTCCAGTGTCTTAGAAGATTGAGAAACATGTCTGAGGTAGCTGCCATGGTTGAGTATGAAGGAACTGAAAAATATCAGGAAAGCCTTTAGATTTTTAGGGTTGTATTTTGATTTGGATTTGGACTGTCCCCCAGTGTCTCATGGAGTCCCAAGGGGTGCTTTCAAGAAGTGGTTGGATCACTTCCTAAAATTAATATGAGTTCATCAGTGGATTATTTCCTTGGTCACTGAAGAGATACCACTGAGAGATGGAACCTAGTTGAAGGAGGTTGAGTCCCTGGGTTTGGGGCCCATGAAGACCTCTCTCTCTCTCTCTCTCTCTCTCTCTCTCTCTCTCTCTCTCTCTCTCTCTCTCTCTCTCCTCTTTCCTCTTTCCTTCCTGGTGGCTGACATGAGCTGAGCAGTTCTCCTCCACCACATCCTTCTGCCATCATGTTTGGCCTCATCTTAGGCTGAGAGCAGTGGAGCCCATTGGCCACAGATTGAATCCGCTGAAACTGTGAGGCAAAAGTCAACTATCTTCCTTGAAGCTGTTTCTCTCAGCTATTTGTCATGGTGATGCAAAGCGGACTAACACGGGGCTATTAAGAATCTGAGCGGTCACCTCACATTACCCTTCATGTTCATGATCAGGCAACCAAAACCCAGAGCAACCGTACCCAAAGCCACATACTAATTAAGGGCAAAGCCAAGAATAAGCTCTGGGTCCCCCAACTCCAAATCCAATGCTGTTTGCATCACAACCTGCTGCTTCTAGAAAAACTCTGAAGTGTGTGGGAGAGAGAAAAAGCTTAAGAAAATACGCATATATGGGGTGCAGTAGAGAAGGTGAGTTGATGACTTAATTCTTCTTACAATTCTGGAAGAAGAACATTCTTTGAGGACAGGTGCTGGGTGGGTGGAGAAAACGTATTTAATTAATCATTTCATGATTCACTCACAAATATGGGCTTCTTGGGATAACATCCATTAAGATCATGAAGGAAGGCTTCAGTGTGCTTTGCTGTGCTAATGAAAGATGAATCACCATACCATCTTACATATTGCTTTCCTCTTCAAAATATGTCCCTTTGAATAAAAAGGCCTCACTCTCCTGGTTGAACTTGGATTCACTTGGTCTCTATGGCAACCGCAACGAATCCCCACAAGTTACTGGGAAAGGGCACTTGACATCTTGAAGCACAAGAGACAGACCTTTTAAATCATATCCATTCCTGTCGTGTCTGGGAGGTAGAATAAGGGGAGAAGACATTATCCGACACACATTCCAGGGCTGCAGAACAAAAACCTCTCTGTGCCCAGCCTGATTGTTTAAGCCGTGGCTGAGTTCGAGAGTCACTCATGAACATCGCTCCTTACAAACGACAACTTCCACTTGCTCTGTGACACTCTCCTTGACTTCCCTGACCCCAAACCTAAGCAGAGTAAGATCTAGTTATAATTCAGAGCTATCAGAACCTGGCCTGGTTGCATCAGAAATGCAATTCAAATGAGAAGTGGCTTAAACACACAAGGTTTTATTCTTTCACTTACAATATCTAGAGGAAGACGGGCCCGTGCATCGACAGCTGCTCAGCAGAGTCTTGGAGGAAACTAGACCCCTTCCAGTAAATGAACTCCTCTACCATTCCCAGGCACACTCTCTCTCTCTCTCTCTCTCTCTCTCTCTCTCTCTCTCTCTCCCGGGAGTTGAACCCAGGGACATTCTACTGCTGAACTATAGCTCTATTCCTATTTTATTTTGAAACAGGGCCTTGCTACCTTGCTGAGACTGTCCTTGAACCTGCAATCCTCTTGTCTTGGCCTCCCAGGTGTGCTGCTAACTCCCTTGTAAGGAAGTTGCCATATGCCTTTGTCCTGGAATCTCATTGGCCAGCACCTAATTACACTGGGCACCTATTGCACGGGAGGTAGAGGGGTACAGTCTTCACTCCTGAGAGCTTTATGCGTATTTGTAAAGCCAGAATCCTATTATATAGATTGAGGGGAGCATGGGCACTCAGGTGGCCTGCAGGCCCTGGCATGGTCTAAAAGCCAGCTCTCCTGAGGATCTGTATTAGTCTTCTGATGCTTTTTAGTCCAGGTAACAACTCTAGTTTGGCTCCGAGCTCCTTTCCACGCACCTACTGGTCTTTTTATAAGTATGGGCCAATTAACTCGAGGTCACAATATTGTGGAGAGATTACTCTATTTATTTATTTATTTATTTATTTTTATTATTATTATTTTGTGGTACCAGGGATGGAACTCAGGGGCATTGTACCTCCGAGCTACACCCCCAGCCCCCACTTTTTTTTTGGTGGTACTGGGGGTGGAACACAGGGGCTTTCTACTTCCGGGCTATACTCCCAGACCTATTTTATATTTTATTTGTAACAGGGTCTCACTAAGTTCCTGAGAGCCTCACTCAATAGCTGAGGCTGTCTTTGAACCTGTGCGATCCTCCTTTCTCAGCCTCCCAAACGCGGGGATTACAAGTGTGCGCTACCACACCCAGCCCCAGCCCTATTATTTAGTCTTTTTATTTTTGAAACAGGGTCTCACTGAGTTGCGAAGGGCTTCACTAAGTAGCTGAGGCTGTCCATGAACCATGATCCTCTGGTCTTCCCCCCCTGAATGCTGGGATTACAAGCGTGAGCCACCACGCCCGACTGAGAGATTACTCTTTAAGGTACAGGTAGTTATATAATGCGGTTATTAGCCAGAGGGACCTAGGAGATTCAGTGGCATGACTGGGAACTTGCTGGAGCTTGTGGGAGGATGTGTCCCCCTGGGGATGTGAGCCCCTGGCCAATCTGTTCCAAGGAGCAGCATGTTCAGGCTTGGGTATAACTGAACACACATGAAGCAGGGGGAGGCTGCTTCCACCCCGGTGGGCACAGAGACTGCTAGAGCCCGTCTTGGTTTGATGCCAGGTGCAGGGGGACGGTGCTGAGGAAGCCGGAGCTGCACCTGAAGGCCTCGGTGGCCCCAGAGGCTCAAGTGCACGGGAGGCAGGACTCAGGGACAGCGTTTTCCACTGTTCTGTTTGGCTATATATGGGGAAATCCAGCTATATCTCTCCCCAGGATTATTAGACAGGGTCATATTTTCGGGCCTTCTGGGCTTACAGCCTCAAGGAAAGGATGCCACAGAAGAACAACTTAGAGTCAGAATATCCCTTTTCAGCTTTCGCCGTTCAAGAGACTTTTGAACTCTGCAGATACAACGGGTTGTCAGAAAGGGCTTTTGTGTCTCGGTGCCTGGCTCTTGGGTATTAAAAGTAACGGTTTCTGCCTTAAAGCAACAGATTTGGGGGAAATGCTCCATCCTAAGGATATGAGTCAGTTTTCTAACCCTTGAGTTTTAGTTCTGCTTGACAACAGGAATGCGCATCGGGGATTGGCCTGCTGCCACGGCTCAACGTGGAAGGCGGGGCTCTTACAGAACCCACAGTCATTTGGGGGATTTTGTGTTCTGAATTTTCCTTGAGGCTCTAGTGGTATCAAGGACTCTAGCATCTCCTGCTTTGCTGTGACATAGGAGAGAAAGGAGGGATGATAGCATGAGGTGCTTAGGGAGAGGGGCGAGCTGCTTTCACACAGCCCTCTGCAGGTGGCCCCCAGGACTGAAGGAGGTCAGAATATGCCTCCCATACACGCTACATTACAATAGAGATTCTTTTGAGAAAAAGGCAACTGAGAAACAGAAGATGTTGATAAGGCTCTTTGCTAAAGATAGAGCATCCATTTCTCTTTGTGAAGGTGGCCCCTTCCTGCTCCAGTGCCAGGAAGAGAGGAGGACTCTTCTCACTGGAGATGACACAGGCCTACATCCACGCAAGCAAACCTAACCTGCTTTATCTTTCATTAATTCCAGCATTGACCGCCCATCATTGACTGCACCTAGAAACCCAGAGCCTCCCCTTTGGCTTACCATTTCAGTGTTTGTGAAGGTAGTTTGCAAGCTCCTGTTTCTTGGGGTTTTCACTTCCTGTTCAACAAGACCTATATGTACACATAAAGAGAATTAAAAAGCTGGATGCAGTGGCATATCTCAGCACCCGGGAGGCTGAGACAGGAGGATTGCAGATTTGAGACTAGCTTCAACAACTTAAGGTGACTCTTTCATGTCACTGGGTTCAATCAAGAAGAAGAAGAAGAGGAAGAAGGAGAAAGAGGAAGAGGAGGATTAAATAAAGCTCGTATGATTATTCTTCTATTAATTGGTCTTTTGTTATTTTATATCTATCTGAATGGAACAGTTTAGAAAAAGATGTTATTTCTGGGAGGGTCTCATGTGAATGAAAAGAATTACTGAGAAGTCTCATAAACCTTTATGAATAATGTTTTTTTCCTACTAGTGGACAAAATCCATCAAATGCTATTTAATCAGGCTTATTCATATTTGTGGATAAACAACTGCATAGAAACCTAATTAAATAAGGATGTTCCAAGGAAGGAATAATTGGCTTACCCAGTCTTTCTTTTTCATCACAATCTCCTAGCAGACTTGACAATCTTATAGGGTAGTCTTCAAGACAGGCTCCACTGGTTTTCCTAGCAGCTCCTGAGGATTTCCACAATTGTATTATGCTTCCTCCTTTACAGCATCCTTGGGAAAAGGTGGGTACCACTCCTGTAAGATAATATGGGCATGGCATTGGAAGGGGATGGTAGCAGTAGTTCCCTTACACCTGTGTTTTGGCACCTCGTGCTTTCATTAAATTTCATTTTCTAGCCACAAAAAAATATTTCAGTGAACATGTTTCATGGATGTTGCCAGATGGTCTCCCCTGGGCCTGTGGGCTTCTGCCGCTGGTCCGTTAATTGGGAATGACTGCCTCCACCTGCTAGCAGTGAAATTTGGGGTCCTTATGTCGCCTCTCTTAACCTCTATCTTCTCATGCATAGAGTTGGAATAGTCATACTTTTTGCACAGAAAGGTCATGGAAATCAACAGAAATCCCAGCAGGTGGCACACAGTGGCATGTGGCCCATGAGTGTGCTTCCCTTTTTTTGATTCTTCTTTTGGAGTGAACAATGGTTGAGAGTCTCCTCCATCCCCAACGTCTCCCGGGATCTTTGAATAGAATCTACTCAAGGTCAGCTCTAACTGGTAGCATATTTTGAGGCCACCCACAAAACCATGTATTCATACATCATTCTATGTTTTAAGAGAGATGATTATTGGACTTCTCTGTGGGAAGAATAGTGGAAGAACTTGTCTCAAAAAAAAAAAAAAAGAAAAGAAATGATTTGTTGGCTAGATAAGTGTGTCCAAGCAATAGGAAATCAAGTTGACATTAAAAAGCCTGTTGTTCCTATGGTAAGAATTGAATTATATTAGACTAAGATCAGAGAACTGTTGCTAACTTCCCAATAGATGCTAAAAATAGGTAGGATACTGTTATTTCATTATCTGGAGCAGGAGTGAGGAGATTTAAAAAAAAAAACTTAGCTAGGGGCCACTCGAAGCCAATGAAGGTTTATTTTAACAAACAGCAACTAAACATAGTAAGCTCATACAAAGATAAACAGTAGTATTCATTTTCTATATTGGCTATTAAAATAAAGGACAGGAAGCATAAAACTCTGTTCATCAAATCCAGTGAAAAATAAAACCATATGCTGTGAGATTTTGATTATCTGGAGGCCTTTAGAAAGAAGCTGATAACTTTTTTTCTATATAGCTGATTTTTCTATATAGCTTGGGATTTATATCTTCAAGCAATGATTCCTTAAAAAAAAAAAAAAAAGAAAAGGCTTTAAGTGGAAAGCTCTCTAAAATAGATAGCATTTCCCCACCCCCAAACATTCTTAAACATAGCATGGAGTGCACAATTTAATCTTTTCCTGAGTTGGAGTCTCAGTCGACTCATCGTTATTATTTTAGCGTCCTTTGTTAATACTATGGTGTCTTCGATATCCTCTTAGGTACTTGGAACTGATGACCTCTCTAGTAACGCCAGATTTCTTTTCTTATTTTGTTTTTTGCGGGTCTGAGGATGGAACCCAGGGGCATTCAACCTCCGAGCTACACCCCCAGCTCTGTTTTTTATTCTTTATTTTGAAACAGGGTCTCACTGAGTTGCAAAGAGCCTCACTAAGTAGCCGAGGCTGTCCGCGAACCGCGATCCTCCTGTCTCAGCCTCCCCAATGCTGGGATTACAAGCGTGCGCCACCACGCCCGGTTGTAACCTCAGATTCCTGTGTGTTTGTCTTCTCTCTCTGCCTCGCTTCTCCCTGCCTCCCATCTCTAGTATCCCCTATCTTTTTTGGTGACTGAAAAGTCAGATCCAAAATTATTTGTAAATTAAGAGTTAACTGAGTCTGAATGAACATTTGAGGGTTTATGAGAAATGGATATGAGCTTTGGTAATTGGACTTTGTGAGATATATTCTAGTTATTCAGAGACTTTTTATTATTTATTATTTTATTTATTATTTTACTTAGTTAATTTTTGGTGCTAGAGATTGAAACAGGGAGATTCAACCCCTGAGCCGCACCTCTAGCCCTGTTTTATTTTTCATTTTGAAGGAGTCTCACTGTGGCTGAAGCTGTCCTTGTATCTACAATCCTCCTGTCCCAAGTACCGAATTACAGGCGTATGATACTGTGCCCGACTTAATTTGTTTATTGCAATGCTGGGGATTGAACCCAGGGCCTGGTGCATGCCAGGCAGACATTCTACCTCTGAGCTACATTTCCAGCTTGTATTTATTTATTGTTTACTCTTCTGGTTCTGCACTATACTTTATTATTAATTGATACACAATACAATAAACTTTCCATAAACCATGAAGTGTTACACAGATATAAAGTAGTGCGTTTATCTTTAGGAGTTCTGTAAAACCTGTATTTGGGGCTCAACTATCCAGTCAATCCCCCCCACTCATCCCACCCCCAGGCATTAGCAGATGACACCTGTCCACACACTGGTTACCTTGATATGTGACCAGGGAAATGTAGAGAGGTAGTACTGGTAGTGTAGAGAGAGATAATGTACCTGGATCCTAAATTTTATATTGAGGAGTCACGGCTGTTTAATGTTTACTCACAGTAGGGCATCTTGGCTGCTTTGCTCAGAATGCATTTATGTTCTTGTCATAGTAAAATGGGTTACTTGAAAGTTTGCAATCACCAGACCACTTACCCAGTTCTCTATGAGATAGTCAAGCTGACCTTAATATGGGAACAGCTTGTGTGTTTGTTTGTTACTGGGGATTGAACTTAGAGACATTCTACCTCCAAGCTAAACCCTAGCCTTTCTTATTTTTTATTTTGAAACAGGGTCTCACTAGGTTGCTGAGAGTCTCACAAAATTGCAGAGGCTGTTTTCAAACTGGTCATCCTCCTGTTTCAGCCTCCCAAGTACTGGGATTACCAGCATGCGCCACCACACCAGGCTAATAGGGGAACGTTTTTAAAGCTAAATTCATTTCCTCAACAAGTATTTCTTGAGCACAGTCACCGTGATAAACTCTGAAGACACAGGGTGGATAAGGTAGGGCGTCTGCTGCAGCGACCTTGAGAGGGACACAAATCCCAAAACGTGGTGGAAGGACATCCCACATAGTCTGGCCTTCAAGAGGAACACTTGTGCTGCCCTGCATCTCCCAACTCGAATGAGGGAGACACCACGTGGCAGCAAGGGACCTGGGCTCACTAGACACCTCACAGCACATGTGAGTTCCTGTGTCATCGTTCTGCATGATACCGCAGCTTATTATGGGATCGGAGAATCACAAGTTCATTCAGTTTCTAAGCCTCATATCCTATCGGAAGCCTCCAATGGGAGCTCTGACACATGTTTCCCCAGAGCGGGACAGCAAGCTTACTGCTGGCTCCCGTCACGCCACTGTCAGACACGGGAGGTCAGAGAAAGCAGGGCAAACTGGCGGTTTTCCCTTGAGCCAACACCCTAGGAGAACACATTCTTCTCTTGCCTCTGACCCAAACACTTTCTTACACTCCAGCCCTTTCTACTCAGAATGAAGTAGAGATTGCCTTTCGGAGAGGTCAAAAGTGGGACAGATTGGCCTTTAATTTTTTTCTCTCTCTAGTCATCTATGATGCTAGTAACCTCTGCCCCACAAGAATGGAAGGAAACCAAGCAAGTAAACAGACCTTGCTTAATGATGGCATCCTAATTACTTTGTTTTGAAAATATAGGAACATTTTGAGCCTCCAGAGGAAATGCGTTTACGCACAATTCAGAGGCTGTGGTTTCCTTCTTATACAAAACCAACTGGCAATTTCATTCGAGCAAAACTGAAGAGGGCTTTTTCCTCTGAACACCTGAAATCTGTAGAGTTGAGCAGGGACTTACCCTTTCTATTCAATCATAATTACAACTAATGTTGATTGAGCATTTGTCCAGGACTCTGCCAGCTGTTTACATGAATTATCTTATTAGTTTGAATTAGAGGGCATTATTGTGAGTAAAATTTTATGTGGCCCTATTCTTTCTCACAAACAGATTTTGTTGCATGATAAAAGATTCAAGAGATACAAAAAGAAAGCAAAACAGGCTACCTCTTAATGCAGCAACAGCATCGCTGTCGTCTTGGTGATTATCTGAGCGGAATGATTACTTTTGAGAACATGTTCCTAACTCCTCCACCACCAGGCATATTTAGAGTCCACATGACCCAGGGACAGAAGCTATGTTTATAATAATTCAGATTCTACTTTGTAGTTTATGGAACCCAGTAAGACACCAGCAATGAATTCAGAGAGAAAAAAAAAAAGTGATTTTGGCTGGGGGGAGGTTTTAGGAGGCAAAGATTTTTGGTTGCTGTGAGCAGAATGCTGTGGTTTTACCAGGAGACGTTTAGTACCTAGAAGTCTACAGTGCACTGTTCCAGATAAGGAAACTCCAGGGAATTGTGTGGGAAACAGGAAGGCTTCTCAGAGCCGAGAGAGCAGAAAGCAACTGCAGAGCTCCGCTCTCCTTCTCCCAGGCTTCGGGCACCCTGGGCCCCTTTCCATCCTGCAAATGCATCAAGTTGTCCTTTGTCTCAGGGGCTCTGCACCCACGATACCTCTGCCAGAGCAGCTTCCCTGCCTCGGCTCTTGTCGTGTCTGGTTATTTCCATCTTGCAGGTCTTAGCTCAATAAACAAGATGGGTTCCCCGACTAACCACCCTATGTAAAGTAGACCTCTCCAAGTTAGAGCGTGGGTTTTCTTCTACAGTGATCTTGTACATTTACTCCCTTATTTTAATTTTATTTTTTTGAAGTACTGGGGATGGAGGCCAGGGGCATTCTACCTCCTAGCTATACCCCCAGCCCTATTTTATTTTTTTCTTTATTTTAAAACAGGGTGTCACTGAGTTGCAAAGGGCCTCACTAAGTAGCTGAGGTTGTCTGTGAACCACAATCCTCCTGTCTCAGCCTCCCAAATGCTGGGATTACAAATGTCTGCCACCATGCCCAGCTCATTTACTCCTTTATTGTCTGACTCCCTTTACCTGCATGTAGGATCCACGACAACAGGGCCAGTGTCTCCTTTGCTCCGCACTGTACCTCTGCTGCCCAGCAGAGTGGTTGGCATGTAGTCAGTGCTCAATATATATTTATTGGATGACTGAATGAATGGATATTTAATTTAGCTATATAAGCATATCACTCATTCCTTAAATACATTTTTTGTGGGGGAAAAAAGGCTAGGGCATCAGGAGAAAAATAACAATACGGAGCTAATAAATGTGCTTCTGAAGAAGTATGAGGGAAGTTTGCTTGCCTCAAAAAATCTTTAAGTCTGAAAATATTCCATCTATCAAAATCCTGTCACTCCTCACTGTTTCCCACTCTTAGACTTATCTTGAGAAAATAGAAATGTCCACCCACATTCCTGATGGCCTCGTGCTTCCCATAAAGAATTAGAGTGGAGAGGACAGGCACCCAGAATATTGGGGAGAAGGTGTTTCAAAGTCTTTCAGAGACCCCCAATTTTGCCATCCCTTTTCGGGGACCCTGAAAAGGCCTCTGTCTTCAGCCTCAACTCTTTGAATCTGCAGAAATCCACAGCCGCTACCAGGAAAGGAAGCAACCACATAGAATGGTAATTGGACCAACATTTGCTCTGATCCGCCCAGTGTTGCCGGCAGGCTGTGAGAAAGTCACAGAATATGGGCCTCGGGAGGAGGGAGGGAAGGGGGAGAGGTCTGAAAGAAGAAGCAGGGATGGAGGGCAAAGGCAGAAGGACAGGGGTAGAGCTGCAGTTTGGGGAGACTCTGGAATCCACTGCTTGGAACCTCAGATGTAGCTGGTGGTTGGAATTCTCCAAAGCTTAAGGATAAGAGGCGCTGTGACTCAGAATCAAAAGGGTCTGGATCATGCAGGGAGAAAGGTGCTGGGGATGCTTAAGAGTTCTTGTGTGGCCTAGGAGTATGCGGGCACCTCACTCCCTGCCACCTAGCCCACCTCCCCTGAGCCCTGGGGCTACAGTTTCACTGGCATTGCCCGTGAAGAGCTGGCCATCTCTTCTGACACGTCCCGAGTACCACTGGAGAGGTACCACGGCCTGTAGAGACGAGGAGAAGAAAGGATGCTCTTCTCCTGGCTGGGGGTCAGGAAGAGGCAGCAGGAGAGAGCTGGCTCCCAGGGATACGTTGGCTTTTAGTGGACTGGGGATGAAAGGAATGTCAGAACAGCAAGAATGGGGGACATAGGGGCAGTTGTGAAATGCTAATGTGGAGTCTGTTCCATTTGGTTAGTAGGAGAGGAAGATAACAGACCATTGGAGAACATGGTGGGAGACAAGGGAAAAAAGGAATGAAAAGTAGTGGTGGGTCACAGGTGAGACACCCTTGAGCAATACCACTTATGTCAAAGGTTGATTTGCTCGAACTTCTCCAGAGTGAGGTGTTCACTTATTCACCAACAGACTTTTATTAAACACCCACGGCGTTGCCAGGTACTATGCCAACTTTGGGGATGAAACATGGGCTACTGTAGATGAAAACAAAGTTCCTTTCTTCAAAAGTCCCACCCGTCTGGTGGCAGAAGACAGAAAGTAAACAGGAGACGAAGTTGGTCAGAAGGTGGTAACTACTATGGGGAAAAATAAAACCTAATGGGAAAGTTATAGATATTATGGATATAATTTTCATTGTTTTTTAATATATATGTATATTATGTGTATATACAATATACATATGCAATATACATATGTGTGTATACAATATATGTGTATATATACACAATGCATGCACATTACATATATGCACACATATACTATCTCTCTATATACATATATGTATGTAATTATATAAAAATATATGTTTTAAGCCAGGTGTGGTAGCGCACACTTGTAATCCCAGCATTCAGGAGGCAGAGACCAGAGGATCGAAATTCGCAGACAGTCTCAGCTACTTAGCGAGGCCCTTTGCAACTCAGTGAGACCCTGTTTCAAAAAAATAAAAAAGACTAAAAAATAGGAGCGGGGGTGTATCTTGGAGGTAGAATGCCCCTGGGTTCCATCTCCAATACCGCAAAAATATGTGTGTGTTTGTGTGTGTGTGTGTGTGTGTGTGTGTGTGTGTGTGTGTGTTGGGGAGCCAGTTACTGTCCTAGGCAGAGCCTTACAGAAGATTAGCAAGACCATTTCCCAGGAGCTTATGGTTTAGTGAATAAGGGACAGATAAATTATATAATTGTAAGTAATGGTCATGATAATGGAGAAAAATATCAAGGCAAGGGGATAGGAGTGAGGGAGTTGATATTTGTGTAGAGATAAATGAATCATGACTACCTGAGAAGGGAGAAGAGTAAGGCCAGCGTCTCGAGGAAGCTGAGTTTGAGTATCAAGGGACAATGAGCTTGATGATTGTGCTGTCTTCTCTTTCCTTGTCTCTCTTCTTTCCTTCCATGATATCATGGAAGAAAGAGGTCCCTGGGGTCTCAGTAGAAGACCTGCTCCTGTTTCCTCATCTCTAAGCTGGGGCGAGGCCAGCATGTGTCCATCTGTTGCTTTTATTCTGCCTCATGATAGAAGGGCACCAACTTGAAAGCTGCTAAGCCGAGGAAGAGGGCGAGCTCCATCCCCATCCTGGCTGGCTTCTCCTGCACATTCTGGTTCCCTTCCAACTCTGTGGCCACAGTAGTGACAGGCAGAGGAGAGAATGCCATGGCCCATCTCCTGGTCTGTGTAATAGGTCGGAAGCATGGTCCATGGACATGTTGGTGATCACTGAAGGTTTTCTGAACAATTGCTTGAAACCAGGTGTGAGGCATCAAGGCTCTAAGAGCTGAAGTTGGACAGAGTTGTTTGGGTGGCCTCAGAGGTACGTTCCTCAGTGCCTCTGGAAGGACCATGTTAGTGATAGACAGGCACCATTAACCAGCTTCATTCCATTTGGTTTCTGCCGAGCTTCTGACTCAGTGCACTGTAGACCAGGTGTTCTAAGCTGGGATCCTGGTCTTCAGGTAGGTGGGGGGCACATCCAGCCTCACCAGGGTTGGTGTCCATGCTTTTTCACTGATGAAGAAACTGAGGCGGGGAGGTGGAGAGACTTGCCCATGGTTACACAGTAGCAGGGCAAGGACTTGAGCCCAGCCTTTACAACTTACGAGTAAATCTTAAAGGGAGATAGTTGAGCTAAAAGAGTATGAGGGATTCTGGACTTGTAAAGACAGCCTTGCTTCACAGCATCACATAGGCGGTGACTCTCTGGCTGCACAGTATAACTACATGGGGAGCCTTCAAAACTCACAATGCCCAATTCTTCCCCCAGACCAACTAAAACAGCATCTCTCAGGGTGAGACCCAGGCAGGAGGATGCTTCAAAACGTCCCAGATGGTGCCAATGCACAAGTAAAGTTGAGAGCTGTGGTTTAATGGCAAGCTGAGTTGCAGCTGTTGAAAATAAAAATACAAGAATTTAGGAACTCTTTTTTAAATGTATAGTAGTGATTATTTGCTATTTCTCCCTTTTCTGGTTACCTCCAGAGCAGTGATTTTTCAAGATAAGAAGCGGGGTTAAGTGGGTATAAAAACGTGAATAAAATTTAAAGTAAGTTACTAGATGAGAAATAAAAGCTATGAATAATGTAGAAAGGGGAAGAGCTTGGAAAAACCAGGGCAGAAAGCAAAGCCAAGAAAATATGATAAGAAGAGGGTCACTTGGGGAAGGCGCTGTGGGGTTGGAATACAAATGTGGGAAGGAAAGCTGGTGAGTGGTAAGTACCTTAGATGCCCCAGGGATATTCGCTCCTACAAATGATTGACAAGCTCTGGCCACAGGCTGCCAGCGCCTCCCAGGAAGGCCAGCTATGGCCCCGGTCTGCACAGTGCTTTCAAAACTGAGTAGGGACACGGTAAGAACAATTGGAATACAGTGACCCATGTCTCAGGTCTTTGCTGCAGGAAAAAGCATAGCAGAGTCCAAGGTGTGTGGTGGGGAGAGAGGGCCCTTCTTCAGTTTACCAAAGCTTTGGTGATTTGGTCATACTCACCCCCCATCCCTTTTTATCCTCCACCATAACACTGAGAATGACAGTCCCCAGAAAGGCTCACCCATGGGACCAGCTCCCCTGTAGGCCCCAAACAATCAAAAACTTTGAGACTAGCACATCATTTATACTTTTCAGACAGCTACCTGAACAAACATTACTCCCCACCCCTCATAAAGGTGGCAGATCCTCCAGTGCTCTGTCACTCAATGACTGACATTGCCATCCATCATAATTATCACCAATACCTCCCAAAGGGAGGGACATTGGTGTCCTTTGATTGACAAACAATTTATTCTCCAAGAGGATTTGCTTCTGAACTATTTCCAGCGAGCTCAGGCTATGAATGATTAAATCTTGTTAACTCAAAATATATTTTTTTTCAAATACCATATTTTTGCTTCAGGATAACACATTCACTCTTAGACTCAGTCTATGAAAGATTTATTTGTCTGGACTGGTGATTGGTTGACAGTTGAGAAGGTAAATGCAATTGCCAGGTGTCTGGGGAACAACCAGCTGGCACTGAGTTTCACAAATGACCTCTGTGAATAGCTCAGCTGGGGTAAGGCAGGTGCCCATTTGCATGAACTGTGTAAGAGTCGTATGTGTATGGGGTTTCCTAACTCAACACATCTGACCTGAAAAACCTTCTTGAAAAGATGAAGATAAAGAAGTCCAGATTAACAAGTGCCCATTGTACTACCTGGCAGCCTTGTCTGTGTCTAGACTAAATGAATAAGTAGTGACTTCATGAACTTGAAAGAAAAGGAAGAGTGTCCACGGGAAGGTCCTTTCTGGCTCCTTGGTACATTTCCATTCACTCCCAAATGGCATCTTCTCCTGTTTTCTAAAATGGGATATTCTAGAGTGTTATCAAGTCATTGGCTAGATGGGCAAACGTTATTATCCAAGTGTATCTACAGATATTAACCCCTTGATGATTTATGGCGTTACTATGGATTCCTGAAAGAAGAAAAACGTTCCAAACTGGTAGATTGGCACAAATGGTACATAATTACATATCCTTTTGATTGCCTCAGCTAGCAAATGGTGCCTTTGACGGGAATGGCTGTCAAAGCACTTTCCACACCTGTGTGAGATGTGTCCAGCAGTGTTGCGGTGCCAGGTACAGCAGATATGGCCACTGACATGAAATTCCCAAACAAACACTTAACCCAACAGCTCTACCGAACTAGTCATAATGTTCCCATTGAATCATCTAAAATGATGTCTCTCCTGCCTGCTCAGGATTCATCAAGCTCCTCTTCTGCCTGGTGACATCTCTGGCAGAGGCTTCCTTTGGAACTAATCTGACACTGTATACTCATTAAGGAAGAAGACGTCTCTTCTACTCTCCTCTCTTCTCCTCCTTTCCCTACCTCTTCCCTCCCCACTCTCTCTCCTCCATCCACCACCCATCTCAGTCCTAGGGATTGAATCCAGGGACATTCTATCTCCAAGCTACACCTATTGCACTTTTTATTTCGAATGAGTTCTCACTAAGCTGCTGAAGGTCTTGCTAATTTGCTGAGGCTGGTCTCAAACCTGCAATCCTCCTGTCTCAGCCTGCCAAGCGCTGGTATTAAAGGCATGTGCCACCATGTCTGGCTGCATATCTCCTAGACACATGATGAGGATGGGAAAAGGAGAAACAGTCACAGGCCATTTGATTTGGTAACCGGAAGAAAAACAAGCCATGGGCTCAACATATTGGGATTTAACCAATCCCTGGCCTCATCCAAAATAGCAAAGCAAGAGACAGGCTCACTGACTAGACATTCAGAATCCCCAGAGACGCTCAACCAAAAGTCAAGTCATGTTTTGGGAATCCCTGATAGTTGTTAAAATAGATTCCAGCTGGGAAATGATGCCCAAAAAGAAACAGTCTAAATTAGTAAACTCTTTAAAAGTCATATAGTGTATATTTTAGACTGTGAAGATCACATGGCTTTGATCACAACGACTTAATTCTTCACTGGAGAAGTCTGTCACAGCTCTGCTCACAATGAGCCCCAAGTTCAGTCTTTCCATGAACCATAAGCAAGAGAAATAGGACCTTATTCATGCTTAGATGGGTTAAGATTTACTCTGGAGCTCAGCTGGGATTGGGGTCAACCTCCCCGAGTCATTTGAGGAAGAGGTGAGTTCTCAACCAAATCTGGAGCTCTGTCAACAAAGAGGAAGACGGACTGGATGCCGGGTGACAAGTAATAGGAAGATTTTGGAGTGTTGCGAAGGCCTGTTCATGCCTTCACTTTCCCTCAGCCTTCGCTTCCTATTGGCAGATGGCTAAAACTCCTTTGAAAGGACAATAGACCTTGTGTTCCACAACTATAAATGAAAAGCACAAAATAGGAGTATGTCTGAAAAGAGCATGAATCGGGTGAGTTTTCCTTAGATGGGAGAGGTCTAATATACAGTCTTTCCCTCTTTGTAAAGTTGAAGGGTATTGAGAATCAGAAAGATGCTTGGCACCTGAAGAGGTTGGCATAATTCTTTGTATACAAATTTATTATAGTATATACTTTCTACTGTGCTTAAGTGTGTGGGTCTACTCCACCAAACTCTGAGCCTACTATAGGCAGAAGACTCTACTCTTCATATTCCAGTAACCAGGGGTAGACATGCTTCCTGTCTTGCCAAACTACACCCGGGAGGAGCCATAGTGGAACACTCCTGCTCAGCCACGCATTCCAGACAGAAGTTCAGGCTGGTCAGATGGTACCTAAGCTGACTGAATACTGGTTCTCAGTCTCAGTTCCTTTTTTTTTTTTTTTTCTAGGTACTGGGGATGGAACCCAGGGACATTCTACCTCTGAGCTACACCCTCAGCCCTATATTTTGTTCTTTATTTTGAAACAAGGTCTCACTGAGTTGCAGAGGGCCTCACTAAGTAGCTGAGACTGTCCACGAACTGTGATTCTCCTGTCTCAGCCTCCCGAATGCTGGGATTACAAGTGTGTGCCACCACGCCCGGCTCAGTCCCAGTTCTTAATGATATTTTTTAGAGGATTTGTCCAGACCTTTGCCCACTCATATACTTGCTCTTTACATCATCAGTTATTATTTCTCTCCAGTGTTTTTAGTTATAGACTCTCACTATTTCCTTTTAGGTCACCAACCACCTTCAAGTTTCAGAAGATACTTCTCTGCTTGGTCTTCAACCAAATTACAGTCTACAGATCATTTTAACATCTATGAACTATTGAACTACCACTACAACTGTTGCTCTTGGATGAACTTTTCATTTCCTCCATTTTTTTTAAATTAGCGTCCCATTTCCGGTTTTCTCCATTAATCTCTTCTCCCGAGACCCCAAATCCTCATTGTTCTGTTTCTGCCAATCCCATCACCATCTCATCTATTATAGAAGAACAGCTACCAAACTCACATTTCCATCAACATGCAAAAGATGATTTTTGTGTCCACAAAATAGGGAACAAACACAAAAGAGGCAGTCCTGGGCTTGCAAATGCTTCATACAAATGGCCAGTTGTACTCTACCTCCCTTCACCCAGCACCCCCTTCGGCGCATATAAACTAGGAGCCAGCAACATGAATAAATTCAGTAAGTGCTTGCAGAACCCTGCCAAGTAGAAACCTAGTGTTCTTTTCCCTTCTACAGCTGATACTGGTTTGCATCCATGCAAATGGATGCTGATATTTATATAACTTTAAAGCACTTATAAAGTCCACAAGAGACTCTGACACCCGAATTAAAGTTGTATCCTTAGTTCACCTCACTGTGCTAATGCATTGCAAAATATTTGGGGAAGTTAATCCCCATCTGGCCACCTCCACAACAGCTCACCATAGCAGGAGAAATCGGAGAAATGAATTCCAGGCATGCTTTCTGATTTATTTGCTGTAATGAGTTTTAAGCTAAAGCCTAAACTTGCAAGATGTATTTGATTTTCAAAATAGGCTGCGGCAGAAAAAAAAAAATCTAAATGTAAGTGTTCCATCTCTGTCTGAAGATGGTCTTGAGTACCTCAGGATCTGTTCTTGTTTCTGTTGCCTCATGAGGTGGGGTTATGTTTTGCGAATTTTTCTTAATAGTACATATTCAAGTTGTAGGTTCTTTTATATTCCGCTGTGAAGATTACTGTAAAGCATGTGATATCTATTCCCAGTGGCTTTCTTTTCTAGAACCAAAGTGAGAACAAGTAGATCACTGAGGGGTGTTAGAGCCTATCGAGGGGCCTGCAAACCAGTGGTAAGAACAGGAGTTTATGGGAACACTTAGAGCCAGTCCCTCAGGGCTTAATTACAGACGTTGAACTGCTTCCTGAGTGGGAGCAGCGTAGATGTTTGTCATCACCTTGGTTGTGGCACGTTGGCCTAATGCAATTCTCGGTACACAGAAGATATACAACGTCCACTTGTTGAAGGGGCTTGAAGCTTAAGAAGAGCTGATGCTTAGTGCATACAGCAGGGGAAGAAATGAATTAAATCTCAGTTCTCTGTCTCCCTTCCTCTTTAGAGTTTGAAGTCAATTTTCTTAAGGTCAGTGATTAAAGGGGAAGGAGAGAATTGGGGAACAAGATCACGGAAGAGGCCACAAAGCTAATAACTCAAACTTACTATACCAAGTACTTCCCTTCTCAAGACAGCAAGGGAATGAAATGAAACTCTGGGCCGATAAGCTTTTAACTAACTCTGATCTTTAATTATAAAATTATTTTCTAATCTGTCTTCATAATATTATAATCTATGTTGACATCTTAAAATAATGCAGAAGCAGCTTAGTTTGCTTTTCTTTTCTTTGGTACTGGGGATTGAACTCAGGGGTACTCTACCTCTGAGCCATACTCCCCAGCCCTTTTTATGTTTTATACTTGCTAAGTTGCTTTTTATGTTTTATACTTGCTAAGTTGTTGAGGCTGGCCTTGAACCTGCCATCTTCCTATCTCAGCCTCCCAAATACTGGGATTTCAGGCATACGCCACCATGCCTAGCTCTTAATTTGCCCTTATACTTCAAATTTCACAATAAAACAGTAGTGAAGTGAGTTCATTATTTCAGTGAAAGGAAAGCTATGAATATGGCCGAACTGATTCTGCTTTATAAAGAAATTTGGCTAAATTTTCAATACAGTCTTGGGCATTAGTCATATTGTCTTAGAAACGACTTACTTCAATAAGACTACTTTTTTTATGGCAGGAGGAAGCAAACAGAACAGAAAAAGAAAGATTTACTAACTTATTCCTTCAACAAATATTTGTTGGATCTTATTAGCCTCATGTACTCTGCTAAACATTTTTGGGAGTACAACAATGAATAAAACTGATCTGGGGATGTTGCTCGGTGGCCCAGCTCTTGCCTAGCACGCACACGGCCTTGGGTTCCATCCCCGGCACTACAAACAAACCGCCAAACAAAAAACAAACCCTACACTCCCAAAGAACACAGATATGCAAACAAGTAGTGTCAACAGAATGTGAAACTTTGAAATAGATGAGTGTAGAGTGTAAGGGACATATAACAGGAGCATCTAATCCACTCTTGGGGGAAAAGAAGGAGGAGGGAGGACCACAGAAGCAGCTGAAGGGTGGGTGGCAGGAAGCCAGGATCAGGGCAGGAACATTTCCTGTGCTGAAACCCCAAGGACATGGCTGTAGACAGGAAGAAGAAAAGCCATGTGGAGTCTGCTATGAATGAGATGTTGATCTTGATATTCAGGGCTTATTTTTAAGGATGATAGGACAATTGCCATTATTCTGAGTGGTGTTAATAATTGAAAAAGAGAGCCAAAAGAACAAGGGTGTGGAGCGAGCAGTGTGTGTCTCCTGGGGCTGGGCCTTCATCTCTCGGCTGGAGTCTTTCCACTTACACGTGGGCCTGGTTTACTGTGTGACTCAAGTAAAATGCACAGGAACACCTAATCATGAATGATATGTGCACACGGATATAAGCGTAAGTCTAGTTGCCGTCGAGTTGCATGATAATTGAGCTTAAACAACTATAATCAATAGTACGTTTAGGGAATTAAGACAATTTTCTCTTCTCACTCCATGAGCTCCCAAAATCTCTTATCATTGAAATGTTATCAGCTCTTCCTCACCTTATGTTCGAGTGATTATAAGCAAATGAGAAGACAAACACTCACCATCTTATTTCCAAAGACATGGGGTTCCTCTTAACACTTTATGTGGTCCCTTGTGGAAGTAACTCAATATGAATGGGTCAAGTGAAGGATTGTATGGTTAAACATCACTAGCCTAGTAAGAGGGCAAGATGATTTTGAAGCTCTAAGTGCCTGGGGAGAGTGGTTTTATGACGAGACATAAACAATCACGGACTACAGGTCTTCTAAGGAAAGGGCAGAGGTCATTCTAATGCATAAAACAGGAGGATTTTATGGTCATTAAGGAACCCTTGGGTGTAGTTATTTTCTATCAGCCTCATTCTTTTCTTTTAGCCAGTGCTTTTACACTAAAGAAGAGCTGTGCCCTCAGCAATGGAATACATTGTGCAGTTAACAATTATGAACACAGATGAGCCTGTGGAAAGTTGGCAAGGCTTTTATTTCAAAGACTGTGGTTTCACAATTACAAGCACAGAATGAGAAATCTTTGTACTTGCATGTTGACCAATACAAGCTCGAGTAGGCTGAGGAAAGAGACCATGAGATACTGCTGAACAGGGATAGACAAGCACTGTAGAGTCAGCAGAGGCACAGGGCTCTGGCCAAGACAGGGATAAGCTATCACCCACCACCTCTAGTCCACCGTAGGGGCCTCGTTGGCAACCTAACACCCAAACCTGAGCATGACTTCCAGGTTGCCACGTGTCTCCTTGTGCATGATAGGATGGGATCCCGGGCTTCTTCTCCCTTTTTTGTTTCTTTATAGACTTTAAGAAGCTGTCCCAGGGCTCTTTGCCCTCAAGAACACATGGGTTTCTGATGGCGGTAGGATGCCGCCTCTGAGGTCAATCTGACCTGGACTCTGCCATCCGCTGCTCACTGGGATCGATGGGGCTGATCCGGCCGGCTTTCCTCTGAGCATTCCTACCTGTGCAGAGCAGGCAATGCAGGAGCCCAGGGCCTCGGCCTGCTGCTACTCGCCGACCATCTCTGCCCTCTACCCTGCATGTCATCTCCTCCTGGCTTGATCGCCTGGCTCCTGGAGCCTGGGGCTGCCACTGTTCAGGTCTCCTGGTTGTCATCTGACCACGTCCTCCCTGCTGGCCCAAGGACCCCCAATACACCAGCCTCACACACAGACACGCACATGCTCACACAGACACACACAATACACCACACTCATACACCACAGCACACTCACACATATCACTCTTACACACATACATACATGTACACACATCAACACACAATATTCACATGCGCACATACATCACCCTTACATTAAGACACACGCACACAAATACCATATCGCCCTCATACGTACCACATTCACACACAGACATGCATGCCGACACATACACACACACACATATACACGCGCACACACACGCACTCAAACACAAAATTGCCTTTCACAGACACAGTTGGCCTCGCCTTCATTATTACCGGTCTACCATAAAAGTTTGAAAATAATGTTTCAGAGCACTCAGAAATAGCGGTACTATAGCTTTTTCCTCATTTCAAATCCCAATTTCCAAACTTCTCATCAGTATTTTAGAGAAAAAAGAATCGATCTCATGATCAAATATAAAACAAATGTGTTTACTTACAAAGTAAGTCAACTTTGCTCCAAGCAAAGAAGGTGTTGAATATATTGTTCACGATGGCCCTTTACAGATTATTTTCTCTTCAACATTTCCAAGGCTTTCCCCAACCTCTTCACCTTCTCTCTTCTGCTCTGATATGTCCAGGACAGAGACAACACTGCTGCTCACCTACAAATAATCTGTCCCAAGTGCCCCTACCATAGCCACAAAAATAGGGCAGAAGAAAACTAGAAAGAAAATGCAGGTTACTTTCTTGTATCACTTAGGATTTGAAGTCTCGTGTTCCAGACCCAGACCTGCTACAAACTAGCTGGCAGATCTGAAAGACCTGCTACATCTCTCTGAGCCTTAGTTACTCATCCAGCAAGGAGGGAATGATAATATCTACTTTACAGGGCTGAGAGAAGAAAAAAATGAAGTCATATTTCTGAAAGTACTTGAAGTTCTTGGATATAGCCTCTTGCCCGGTAAGAATGATGTATTATTTGTAATATATTGTATCCATCAGCATGCTCGCAGCTCTAATCTGACCATGTAAATTAGAGGGAAGAATTGCTTTCTGAATGCTTTTGGGCTGAGTCCACCTGAGGGGGCGGGGGACACAGATCTCAGGGCATGGTTAAAGGAAAGTGAGCGAGGCTGAGCACCTGGACTCTGCTCCTACATCAGGGAAGCGAGAGAGAGAGAGCAGGGGGAGAAAGGACCATTGGTATAGTCTCCAAGGCTGGGGACTCCCTTCTCCAGCCACAGACGATGGGCCTACCAGGAACCACCCAGGCAAGCCCATTACAATGGATTTATTCGCTTCTGGGATTACAACCCTTATGACTCAATTACATCAGCTTCAAACATTAATAAATGAGCCTTTTAGGGAACATTTTATATCTAACTATGACATATATCAAATATGAAGTTCTTTATCATCTTTAAGCCTATGTCTATATGCATGCACACACATATATTTGTATTTAGTATAGTATAGTATAGTATATACTCACATATAATTATATAAATATTAATAAACTATTATATATAGCAGATATTATTATATTATGTAGTACTGTCTTTGCCTCTTTTCTATTGCCATAAACTGAGTGATTTATAAAGAATGGAAGTTTATTTAACTCATGGATTTGGGGACTGGGGAGTCCAAGAGCATGGTGTGGGTAGCTGGCGAGGGCCTTCCTGCTGCATCATAGCGTGGAGGAGGGCATCACATGGCAAGAGAGACAGAGCAAGCATGCCAGAGAGAGACCCCTTTGATAACAAAGCCAGAGCCCCCTGACTCAATGACCTCCTGTAGGTCCTACCTCTCATCACTGCTACACTGGGGACCAAGTTTCTAAGACATGAAATTTGGGAGACAAATTCAAACTACAGCAAGCAAGCAAGCAAGCAAGCAAGCAAGCATATATTTAATATTTAATATTTCAGTACTTTAATATATTTTGACTATTTACTATACTTTATTACTATGATATAGAATCTATAGTAATAGACTGTGCTTATACGTACATAGTCACATGCCCCAATTTCTCTAAGGATCTAAGCCCACAGTTCCATAATCACTTATACATCGTAAGGTTGTTGTCAAATAAATAATAGTATTTTTATTGTAACAAAAAGTTTTCTTTTCATTACTAAAAATCAAATGGTTCTGAAATGAGAGATGTGAGGATATGCTGCTAGGACCATAATTCTGAAAGGTAATAAAAAAAAAGTGCCAGGCATGTTGATGCACTAATCCCACTAATCAGTACTTGGGAGGTTCAGATAGTAGGATCAGGCTCGTGGCCAGCCTCAGCTACTTAGTGAGGCCGTCTGCACCTTAGTGAAATCCTGTTTCAAAATAAAAAGAATAAAAAATAGGTCTGGGGTATAGCTCAGAGGTAAAATGCCTCTGAGTTCAATCCCCAGTATGGCAAAAAAACAAAACAAAACAAAACAAAAAAAACTAAACTAAAATTTTCCATTCCCAGAAAAATTCTGAAATGGAAAGTGATTCTTGATCATGAAGTTCTTCCAATCAAGCCAAGTAACAGATTACTGATAAAGCAGATTTAATCTGATTAAATTAAACATTATGCAAAGATCAGCACAGTGTTTTGGTTTGGGGCAATTAGATTATTACTTGAACTTCATTTAATTACAAGTAATTTGTTTTTCCAAAATTTAAATGTGAGCAAAAGCAAATCTTTTTTCTTTTCATTTCTTTTCTTTTCTTTCTTTCCCTCTTTCCTTCCTTCCTTCCTTCCCTCTCTCTCTCCCTCTTTCTCTCTCTTTTTCCTTCCTTTCTTTTTTCTTTTGTTTCTTGTATATTCTCGGGAAGCAAAATCAGCGTTCATTCAAGTTCACTCTGCTACCTCTAGACTTCTGGTATCATCTGTTAGACAAGTCACGTGTTTCTTCTCTCGGTTCTAAAACATATTGAGCCCCAATAGCCAAGAGTCAATTATAAATATTTTATTAGCATTCTATGAGAAAACAACTCGGAAGAAGTGAGTTGGTCATAAAATTAAATGGAAGGAAAATTGTCCCACTCGGTGCTCTGTTCCTGATGGCGTCACCTACACTCTCTCCTACATTGGGGTCCCTGTGGCTTCTAGGAGCAAAACACCCCTAGGACCCTGGCCAACAAACACCTGAGCCTTCTCCCATGACCTTTCTCTAGGACATGTATCTGGAAGGCTGTAAGGGCGGGTCTCTTAATCAGCAAGTTGACATTTAAAGTATTTGAAAACCAAGTCCCAAAGTTCTCTGTTGTAACAAGAAGCCGGTATTCACAACATTTAAGGATGGGTGGCTGGCCTCATTCCATCTTTTTATGTTAAGTGCAGCTCTATTAACTCCATTCACATTTAAATTTCAATTAAATTCGTGATCCTGCTCTTCACCTTGTACTTAGAGACCTGAATAATGGGGGGGGGGTTAATTTAGCTGAGAACATAGACTTTGCTATCATCATAACTAACCTATTAGCAGTCTTGGGAAGTGAATGGATATTAAACACCAAATGAATATAGGATCCATGCTCCTGGACTTAGAGAAATATGGCATTAGAAATAATTTGGGCCAGGTGTGGTGGCACACTCTTGTAATCCCCGCGCTTGGGAGGCCAAGACAGGAGGATCGCGCAGGTTCGAAGTCAGCCTCCCTGGCTTAAGAGACCCTGTTTCCAAATAAAAAAGTATAAAGTAGGTCTGAGAGTGTAGCCCAGAGGTAGAAGGGCTCCATCCCCAATACCACCAAAAAAAAAAAAAAAAAATTGGGGAGTATGGACTGGGTCTTATTAAATCTATATAATGTTTCTTAATTGGAAACAACCCAGCTGCCTGGAGAAGTGGGTGGGGGACAGAGTTTCTGGGATTCTTCTTACTTACTGCCCAGTGTACTTTCATTTCCCCAGTCTAAGTATGGGTGCCTCCTGTTCTCTACAATCTGTTTTTCTATTGCAGTGACCCACTAGATTGTCTATTAAATTACATAAAAGCCTCTTATTTCAACACTGTGCTATATTCCCTACAATCATTATAATATAGGAATTTGTTTTAATATTGATAAAAGCTCTTTTTGATGATTCCCTTAATCACATTTTGAATATACAAAACATTAAAATTTTCTTGAAAGGATAAATGGTTAAAGTTGAATATGAAAAATATCCATAGCCTGGTAATAGTTGTTGCTGTTTTTTGTTTTTTTTTTTTTTTTGTACTATGGAGGGAAACAGAATGTAGGTAGAAGTGGAAGATGTGGGTTGTTGGAGACACTTGAGACATATTCTCAACCCTCCCATTTTACAGGTGAGAAACTGAGACCAAGCAAGGTTTCATGACTTGCCAGAATTACAACTTTGATCTCAGTTCAATGAATAATCCGATTACTTTATTACCATAATTATTTAATAATTGCTCATGTGAGCACTATTTTAATAAATTTAAATGCATTTACTACAATTAATAATTATGAAATTATATGATCTGCCTAATATGCTTTGACAAGGATAGAAATTGAAAATTGTGTTATTACAGAAAGCCTTTCTTCTGCCCAGGAATCAAACTCGGCTGACTGGATCATTTCTCTCCATATCCAGAGTCATAGGAAATATCCTGCTGCATAGAATAATAAGGCATCTTTTTTGTTTTATGAAAATAATTTACTTACGTGGCTTACAAGAAACCTTTTCAAACCTAAGATATCATCAATGTGAATAAACTATTTTTCTAAAGAATAAATCTTTAAAAGAAGAGAGTGCCAGATTTTTACTGATCACCGTTGTGTGGTTCTCAGGACTCTGGGAGAATACCATAAAGCTTCCTGCCTAGAACCTGGAGAAAAAATTTTACTTGCTCTTTTTAGAAAAGTTATAAAGTCCTGTAAAAGTTTTGATAATCTCCCACTTTACCATAATGGGATGATACACTTGGTGGGTGGGGGAGGAACAGGGCGGCGGAGCAAGAAGTCTGGCCAACATTATTTTTAGGAACCACAGCCCGACCCCCTGCAGGAAGGAGGGTGAAGGAGGAGCTGCAGAAGCTGGGAATCGAGGGTCCTTGGGGATGAAGGGCTGGCCCCTCCAGGCTGGAGAGCTCTATTCTAGTCCCAATTCCACCTGCTAACTTTGGGTAAACCCTCCCCAGGCTGTAAGCTCTAACAAGATGGATTAAATAAATGATCCAGTACATGCCTCCCACCTCAAACTTGATGACTTTCCCTCTAGTTGTCTTCTTCTTTTAAGAATGGGGCTGTGAGTCTGAAGGAGGCTGGGAAATCAGAAGATAGAGCAAAGATATTGATTATTTCTTCATTATTTATAAAACTGCTAAGATTTATGACTGCCATTATTTATAAGACTGCCAAGATTTCAGACACTTGGTGAAGGACCTACATACAGATCCCTGTCACACTTCTTACTGAAGAAGTCGGCCTGGCTTCGTGGTCCTCATTTTTAAATAGAAATCTATTTTAGATTAAAAAAAAAAAAAAAAAACTTCAGGGTTCTGTGGTGGGTGGGGTTCCGTCTATTTTTTTTTTTTTTTTACTAATTCTAAGGCTATCCTTTGGGTGAAACTTCAAGGTAAAAAATGCATCAAGGGAAACAGCCACATTGACTCTTGAAATTTAAGCCTTAATTTTATTTATTTATTTATTTATTTATTTATTTATTTATTTATTGTGTGGTGCTGGGGTTCCTGGAAGCCCTTCTACCTCCGGGCTACACTCCCAAACCTATTTTTACATTTTTATTTGGAAACAGGGTCTCCTAAGCCAGCGCGCGCGGCTGGCTTCGAACCTGCGAGATCCTCCTGTCTCCGCCTCCCAAGCGCGGGAATTACAAGCGTGCGCCACCACGCCCGGCTTAAGCCTTAATTTTTAAAGCAAAAAGAGATGGTATCTTCCTTCCTTCATTCCTTCCTTTTTCTTTCTTCCTTCCTTTCTTTCTTCCCTTTCTTTTTTTGCAACACTGGGGATAAAACGCGGTGGCATTCTACCTCTGAGCTACACCCCCAGCCCTATTTTTTATTATTTATTTTGAAATAGGGTTTCACTAAGTTGCGGAGGGCCTCACTAAGTAGCTAGGGTTGGCTTCAAACCTGCAATCATCCTGTCTCAACCTCCCAAGAACTGAAATTACCAGCATGTGCCCCAGTGCCTGGTTTGTTAAAGCTTTTTGACTGAACATTTTTTACTTAAAGATGAGTTAAGAGAAGCCTCTAAATTAGTGGTTTCTCTAAATCCAGTCTTATAACTTCCACAATCCAGGGACTGTGTGTGTGTGTGTGTGTGTGTGTGTGTGTGTGTGTGTGTGTGTGTTACTAGGGATTGAACCCAGGGATGTTCTACCTCTGAAATATACCGCCAGCCCTGTTTCATTTCTAATTTGGAAACAGGATCTCACTAAGTTGCTGAGGGCCTCACTAAGTTTCTGAGGCTGACCTGGAATCTGTGATCCCCCGTCTCAGCCTCCCAAGTACTGGTGTTACAGAGATGTGCCACCAGGCCCGGCTTCCAGTGCTCTTTTCGATACACGTCATGGTTTCCCTGATCTCCAACTTCAGGATATCTAGAACATTTTGTGGGTGGGCAGAGTGGGAACCTCCTCCCACTCTTTCTCCCTTTGTCTTATTCCCATGATAATGTTTCTTCCACTTGAGATCTTGAAGCAGTTGTCACCCATCAACAGTCCCAGTGTCCCAGGGACCATTGAGGCGGGTGTGAGAAAGTGAGAATCAGAGGTATTTTCTGTGCCAATGCCTCAGATAGACTTTGGTTCATGCCCATGGAAGGTGCTCTCCAGAGATCATCAAAGGAATCAAAGTCAATTATTACACCATCTCATTGTTAGGCATTGATGTAAAAGAAGACTCGATATTGTGAGGATGTCGATTTTCTCCAGATCGATCCATTGGTTCAAAGCATTCCCAGTCAAAACTCTATTCAAGTCGGTGCCCTTTTTTATAACTAACACAATGAATCTAAAATTGATTAGTTTTTTGTTGAAGACTGAAATAATAAAGGAAAGTTTAAAGAAGAATAAAGTAAAAGAATTTGAACTAACAGATATCAAAAAATAATATAAGCTTCCAGAAAATAGTGTGAAATTCTTACAGTGATAGACAAACCAATGGGACAGAGACCTGAAAGAGTTCACAAGTGAATAGTCTCTTGATTTTTGAGATATCTAACACCAAAGCTGGATGAAAAAGATGTCTTGTCTTTTTAAAAAGGTTCTGGGTAAATCTATGTTCTCATAGAAAAAGGTAAATAAATGTAATTCCTCTTCCATGACATAGACACACACATACAAAAAAAAAATCCATTCTAGTTAGATTATATAACTAAAGCATTAAGTAAAGTGTCTAAGAGGCCACTGATTTGAACTAATCTCCTGCACTAAGTCCCAACAAAAACCAAACCAAACCAAAATGGAGTTACTCACGCTAAAGTTCTACATCACCAAACGAAACCTAAGTTGTTTATCTGATCTTTCGAGAAAGCAGAAAAGAGAAATAATAACCAAATCTGCAAAGGGGCTACTTTTATCCAGCCTCGTGAAGAAGTCCCTTCTGCCTTAGCCTTTACCTGGAATGTATCCTGAAGCACCCTGATGCTGACCAGACCAGCTCTTGTTCTGCTTCTGCCTTCTTCAGCTTCTTTCAGCCTATAATGCCAGCTTCTCCTTCCAGGCTCATCCAAGAGTCTTTTGCTCGTTGTTTAGAAGAGATGCTGGCTTAATTCATGAATTGCAAATGAACGCCACTTTGATTATTTAAGTAAATTCGTTGTGATTTTGTCTTTTGACAAAAGCAAAACAATAAAAATTTTAAGATGATATGCTGTAGATGGTTTCTTAAACAGAATGCAAATAGTATATCTGTGAAAGAAAGCTAGGTAAGTTGGACTGCATTACAAATAGCCACTTGTGTTCATCAAAAGATGCAACTAAAGCTGGGCATGATGGTGCACACTTGTAATCCCAGCATTCGGGAGGCTGAGACAGGAGGATCCAGGTTCGCGGCCAGCCTCACCTACTTAGTGAGGCCCTTCGCAACTCAGTGAGACCCTATTTCAAAATAAAGTATAAAAATTAGGGCTGGGGATACAGCTCAGAAGTAGAATGCCCCTGGCTTTTATCCCCAATACCAAAAAATAAATAAATAAAAACACAAAAGATGCAACTAAGACAGAAAAGGCAGTGATGAGGTAGGAGGGCTCCATCTGAATAGATACAGGATTTCTTCAATTCAATAAAGAAAGAATAGATAATTATACATCCATATGCAGCGAGGCCCATTTCATCCTGAAAGTAAGTCTATACCTGCTTGGACACAAGCTCACTGGTCCTAGTCGGGCTTTCCTACCCCTAGGATACCACCTAGTCTCTAATTCAAACAGTAGAATTGAATTAAAAATTTGCTACCAAATTGATAGTAAATGCAAAGAACTAAAACCTGAATTACTTCGATTCTTATAGCTCATGGAATCACCTGGAGATTTTATTTGTGTTTAAAATTTGAAATAATGGCCAGGCATGGTGGCACATGCTTGTAATCCTTGTACTTGGAAGGCTGACACAGGAGGATCACAGGCTTGTGGCCAGCTCCAAATACTTAGTGAGGCCCTCTACTACTTAGTGAGACTCTCTTTAACAATAGAGACTAAAAAATAGAACTGGGCACATAGCTCTGAGATAGAATACCCTTGGGTTTAATCCTCAGTTCTATAAGAAAAATTTTTTTAAAGTAATGAAACAGAGTACAAGCTGCAAAGTAAAATTTTGCTTGGTAAGTGCAAATTTTACCTCATGCGTCAATTATTTTCATTAAGTTTTAATAAAATTTTAAACTGAAACTCATTATTCTTGTTAGTTTATTTTAAGACAAAAAGATAAATCAGAGAATTTGTTATGCTGATAATTATATAATTACTTTTGCAACTAACTTACCACATAGAGGAAGTACTGTATGATCCTCTCCAGGTATCAAATGCTTCGGAGCCAAAAAGCCTCTACTCAAAAATTATAAAAGGTTGGAGGTTGGGCATGGTGGCACATACCTGTAATTCCAATACTTTGGATACTGAGACAGGAGTATCACAGATTTGAGGCCAGCCTCATCAATTTAGAGAGGCCCTCAGCAACTTAGTGAGACCCTGATTCAAAATAAAAAATAGGACTGGAAGCCAGGTTTGTTGGTGCACACTTGTAATTCCACACTTGGGAGACTGAGACAGGAGGATTGCAGGTTTGCGGCCAGTCTCAGCAATTTAGTGAAGCCCTCTTTCAAAGTAAAATATAAAATATGACTGAGGGTATAAGCTCAGAGAAAAGAATCTTCCCGTCTTAAATCTCTAGTACCATAGACACACACACACAAATAGGGATAGAGATATGGCTGGGGGCAGGACAATCCCCAGTACCAATTTAAAATATTGTTAATCTGAGATATTAAGATCTTAAATAAGTGGAAAGATACTGTGCTGAAGGATGGGAAAATATAAATCACTCCAAATTAGTTCATAAGGACAAATTAAAATTTTAATAAACATCGAAGAACATAAATTTTACTACCTTAAAATTAAGAATATGTTTACCAGTGGTCACTATTAGGAGAGTAGAAAGACATAGAATAAAATAAGTACTTGAACCACATATAATAGACAACTAATTCATGCCTAGAATATCAATAAATCAAAAAAGGAAAATGTTGAACAAAAGAACTCAGAAACCAGACGTAAAATAATCCATACTGCAGGAATCCATTCACATGAAGCTCAAATATAGAGGCGAACTTGAGCTTTATTTAAGGATGTCATCTTAAGTAGCAAATCTATAAAGAAAAGGGTGGAAACAGTTGTCCTACAATTCAGAAGAGCTGACATCTTTGCTGCCACTTGAGATAGGCTTTGGGGAACTGACCTACGTTGGGTTACATGAATGTGGTCTTCCTATCCCTTTATTGAACTGTACCTTTGCAAGCACTCCTCTGTTTTTTAGTTCTATTTCACAATAAAATCAGGTGGTTTTTTTTTTGTTGTTGTTGTTTGTTTTGTTTAAAGACAGGCATGGTATTGCTTGCCTGTAATCCCAGTACCTGAGAGGCTGAGACAGGAAGATCTCAGATTCTAGACAAGCCTCAGCAACTTAGTGAGGACCTAAGCAAATCTAGCAAGACCCTGTTCCAAAACAAACAAAAATTAAAATTAAAAGGGTTGGGGGTATATCTCAGAGGCACACCACCTCTGGCTTCAATCCCCTTTACCAAAATCAAAACAAAAACAAAAACCAGAAAAGAAAAACCAGTTTTTGTTTACTAGTAACCAAAAATGATAAAGGGCAATAGCAGGCCTACCCAGCTTCTCTTTCAAAAGGTTTACTGAGGACGCCCCCCTAGTCCCTTCAACAAACCAACCGGCAGCCAGTCCACAGACACTCACGCCAGTGCCCTGTCGCTGGACGGTTTGGTCACACATGGTTCTTTTTGATATACATCATTTGATAGTGAAAAACTGGAATCCCCTTCTTAGTGAAGTATTCCCAGGTAAATTACTGACCATGTAACAATCCTTCAAATAAGGCCCTGCCATTACCACGCTCTCCAGCATCCATTCAGGCCAGCCCCTTGCTCTCTCTGCTCCTCATTCCTCGGCTCTCTTGGTCTCTCCTGGCCCCTCTTGGCCTCCTGTGTTGGTTCTTTACTGCCCAGGCCTTTGGACAGGTGATGGATTTGAACTGTCTGCCCAGTCTCCATTCCTGAGACCTCTTTCATATCACCGTTCTGCTCTTCGTCCTTTCTAACTCAGATAGAAACATTTGTACTACTTGCTAAAGAGAGATGCAGAAATTGTGTTCAGCGGGTTGGGAACTTTGCAATGGCAGCAATGGTTTAGCTGTGTGGGTCCTAATTTTGTATACGGATCATGCCTTGAGTAAAAGTTTCCAGATCTAATGGGCTAAACATTCTGGTCTCAACTAGATGTCCTTTAAAACTATTAACTCATAAAAGTAAACAAAGCAAAAATTATATTTAAGAGAAGTTACATTGCTGGAACATTTTGGTGGTTGAGTTCCATTTCTAGCAGTTGAGTGTATGAACAGGTTTTATTTAGTGTCCATTAAGCATATGGTCTAATGCTATTATTTATGTTTTAAGATGAGGCAATATAAGCAATTACTTCATTTAAAATTGTGTGTGCTATAAATAAAAGCTCATATAAATCATGTTAAATACCTCATATTGGTTTTTAGTTCATTTTATTAGAAATCTTTGTGTTTTCCTATAAATAAAAAAAGTACCCTTGTTTTATTTTTCCACATAAAAATGCACTTCCTTTGCCCGGATAGAATGACTTATTCCAAAGCAAGTACTTTTAAAATTCTAAAATTGTTAATGCTGATGTTTTTGTAAATGACAAATGACCCTAGTGTTCTGGATAGGTATAACTCATTGTTGGCTATTCTGTTTTAATTCAGTTTTTAGTTGTCAGAAGCTCTTTTAGTATAGAATAAGAAAAAAAATGAAAGAATCTTTCTCCCTGGAAAGCTAAATATTTTAGTCAGGTTTAAAAAATTATGTGCATGAGCTCCACAGCAGTAGTAATGAATGATAAAGGCGACTCTCCAAGGGTTTGGTGTAGCGGGGTCATTTATCATCTATATTTTTTGTCATTTCTTTAAAAAATCCAGTCCATTGCTTTTTATGTTATTATGTGTGACTTTTTCCCCCTTCAAGATTCCTGGGCTGTTGCTATAGTAAAAATAATGATAGAATTTTGCCGAACATTCTTTTGTTCCTGAATTTTAAATGAGGAACTGTGTGACACTGTGTCCATCTCTCATGCTGACCACTGAGGCCTTGCTTATGCAAGAGAGGAGGGTCTGCTCCAGACTGAAGCCAGTGCGTTTATTTTGAGCATCGCTAATTTCACCAACAAGCCCCCATTTCACTATTCCTTCAGCCAGTTTCACCTGGAAACTGTTTCAGTTCAAGTTTTGAACTGAATTTCTATGGTGGCACTTAGGTATCTTCCTCCTGCACCCATTCAGTGATCTCTGAAGAAAGCTTTTTAGGAATGCAATAACAAAGCTAGCAAGGGTCTACGCAGTCCACAACTCTGTGTCGTTGCCCTCTATTTACCAGGGCAAGGACACAGTGAGCCCAAGACATATCTGGCCCCTGTTTTCAGTGGAGACAGAGGCTCAAATTAATACAAAAAGTGCATGAAGTCCAAGTGCTACAGAGGAGGAAGCCCAGGGTTCCACAGGGCAACAGGAGGATCACTAGATCCAGGTTTAGGGAATGAAAGATAAAGAGTGATATCTAAACAATGAGTAGAAATTAAATAGATAAAAGAAAAAAAAAAGACAAAGGAATCAGTCTGCTCAAAGTCCCAGAACCAAAGAGAGAATTTTAGGTACTTCGACAGGAGCGTGTGTGAATGTCAAGGAAGGGATAAGGGGGTGTTCCAGAATGGGGCAGCCAAGGCCCAGATTTTGAAGAAGATAATCGGTAGGCTTTTGTAAGCTGAGATAGGGGTTGGGGTTTGATTATCTGAGTGTTACGAAGCCGCTGGAGTGTTTTCAGCATGTGCACTCTGATACCAGAACTCGCTCTGGTACCAGAAGTGGTTTCAGAGAAACAGAAACTTAAGTCTCTGAGTGGACTATTCCATTTCAACCTCATGGGGCCCTGTGGGCTATTGTTAGGACGCTTCTTGATAAAGGTCAGTCACTGGAGCATCGTGTGGCACCCTTGAGCTGAAGAACGGGGCAAAGAACAAACTAGGTAGTGGCTGACATGACTTTGGGATCATCTCTGTTTTGCTCAGGGGAGGATGTTCCTCTTACGCACTCATGTTCAGAGCGAATTCAAAGGGTGGAAACTAGTGTCTGGGCTGTGTCTACACTGGAAAGTTCAGAACATCGGACAAACTGTTCTTCCTGAAATATCTGTAGCTGCTGAAAATAATGCTAGCGATGCTGAGTAGGGACAGGGTTGTTCTAAAGGCTTTATTTTCCCCAGTCTCCTGGGAATAAGCAAGAAGATGAAATGATCAGAAGATACATGTGTGTTTATTTCCTTGTGCAGAACGGATGACTGTGAATTGAGATGCATATTCCGTACACTGTGAAACCTACCCTGGCAAAGATGGGTTTAGCTTGGGAAAATATGATACACATGTGATTAGAATCAAATTTAATTACTACCTGCGTGTTTCAGTCCTTGGCTATCTCTTCTTAGCTCCAAAGAGACACTTCTTGGAGGCAAATTCTTCTCATCAAACGGTTTACCAAGTAGTTCTGCATCCCTGTCATCTGTTCTATTCACCTGTTGTGGTGCATACAGGATGCTTTCTTCTGCAGAGAAAATGAACGCAGCATCCTCTATCACAAAGCATCACAATGCCAGCTCATGGAGGATCTTACTGCATATGCCAAGGGTGTGGGATGGGTTAGATAAAAAATAAAGCAAAGGGGTTTGACGGTGGCTACTGGTGAAGGCTCAAAACATTAGTAATGGGAAAAGACAAGATAAGCATACTTTGAAATCTGAATTTTGTTCGTGTGTGTGTGTGTGTGTGTGTGTGTGTGTGTGTGTGTGTGTGTAGTGCAGGGATTAAACCCAGGGGCATTCTACCTCTGAGCTATACCTCCAGCCCTCTGTTCTTTTTTCTTTTGAAACAGCGTCTTGCTAAACTTCTGAGGGCCTCACTAAATTGCTGAGGCTGGCCTCAAAACCTGTGATCTTCTCGTCTCAGCCTCCTGAGGACTGGGATTCCAGGTGTGCACCACCATGCCCAGCTTGGTCACACTTTTGAAAGAGTGTGGCAGGGGTGGGAAAGGAGCTGGTGATGACTTGATTGGACTGATCACCAGCAGTGAAGGGGTGAGACAAGTGAAGACAAAAATTCTTAAAAGCTCAGGGCCCTTTGCAAGTTCCCTCCTAATGCTCATAGTCAAAAAATCCTGAATTAGTTTTTTTTGCAAAAATAATAAAAAGATCTTTCTACTAATTTCTCTGTCCTCTGTGTTACAAGAAGCTGTGGCAGACATTTCTTCCTGAGGTTGACATTTTCATCAGCACAGAAAGCCTGGGGACTCTGGTAATAGCTGATCACAGGCATTCTGGATCCCCAGCATGGGGTCCCCCTCTCAGTCCTACTCTAATTAGGTGATCACAGCCATGTCTCTTGACGTGTCTGCAAGGGGCTGGAGGTACTTGGCAAGGACTCCCTCCACCATGCAGGGAGCACAAATGGGCTGGGTCAAAGAGAATCCTCACCTTTATTTCACATGACTTATCTGGAAATTGGTCCACAGGCTTGGCAAGGAGGATAGAAAACTTCATAAATACATAGTTCATGTAAAACTTACCATATTTTATTCTAGGCTAAAATACCTAAAATTTGGGTTATTTGATAGAGATAAAAATGAAGACAATTTTCACAGATAATAAAGAAAGCTATGAATAATAAATTTGCATCAGTCCATCATATTTTGATGTGCTAGAAAAAATAGCTATTTAAAGGAAGTCTACGATGGATATTTTTATATTATGAGAAACTATCTTACAAGTTTCCCTGCATTTTAAATTGTTTTACAGTTTGGATTTTTCTGGAAGTTATGCAGACTAAAAGTGCCTTTAGATAAAGGATGTATTTTGGGTTGTGGCTGTGGCCCTTGTCTGTCTCCCCCAGGTTATTTTTTTTTTGAGCTTCTCTTATTTTATTATTTTTTTAATTTTTTATTGGTGCACTGTATTCATACATCATAGTAGGATACAAACTTTTGTAGACATACATGCACACATCACCCAGTCAACCCCCACCCGATCCCAACCCCATTCTCTCCCCATCCCTCCTTCCCATGCTTGGCTTAGTGGTTGACATCTAGTATTATAGAAATTTATCCAAAATTAACAATGATAATCTCACAGAACAGTTTCATTTGTCTGATATCAAGCTTTTGATGACTGAAAGATAACATTTCAATATTTCTTTTTGCTTTCTTTCTTACCAGAAAATATTTTTTTTCTATTTTTTTAGGTGAAACTATCATATATTTATATATTTATTTTTCAGAAAAAAAATCTATCCTAATATGGAATATGGGTTCTAGATACCCAAAATGATCTTGAAAAAGAACAAAGCTAGAAGACATATATTTTCTGATTTCAAACCATATAAAGCTACAATAATTGAAACAGTGTAGTACTGTTCTAAAGGCAGATATATAAACCATTGGATGCCGGGCGTGGTGGCGCACGCTTGTAATCCCCGCGCTTGGGAGGCGGAGACAGGAGGATCGCGCTGGTTCGGAGCCAGCCCCGCTGGCTTAAGAGACCCTGTTTCCAAATAAAAAATATAAAATAGGTCTGGGAGTGTAGCCTGTGGGAGTGTATCCCAGAGGTAGAAGGGCTTCCAGGAACCCCAGTACCACCAAAATAAATAAATAAATAAATAAACCATTGGAGTTAAATACAAGCCTAGAGATAAATTCTTCCCTATATTGTCAAGTTATTTTTGACAAGGTTTCCACGAACATTTGGTGGTGGAAATAATAATCTTTTAACTAAATATTGTTGAAACATAATAATTACATGGAAAAGAATAAAGTTGGACCCTTACCTAATCCCATATACAAATATTAACTCAAAATAGATAAAAGACCTAAATATAAATCTTAAGACTATAAACTTTTAGGAGAAAATCTGGGTCATAAAACCTCACAACATTGAAATTGGCAGTGATTTCTTGGATATGATTTCAATGGCACAGGCAACAGAAGAGTATACAAACTCCCTAAAAAATAAAAAAATATTGTATATCCAAAGACAATATAAACAGAGTTAAAAGTTACTAATAGAATTGGATAAAATATTTCCAAATGCTATATCTGAAGGTATATTAATATTCCAACTAGAAATCCTAAAAATTAACAACAATAAAGGCAAACAATACAATTTAGAGATAGGTAAAAGACTAACATAAATAATGAATCTCCACAGATAACCAATCTTAGTTGTCTGTTGGATGGAAAATCTTGTTTCTCTGGTTCTGGTGTGTGTTACCTATTTCTTCTTTGTAGTTAATCTCTTTGAGTATTTTCTCTAGCGCTGGTTTTGAAGACATAAATTCCTTCAGTTTCTGTTTGTCATGGAAGCTTCTTAGTTTTCCTTCTAATTTGATAGAAAGTTTTGCTGGGTAGAAAATTTTTGGCTGGAAGTTGTTTTCTTTCAGAGTTTGGAATATGTTACTCCAAGCCCTTCTGGCTCTCATGACTTGGTTTGGGAAGTCTGGAGTGATTCTAATTGGCTTGCCTCTGAATGTCACTTGGCCCTTTGTTTTTGTTGCCTTTAAGATTCTCTGCTTGGCTTCCACATTGGTCATTTTGACAATTATGTGGCGTGGGGATCCTCTTCTCCAATCCTGTCTAAAGGGAGTTCTATAAGTTTCCTGGACCTGTGTATCAACAGGTCTATGTTTGGAAATTTTTCTGCTATTACTTCCTTGAAGAGATTGTTGATCCCTTTGGTTTCACTTTCTTTTCCCTCCTCTATTCCAATTATTCTTAGGTTAGCTCTCTTAAAATGGGCCCATATTTCTTCAATATCAGATTCCTGCTGTCGGATATTTTTTTCTAGATTAGAAACTATGCGTTCATTTTTGGAATGATCATCTTCTAAGAGCGAGATTCTGTTCTCCATGTGGTCTAATCGGTTGTTTGTGCTTTGAATTGAAGGCTTTACTTCATTAATTGCATCCTTTATCTCTTTTTGGCTCTCTCTGAGATCTTTTCGAAGCACCTCTATTATTTCTACAGTTATTTTCCTGATTTGATCTTCTAGAAATCTCTGATTTTCAGTTTTATCGGGTTCTGATGTTGTGGGGTTGTGGGCATTCATTGCTCCAGTGTTATTCCTCTTTCCCATGATTTCGGAAGTTTGTGCCTTCTCTGGGTTCTTCCCTTGGGTCACTATGACTTCGCTTAAGGTGCTCTGGATCTTGAGTCTATAGTATCTCAGACCCCACTACTCCTTTACTGGGTTGTATCACAGAGTCTCTGACCCAGGGAGTCGATAGAGGCTGCTTTAAACTATGGGTGGTGCCAGGTTGCACGTTCTCCTATGGTGTGATATCTCTGCCACCGCCACTCTCCCACTGGGTCAAGTCCCAGGGAGTACAGTACTGGGATTTCTCCTCTGGGGCCCGCAATTTGACTCACTGTTCTTGAGTTCGCAGATGTAGCTGTACTGGACTCGGTGAATTCACTGCTGCTGCCGCCGGTGGCAATATGGTGTCGCTGCCACGCCCTCGGCCATGAGGCTGTCGTATTTTTTCTTCTCTGATTTTGATTTCCACTCTGAGTCCCTGCAAGGTGTGCTGAGCTCAGCCACTGGGAGCTTTAGATGCTCCCTGCGCCGAAAGATCCCGCCTGGCTGTTCCGCAGCGGCTCACCTCGGCTTGCTGTAGCCGTCCGATGAACTCGCCGCTGCCGCCGGCAGTATGGCGCTGCTGCCGCGGCCTTGGGCGTGAGGCCGGTGTATCTCCTCTGTGGCTCTGAGCTCTGTTTTCAGTCCGCTTTCTCTCTGGAGCCTGGTGATTTTTTTGTTTCTCTGCTGATGGTGTTTTCTGGCTATGAAAGGCGCTGATTTTGTGGTAATGGAGATTGGTTGTTAGCGGGGCTCTTAAGCCCCACTTTTCTCGGTCGCCATCTTCCCAGAAGTCTCCCCCAGGTTATTTAAACCATCGCTGCAGACCCAAATGAATGCAAACCAGGACGTTTTTGTGCTTAGCTATAACAGAACAGGGCTCCATTATACCGTAGCAGTTCCCTTCCCAGGCAAGGCACAAGTTAAAAGCCACCAGAGCACTTGTATCTGGAGCTGCAGGGAGCGGAAAGCAGTAGAGGCCCCTCTGCCAGGTAGACAAGTCCCACACACTCCTTACTTCCTCCTGTGTCTTGTTCACCATGAGCTGTGCTCCTGTGAGGGCTCCAGGTTAGCGCATTCAAGAATGTTCTTTCCAGAGAGCTCTACTGGGGAGTATGGATTCTTTGATAACCAAGACTCCTTTGGTGCTAAAGCTTACATCCTATAACAAGAGTGACACTTTTCAGAAATCTGAGGACAGGGCAGACAAATGCAGACCTCAACCACGCACAGCTTGAGATTTTCAAAGTGAACAGGTAATAATGTTGTCATAGGAACCCGGTACAGGACTGGGTGTGTGATCCACATTGCTCCCTGGCCCACCAAACAGCACTGTGGGGGGATGCTATTGCTCTCTTCTTGTTACAAACAGGGAAACTGAGGGCCCTGGAGGTTGAACCACTTGCCTGTAATCATAATTAGCAAGTGGTAATGTATGGAATTTAAAGCCAGAGGATCTGGCTCCAAAGACAGTGCTCTGAAATACTGTGTCTTGACTGGAGCTGCCACATCAATTTCAGTTTGCCATTGAGCTTTTATTTCCTTTTGGAATTCTCTAGCTTTCTGTGTCCTTGTCACATAAGGACCCAAAATACTTAGACTTGCACCGGGAGTGGTGGTGCACGCTTGTAATCCCAGTGCTTGGGAGGCGGAGACAGGAGGATCGCGCAGGTTCGAAGCCAGCCGCGCTGGTTTAAGAGACCCTGTTTCCAAATAAATTTTTTTAAAGTATAAAAATGGGTCTGGGAGTGTAGCTCGGAGGTAGAAGGGCTTCCAGGAACCCCAGTACCACCAAAAAAAAAAAAAAAAAACCAAAATAACCTTACTTAGACTTGCTGTTGTACACACACATACACACACACACACAAACACACACGCATATGTATCCATAAGTTGGATATTGTATATAATACCTATATCCTTGCATATATATGTACACACATATCCCTACATCCTTCTAGAATATACTACAAAGAAATGGTGGCACGCACTGCTCATTTGCTGGCTTAATTGTAACCCCTGCTTTTAGACGATACTTTTAGTCTAGACACAGTCTTCATTTCCATCCGTCTTGAGGAATGAGATGGAGAGAGAGTCCTCCCTGATTTTGTCATCACTGTTCAGCTCACTGGGACAGAAAGCCCTCACTGGCTTCCCAAACCTCCGAATCAGGCTTTAAAAGGGATACTGGGTTCCGAGCACAAGCAAAACATCTTCCTTCCAATTCCAATTCCATTTTCAGACCAAATGATTGTGTAATACCAGATCACAATAATACCCAAACCTAAAATTTATCCTTAGTTTTGTTGACCTCGTAGAGTATCATTGTTTCGATCACATGGTAGTGCAGGATGGTTGTATACAAAATTTATGTGAAAAGACATAGCAAATAGTCTCAGAATGCCTATTATGCTGGGTGTGGTGTTGCACGCTTGTAATCCCAGCATCCAGGAGGCAGAGACCGGAGGATCGCGGTCCGTGGACAGCCTCAGCTACTTAGTGAGGCCCTTTGCAACTCAGTGAGACCCCCGTTTCAGAAATAAAAAAGACTAGCCAGGCGTGGTGGCTCACGCTTGTAATCCCTGCGCTTGGGAGGCGGAGACAGGAGGATCGCACAGGTTCAAAGCCAGCTGCGCTGGTTTAAGAGACCCTGTTTCCAGATTAAAAAAAAAAAATATATATATATATATATATATAGGTCTGGGAATGTAGCCCGGAGGTAGAAGGGTTTCCAGGAACCCCAGTACCACCAAAATAAATAAATAAATAAATAAATAAAGAATGCCTATTATATGACAGTCTCTAGGGATGTAAATATGGATGGAGTATTGATCCTCAAAATGTAAAGAAATTAGACAATAAGTAACACTAGTAATATGTATAAAAGAAATTCTCAAATAATGTTTCTTAATTTTTATCTTTATTTTTCTTTATTACCTATTACCTCCTTCCCCAGTAGGGTACCCCTCACTTTTACGTACCCTGTGTCTTTGGAGTTACCGCTACCTTTCCCAAGCCACTCTACACGGCTTGCTATGAAGACCTCAGTTTCTCCATTGTAGCAAAGTTATGTTTCTGCTCCAGCCTCATCTCACACAACAAAAACTCAATCTGTCTGTGTTCTACTTCCTCAAAATAATATATGGTCTCATCCACAGAAGTCAATGGCCAATAAAGATTTAACGATTATTTATAGTTAATGACAACCTATGATACAGTATCTTGACTTCTTGGAGCAATGGCTGATAAAGACAGGAGATACTGAGAGACATGAACACATTGGTAAGAAGCTAAAATTTGTAGAACTGTTTCTGCTTGGAATTTTGGACGTGGGATTTTCAGATCCTACCCCACAGTTTCCAATTTGAAGTACCCACCATTTACTTATCTGGGCTTTCTGTATCCTTCTCGAATCTGCATGTAGTTAATGAAGAATTTTATCTTCCTCTATAAAGATTGATGTTGTTTGTCAAAGGCATCAAAAAAGAGTTTACATTTGCATTTTAAATTTAGAATGATTTATTTTCAATGAAAAGCTGCAGTTGGTCTGGCTGTGGCTAGAGGATTACAGATTGATGTTGGAAGACTATTAGGAATGTGAGCTTCTCTATAAGAAAAAAAAATGGAGACATTTGACTTCATAATTTAAAATCTCTATATGAAAAACGATATCGTAAACAAAATTACGTGACAACAGGCTGTGAGAAAAGGCTCACAACATACAAATCCAAGGGTTGGCATGAAGACTTCATGAGATGCTCCTAGCTTTCACCAAGCAAAAGACGGGCCACCTAATTTATATGGAGAAAAAGATCAAGAGCAAATACAGATCTTTCAAAAGTGCAGGAAACTCGAGCCTTCAGAAAGCTGAAGGAATTCCATTTCATGAACCTCCATTTGCAATTTCCCATACATCTTCAAAATTCCTTATAATGAAGAGTTTCTTACCTTATCGTTTTTCAGACATACATCTGAAGCACTGTGTTAACGTCGAGGTCTTTCCCTGTTGCTTCTTGGCCTTCTGTTTCTCATCATCTTTAAGTCATCCTTGTGTACTTAGCCATTCTCTGCAGCTTTGTTCTGAACAACACAACGAAATGTCATCTATCCAGAGACAACTGCAGGCAACTTCAATCCTCCAGAATCCTCCAGATTTCTCAAGCTTTTAAGTCTCTTTTACCATCAACATCTGTGCTCAGTATTTTTTTTTCTGTGGTCATGGGAATTGAACCCAGAGTCTCACACATGCTAGGCAAGGTCTCTACCACAAGCTACACCCTGCAGCTCTGCAGTAAGCATTTTGAAGTAATGTTTTGTGCTTTGGTAAGATGGACAGCCTAGTTATTTACTGATTTCTTGGACACAATAGCATAATATGCTCTCTAGGAAGGTAAACAAACATTTATAAAAAAAAAAGTATTTGATAGAAATACAAGACTAGGATCAATTCCAGAATTCCTGATGTTCCCATTAGGGCAAATGAAATTAAAAACTTCCCATTTGTAGCCAGGTGTGGTGGTACATGCCTATAATCCCAGACCTTAGGAGACTGAGACAGTAGGATCACAGGTTCAGAGCCAGCCTCAGCAACTTAGTGAGGCCCTCAGCAACTTAGCGAGACTGTGTTTCAAAATAAAATAGAGCTAGAGATGTAGATCAGGGGTAGAATGCCTGTGTTAAGTCCCCAGTACCACACACACACACACACACACACACACACACACACACACACACACACCACCCCTCTTTAGACTTGATCTTCTTATATTTCACAAACCTATTTTTTTGTGTGTGGTACTAGGATTGAACCTAGAGACGTTCCACCTCCAAGCTACACCCCTAGCCCTACTTTTTATTCTTTATCTTGAAACAGAGTCTCATTGAGTTGTTAAGGGTCTCATTAAGTAGCTGAGGCTGACCGAGAATCTGCAATCCTCCTCTCTCAGCCTCCCAAGCACTAGGATTACAAGCGTGTGCCACCACGTCTGGCCACAAACTTCTTGCATATTATATTTCAGTTATGTTGTCTATAGATTAGTTGTCTTAAAAATAGCATGCAAATTTTAATATCCTATATGGAAATAGAATAAAGTATTTACATAGATACCAAAAAAAGTGTATGAAAAAAGCTTAAAGGTCTAACACATGTGAGCTTTCTGTCCATCAGACTGGCAAGAATGGAAAAGATTAGCATTTAGTATTAATATTAGCAAATAGCTCTGCCAATATGGAGTGGAATCACTGGCTAGCCTCATGCCTCTGGAGAACAACTCAGCAACATTCATCAAAAACATAAATGTACGCCGGGCGTGGTGGCGCACGCTTGTAATCTCCACGCTTGAGAGGCAGAGACAGGAGGATCACGCAGGTTCGAAGCCAGCCGTGCTGGCTTAAGAGACCCTGTTTCCAAAAATTAAAAAAAAGTATAAAATAGGTCTGGGAGTGTAGCCCACAGGTAGAAGGGCTTCCAGGAACCCCAGTACCACTAAATAAATAAATAAGTAAATAAATGTATTGATTGCCAGGTATGATGGCACATGACTGTAATCTCAGTACTTGGGAGGCTGAGACAGGATGATTTGGGGTTTAAAGCCAGCCTCAGCAACTTAATATGACTCTCAGCCACTTGGAGGGATCCTGTCTCAAAATAAGATATAAAAAGACCTGGGGAGGGGATGTAACACAGAGGTAGAATGGCCCTGGATTCAGTCCCCATGGTGTGTGTGTGTGTGTGTGTGTGTGTGTGTGTGTGTGTTTGACTCAGCAAATTCTCCAAGGATCCTTCCAAGGATCTATCTGGCATACATATTTGGAAAGTAAACAAACACACATTTGTAAAAATCTCAATTGTAGCACTGTAATTGAAGAAGTCTTGGAACACATCTCAACAACAGCCAGTGGAGGACAGATACATGTGTTAAGGCGCCTCTACACCACAGAGGTGAAGCAGCTGAGACATGGGCAAGAGTATATTCTACTGGAAGGACATCATTTTATGTTTTAAAGTCCCAGGAAAGTATATGAACTGTTTACAATTTTATAAACAACAGCAAACACCATAAACGTATATGCAGATGTGAATCTGGGTGTCTGTTTATAGAAAAAAAGAGCTGGATGATTCAGATTGTTTTCAGCAACGTATAGAAAGGAGATTGGGATTGGAACAAATTTATTTTATTAATTTCCAAGCAGCATTTAAATATTACTTTAATTATTAATATACTAACAATCCTAACCCTTCTCCCTTATTTGTTAGTATATTAATAATTAAAGTAATATTCAAATGCTCCAGTATGTCAACTTGTTCAGATTCCCATAGAGTGCTGGTATGTTCTAGAAGAATTCATGTATCTCTTCAAACGCCCCTGTGGATAATGCACATTGACCCAGGTTTCCTACTGATTATTGAGGTGTCTGGAAGGAGCATCACACTGAATGTCAGGATATGTGGGTTCTGGTCCCTGCTTTATCATGCCCTCCGCTGTCTGTTTGCCAACTGTTGCTTCACTTATCTTTATCTGTTAAAAAAAAAAGGGGAGTTAGCAAGATCAGAGTTTTTCTAACTTGGCTCCTGCAGGCACAGTGCTCCTCTTTACAACTACCTACCACCCACCACCCTGTCTTGGCCAAAGCAGTCCTGTTTGATTTATTTACATTTTTGATTTTTGGAGCAAACATCATTTAACGATACCCAGAAGGGATTAAGTCTCCTTCCAGAACCAGTGCTTCTTGAGTCCATCAAATCCAAGCTTTGGTTAGGAGATGGAGATTTTTCCATCAATCCTTACATTACTCCAGCTAGCAAGCTGCTTATGTTCCTCCATCAGGCTAGAAGCACAGATCCACTTTATTTTTTTTCCCAGAGCATAAAATTGAACTATCTAGGCTACAATGGAGATGAATAAAAAGGAATTAAATGCACATGTTGGAAAACTAGAGGCAACTTAAGCTGTTGAGAAAGAGGAATTCTTGATCTTTTCTTTCTCTAAGAGACCATTGGGCCAGTTGGCATTACTCCTGGTACAATGGTGTTCCTTATGCTTACGAACATGCACTGTTTAGAAATAATAGTTGGCAGGATGCCCTGAGAATACATTCCCTGGGGAGTTGTAATTCATGCCGTGCAGCAAAAGGTCAGACTAGAAAATGGCACCAAATCTTAATCAACAGCTGAAAAGGAAGAGAGGCCGAGGCTCTGATCTCCACTCTTGGTGACAATAAAATGGAGTGCTTGTGTGTGGAATCAATGCCATTCATCCCAGCAAGATGGAGGTCATCTAACAACTAGGTAATCTTTTGATTTAAGTGAAGAAAGAAAATTGAGAACTTCTGGAGAGTCCTAAATGAAAGCAGGTATACACAGTGAAGTTAAACCAGATGTGACTGTACGGTTCCCACCCATCCCACCTCTACAAGACACAGTGTCTTAAATGCTGATAAACTCATCTCCATAAGACCACTGGCTGCCTCACGAGGTGAGTGCCCATGAGACCATCTGCCAAGTAGGAGAGGAGAGAGTGTCAAGATACAGCATTTATTTACTGGTCACATTTCCATTTCATAGCCCAAGGAGCCACATTAGAAGTGAAACACACACAGCTTGGTCACTTACTCTATCATTTTTATATTTTCCATTAGAAAAAGTCTTAATACCATGTTTAAAATGTCACAGACTAAACCTATTAACTCCAACTCACTGAATTCTCCAGTTGCCTCTTAACCCTTCTCTCTGTATGCTACATATCACTAAAATTAGTTCTTATTCTTCAAATTTGGGCTATTAAAGAGAGGGTTCTGTCTCCTATTTCTCTTATATTTCCTCTGAGGTCCAGGTAAATGCTAACAACCAGTAAACTAAATGTGAGTGATTTTTTTTTCTTTTGTAATGAAACAGACAAAAACAGTATAGAAGCATTTGAAAAACATTGTCAAATAAGCATATTAGTACAACAGTGTACGTAGATGAGGAACGACAAAGAGCAAGCTACCAAGGAAGGACAGAGTAGATCAAAGGAAATTATCTCTGTGGTTTAAATAAAAGTAAGTTTGGGTAATCAGAGTCCTGCCATATAAACAATTTTAGTGCCTCCCATGTATCAAGTTATTGATTGACACAATAATGCTGAGAAACCAGCTATTTACAAACCCAGGGGCTTAAAGCATCAACATCTATTTAGCTCAATACTCCATGGGTCAGTGGTTTAGATTGGGCTCAGCTGGGTGGCTCTTCTCACTCACGCTTGGCCTGCTCTTGTATTTGGAATTTTGTTGGTTGCTGGCGATCTGCTGAGGTACTGGAGTAAACTACATGACACGGTTCTCATCCTCCAGCACGCTAAGCATGTTTCCATGGGAGTGTCAGAAGGCAAGAGCCAGAACAGGTCCCAGGTGTGCAGATGCTTTATAAGCCTCCGTTAATATGCCTGCTGTCAGCCTCCTGACCAAAGTGAGTCACAGGATTGAACTCAGAGGCAGAGGGGAGGAGCAAAGAACAAGAATGTTTGAAGAAATAAAGAACTGGGACCATGAATGTCATCTCCCCACAGATTCTGTGTCAATATAATCAATGTCACATCATTTAACTTCACAATAACTCTACAAACATATCACTATTGTCTCTAGACAATAGTTTTCAATATTAAGGATGAGAGAAAATCCAAACCAATTGGTAATTAATAAAGTCATTACTTCTCCCTCTCTCTTATATAATCTCTTTATATCCAGTTTAGAGTTTTTAAACTTTATTTACAGAAAAAATATGGAAAATTATGAGAGAAAGAAAAGGTTGATATCAGATAGAATGATTTGAAGAAAATGAATGGCACAATTAGGAATCAAAAAACCTAGTCTTCTTATTCTATTTAACTTAGGACATGAGTCCTTTCCAAAAAGAATAAATCTACTGTATTTAAGTTATGCCCAAATTAAAAGAAAAAAAGAAAAAAAGAAATACCTCTTTCCAAGTTAATTTACACACAAATAGAATGCCAGATTGGTCTTCGGAGGATGGAAACAGCCTAAAGTATCCCAAGATGCAAAATGAAAACCAGCAACAAAAAACAAGACTGCCCAGAAACATTCTGAAACAATCAGAGCACTGGAATGTGACTTGTCTTTCCAGATATTTCCATATAATATAAGACCACTATAATTATCAGTACTGTCACATGGAAAGACAGGTGAATAGAGACAATTAGATAAGTAGCCTAGGCGCCATAAGAGAGTTTATGGTATCATAAAGGTTATAAGTCAAATCAGTAAGCAAACGATGGACTATTTAATAAACAACTAATCATTTGATTTTATTATTTTGTTATATTTCTACCATACTTTAAACTGAAAATAATTTCATACCTATCGAAGATGTGAAAATGAAATAAAACCACAGAACTAAACATAAGAGTGATTTTTTTTTAAAAAATATATAACTTCAAAATGGAAGAAGACATTAGGTTTCAAACACAAGTTAAATCTCAGTGGGAACTATTTGAGACATTGTGGAACAGACCTCAGAATTATCCCACCAAGGAATGAGGAGGTCAAGTCATTTATCTAAAAGTCCTGTTGCCTGAGGATCCTCCTGGGGCCTTACTTTCCAGCTCTTCTGTCTGTTGCAGGCAGCCTCTGCAATGGGCCCAGGAGGAAGACATGAGAGTACTAAGGACATCTGATAAATATGGGAAGCAAAATTTGTCTTTGCATGTGTCATTAGATGAAATAGTGAGAGATGAATCTCCTACTTCTATAGCCATGAAATCTTCTTATGGGCGAAACAGTACCATATATTGGTCACTCGTTCAAAGTCTGTTCAACAACTTGTAAAGTGGCCCTCCAAATTAGACAAGCTATAGTCCTCTCAGCCTCCACCATAATTAATCTGCCAACAGCCATTCTATCATTTTGGAGCTTAGATTTTCCTGGGTGATGGGATTCATGGTAAGATGAATGAATCCCATGGCCTAAGCAGATTGTTTCTTTTCCTCTGCAGTAAAATGAGCTTCTTGTTTCAAAGCAATACTTCATGGGACACCCAACCACCTCTGGATCTCTTGAGTCATGAGGGACAGGTGGAAGAGTTGCTTGAATTTCAACCGGACCCATGTCCAAAATTTTCTCTGATTTTGGGCTGCACTCAGGACAAACAACTTTAAGGGTCACTTGACAATAGGCTGGAGCAGTATACTTATTTCTTAATGGTAGAGAGTGCAAGGTGGCACAAGTTGTTTTGCACTTTGGAGAGGCTATCTTGACTGTCTCGGATGACGAAGACCCAAGAATCTTCACTAAGATTCACCAAAGTCTCTTAATTTTCATGACAACTATCACCTGCCCTCTGGCACATACATATGTTATCAAGATATCTATGTTACTTGCTACTCTTTTGCTCAGTCAGCGTGGTCTATCAATATAATGGAATAAAGTGATATCCTATAGGATGGAGAAGTAATCAAGTCTCCAAAGAATAGATTCAGGGAACCAGCAGGATGTCAGTGAAGATGTATCACTTCTGAATGGAAGTAAACTCTGTTGAGTGGTGTCTGCTTATTGGCATAAGAAAAAAAAGTACTAGCCAGATTGTCATCTGCATATCAGACTCCAGGGATTGTGTTAATTTGTTCCATTGAAACAGACCACATCTGTAACAGCATCTGTAATTGGAGCCACTACCCAGTTAAGTTTCCTAAAATCCAATTATTCTCTCTAGCCTCACCACATCTGCTCATGAGGATAGCCATGAGGACAAATAGTAATATGAGTGGAATTATTTCCAACATATTTTTGAGTTCTTTATAGTGCCACAAATTCTGCAATTACTCCCAGAAAATAATATTGTTTTGGTTTACAAATAGAAGGGGATCACCCAGGCTGTCTTTCTTCCTATGGCATCCGCGTTGCATGAATCAGTAACAACTGTGAGCCAGGTATAGTGGCACACACCTGTAATCTGAGTACTTGCAAGGCTGAGACAGGAGGATTGCAGGTTCCAGACCAGTCTCAGCAACTTAATGAGACCTTCAGCAACTTAGTGAGACTCTGTTTCAAAATAACAAATAAAATAGGGCTGAAGGTATGACTCAGAGGTAGAACATTCCTGGGATCAATCCCCAGTTACACACACACACACACACACACACACACACACACACACACACACACATGAATCCCTTTGTTGAAAGCTGGGTGAATAAGCACAAGGTATGTGAATAAAGCCCATTGGTCCTACTAGAAGACAGCTTCTTTTCAAAACTCTCTGTATCATTAGAACCTAACTCCTAGTCTAACTAGAAGACCTGTCCCCAGAATCCTATGGGAACTCTGGATTCAAAGATGATATGGTACCCACACAATCTTGCTTCTAACCAAGAAAAGTCCTTTAACTGCAAGAAGAAAAGTAATGGACTCATGTGCATGAAATTCAACTCAAAAGAATCCAGAACTGCCCCAAATCTGGTATTACTCTTTCGTTAGTACATAGGATCCTATAAATAGCTGTAGAAGTTTTCAGGAGAAGCTAAAAAGATGTTATGGTACATGCATAAGGATCTCTGGCTAATAGTTACTGGACTTAAGTTGCATCAGTTAAACAAGTCAACTTTTATGCATTGCCTATTGATGTCAGTGTTATCATGCATGATTTATGACCACCTCAAAATACTGCTAGAGGGAAAATCATTCTGTCGGGGTAGTGCCTTTGATAGTGGCCACATATAATTTGTCTCTTGTTATACATTTTGCCTCTACCACTCTGGGGTCTCACTATCCCCTACTGAAATCAGAAATCCTACACCAATGGCAGCATCACCCATCTTCATCCTCAGCTTCCTCATCAGAGCCAATTTTGTCCTTAGAATATTAGCTGCAAAGGAGTCTGGAAAATGGTACTGTTAGCCTTCTCACTCCTCTGAGAAAGGCTGGGAATGAATGATGAGTGTCAGCACAACACCTGTCCCAATGAGAGATATTTCCTGTGAGTTTGGTAAAAAGACCAAGCTGTGCTAATAAAGAGTAGATGGATTGATTAGGAATGTGTATGGGTTGTACAAAGAAGCCGATTGAGTTCAAAGGCATATGAAATGTGCCCTTTTGTAAAAATAGCCCATTAATCTCTCCAAAAATGGGCATAAGAGGACATACACATATAACATATATATGTAACATATATATAAACACAGATATATATTATATATTAGGCAGAGACCTACCATAGACGAATCTTTTCAGTCAATAAAATTTACATTTGTAAAGAATATTTAATGCTATAAGGAAATGCCAGTTATACCACCAAGTAAAAAAAGAGTGTACAAGACCATGTGCACAGTTTCCATTTTAGTGTGTATATATGCACACATATTCTATATAGACATGCTTATACATACATATATACCAGAAAGAAGCATCTTAATTCTTAAAAGCAGTAGTATTATAGATGATATTTTTCTATTTTTCAAAGAATTTTTGCAATTATTTGCATAGGCTTAAATGTTAACATTATTTTAATAAGAAAAGATTATAAAATCCAAAATTTAAATGTCCAGTGACTGTATACTAGAACTTAAAAAAGACTAGCATCCTTATTATTCTACAACTCTGAAATGTGTAGGTAAGAGAATGTAAAGAAAGAAGCACTTTAAGAACTAGGCCTGGAGTTAGAAGAAGAAGAAAAAAAGGTTTCTTCCCTAAATCCTTAGTGTGGGCTTGATTTAAGAATTCTGGAAATAAAGGTTTAGTCAAGACAAGTTCATTGGCTTTTCACACTTAATTTTAGCAATAGAGACCCCTGTTGTTCTTAACCAAAAATGTAGATGAGCCCTTAATACTCAAAACAAAGACAAAGCTTCTTCATTTTAGAATACTCTGTAGCAGGACACCTGAACTCCATATAAGTCCATTTGAAACCCACTGACCCAGTCCAACCCATAGTTTTCCAGAGGAACATATAGATCCCCAGAGAAAATGAGCTGATCTTCCTGCCCTATCTGGTAGGTAGACTAGAGAAAGCCCCATGACACTCTGCAGCTGTCAAGGTGCTTGTTCTCCCCACTGCAAGACATAAAGTCAAAGATAAAACAGGAAATCGTATCCCAAAGGACCATGAGACCCATAACCACATAGATTTTAGGCTCCTGCACTCACCTTATCAAGACTGTCCTTACTGAGGTCCTCAACGACCACCCTTATAGCCGATCCAATGGATAATTTCATTTGCTTTCCTACTTGATGTTACCTCTGCCCTTTCCTTGGGCCATCTTCTCACTGCACATCTTCCCAGAACTGTGCCCCTCTCTCCATCGTGTCAGTCAGCATCAGTCTGTGGTGTCCAAATCTCAATGTGCTTCAGGAGGACCTGGGGGGGGCAGGATTAGAATGATGACTTGGGGACCTATTCCCCAGGGGCATGGAGGTGACAGGGAGCGTTGTACACAGAAGATTCTTGAATCACAACTTGAGAAACACTGAACAATGTGATAATGATCTCCAAAGTAAGTCTAGCCCAGATCTTTCTCCTGAGCTCAAGGCCTGAAATTTCAACTGTCTGATATTATCTAGATAAATTCTGTCACCTTAAATTCACCATGCTCTTACCCGCCCACCCCCAAATCTGTTCTTTTTCTGCAAGCTAAGGCTCAGATCCTCCATTACTGTGAACACACCTACTTCCCTCCATTGCTGGCCTCTACCATCTCCAATCTCCGTCTTACTCATTTCCACTGTCTTCTTATCTTGCCTAAAGATAGGAAGAACCACTGGCTGTATAATGTTATGTCTTTTCCAATTATTGTAGTGGCTGCTATCTGCCTTAATGCAGGGAAAGAGAAAACACAGACATAAATCTATGAATGCTCCCTTGACCATTTGATTCCTCCAAAATATTATTCATAAAAGATGACCTGGTTGTCAATTTTTCTTGAAGCTTCATGACTAACCGGGGGACAGGGAGTAAGACCAACAAGCAGAGATGCTATATGACAGATGGCTTCAGGCTGAGTATTGAGCAGACTTGTTCTTTAAAATCCTCCAGTTGGTTTCCTCCTCACCTCATCTCTTTAAACGCCAGCCTCATACCATATGGCTTTAGACCTCTTTACTTCAGTTCTCTTTCCTTTCCTCCACATTCACCCACAGGGATTGCCCCAACTTCCTGGCATTGCTCTCGAAAAACAATTGGGCTATTCCTTGCTCTCTTTCTAAGCCCAACCTCATGCCCAGACACCAGCCTCCCCACTTATAATGGATCATTAGCAGATTCTCAAATGTAGAGCTGTTTTTCCTCCAAGTGGGGAAAATAAACTGTTGTCAGTTCTTAATTGGCTCTTCTAAATTAGCTTTAATATTGGCTACCGACTGAACACAGTGATGGTTTTTGATTCTTTTCCTCTTGAAGGATGGTGGAACAATGCAGTTTATGGGAAGATGCTAATGCAGCCATATCTGTCTGTCTTCCTGAGGGCTTCTTAGCTTGTACCATTTCCAAGTCACAGAAGTCTTTCTCTCTCCAGGCAGCTATCTGGCCAAAACAATGTTTATTTCAACAAAGACCAGTTTGCAGAAAAGAGAGGAGTCTTCTCGTGATGCTTAAAATATGCAGAATATTGAAATTTGAATCCATGTTTCATTGAGAATTCCAGTTAGTGGATATGTGTGGCAGCCCAGCATATCATGGTGGAATTGTGTGGTAGAAGAGAATTATTCACCTCATGACATGCAAGAAGCAGAGGGGGCAGGGAGGGGCCAGAGTTGTAATATTCCCTTCAAAGGCACATCCCCAATAACCTAACTTACTTCCACTAGACCTCACCTCTTAAAGGCTACACCATCTCCCAAATAGCAGCACAGGCTGAGGACCAAGCTTTCCACACATAGACCTTTGGAGGACATTCCAAGTCTAAATTACATTCTTCACAAGACAATGAAAAAGGAAATGGGAAACTCAGTCAATCCAACTGTAGACAACTCAAACAATTTAACTCTTTCAACTACCTTGACATTCTTCAAACTTTGCAGACATTTGTAATTTTTTTCATTTTATTTTATTATTTATTTATTTATTTATTTAGTGGTACTGGGGTTCCTGGAAGCCCTTCTGCCTCTGGGCTACACTCCCAGACACCTATTTTGTACTTTTTTATTTGGAAACAGGGTCTTTTAAGCCAGCGTGGCTGGCTTCGAACCTGCGCGATCCTCCTGTCTCCACCTCCCAAGCATGGGGATTACAAGCGTGTGCCACCACGCCCAGCCATTTGTAAATTTAAGTTAGAAATTTAATCTGTCAGTGTTTCATAATATGAGGTCAATATTCCCTGACTTCTCGTTTTTATGAACTTAAAAAAAAATTCAAGTAGTTAGACTCAGTCAAAATCTATTATACATCAGTTGGTCTGACCAGGATTTATTGCAGAGGTCCTTAGATTTGAGCTCAGGGACCACAAAGGCTTTGGTATGCAATAGAAGTTTCCAAGAGGCCTCTGGGCTTCTAAGAGGCATCTTTTAGACAGCCAATTCATCCTCATGTGCTTTGCGATTTTCATGGATGAGAGATTCTCTTCTGTTGCTGAGTATTCTTAGCTCTATCTGCAAGTTACTCTGTCTTGGCCTAAAGATTTCAACTTGCTTCTGGCCTTATGTCTGTCTCCAACTTAATTCATAAATAATTTATTGCCAATATTGAAAGGATATAACTCAGAGCTGATTATGCATGAGAAATAAAAGATGGATTTCTGAGTTTGGTTTGGAAAGTAATATGGGAAAAGGAGGCTTTCTGTGGGAGAAAGTGGCTGGAGAGTCTAGTGGAAGGAAAAGGATTTTCTGGGAGAAAGAAAATAAAGATTATCTTTGATAAAAGGAACTTTGGAGGAAAGGAAGACTGCTAAGAAAGAAATATTTTGCAAGAAGTTTTGCAAAGGGACCTTTTATACTACTTTTGTATTGATGCTTTAGCAAAATCCATGTTGCACAGACTGGCAAAAGCTCATAAATATAGAATAATTTTACCATTTTGTCTGTATTTTACAAACACCTGAAGAACTTCTAGTAAATGCCCAGTGTGTTGGCTTTGAGCTCAGATGTTCTAGTATCTTTGGTCTTAAGAAAGATTTCATCATCAATGTTTCTTCAGTATTCTGCAGGTGATCTAGTGTGATTTTAAATCCGTTGATTTAAATCGGGCGTGGTGGCACATGCTTGTAATCCCAGCATTCAGGAGGCTGAGACTGGAGGATTGCGGTTCACGGAGAGCCTCAGCTACTTAGTGAGGCCTCTGCAACTCAGTGAGACCCAGGTTCAAAATAAAGAATAAAAAAAAATATATAGGGCAGGGGGTGTAGCTCGGAGGTTGAATACCCCTGCACAATAAAATAAAATAAATCTGTTGATTTAGGGTCTAGAATAGTGGGTTTCAATTCTCTTTTTCATCAGAATCACCCAGGGAGTTTTTAAACAATCCAGAGACGCCAGCTCCGCTCTGAACCAACTTAACCAGAATCTCCAGATATTAGAGGTTTTATAAAAGCTCCCCCGGTGATTCTGATGCAAGAAAAAGTTTGGAAATCACTGGTTCTAGAAGTTCTAGAATTATACCAGGACCTAGAAACCAGGGTGAGTCCATTAAGAAGCCATATAGACCACTTCTTAATAGCACTTAGAACTGATTCCATTATGATCTCTCACTGTCAAAAAGGTATTTATCAACATTTTATTTCTGTGCTACATAAATAAAAAAGACATTAAAAGCTGACCCAAAGTTGACCTTAAACACTGGATAAAATAGGAGCAAAATGATATTAGGATGGAAGAAAACATCCAACACAACCTTTGTTTTTGCTTGTAGAATTAGTGCTTTGAGATTGGTTTCTTGTTAAAAGCAATTTAAAAATAAATGATAATAACTCTGAATTAGAGTCTTGTAGGATAAACAGGAGAGACCATCTTAGCAGAGATGAGGTCTTTCTGTTATTGGCCTTGTATTAAATCATGAAAGCTGCCACGATCGATCTCACCACACTAGTGGGGATATTTTTTGGTATTGAATTATTTGGGTTTGAGTCTGTATACAAACACACACATGCACTTGCACAGATACACACTCACATAATTTCTTGGATTTATTCACACACATAAACACGTGCATGTGCTCACACACTTTCCTATGATTTCTTTCAGCAGATTCTGCATGGTTTGCTCTTGTTCATAATATATGGAAGCAGCGGACTGTAACTGCAGTGACTATTCCAATTATTAGGGCAATGAAATAGGGTGCCAGCAACCCATAAAAGGCTCATTAACTTAAAAAAAAAAGCCAGCATTTTGGTTCTGGGTGAGATTAGTTCTTCACTTGCAGAGGGCAGAACTGTAATTGCTCAATGTATTATATCACTTGGAAATCTGTAGACACACCATGCATTTAAGAAGGATGCTATGGCCGGGTGTGGTGGTGCACGATTGTAATCCCAGTACTTGGGAGGCTGAGACAGGAGGATCACAGGTTCAAAACCAGCCTCAGCAACTTTTCAAGGCTCTCAGCAACCTAGTGAGATCCTGTTTCCAAATAAGAAATTTTTAAAAATCTAGCGGGAACAGTGGAGGTATAATGCCTCTGGGTTCAATCCCCAGAACAAGAGATAGAGATAGAGATAGAGATAGAGATAGAGATAGAGATAGAGAGAGAGAGAGAGAGAGAGAGAACATAGTTCCTGAATTCTTTTTATTTTAGTTACCGTTTCTTTTTTATTATTATTTTTTGTAATCATACATCTCTTTGGAATACAAGACTTGAGAGGATATACAAGCACATATCAAATAAGCCCTCGTCCAATCCCCATCCCATTCCCTCTCCCTCCCTTGACCCCATGCTTAATTGGTGATTATCTTTGATATAATTGTTTACACACCTCATGAGTTTTAAAGAGATTCCATCCTCCCCCATCCCCTCCCCTCTGATTGGTCACCTTAATTGCTTTTCAATTGGGCCCTTTCTACTACTCGGCCTCCTCCTGTTACCCCTTTCCTCCTAGTTCTTGCTAATTAGGGGAAGCATCTGGATTTTATTTTCGGTGTTATTTCTCTGTGCATGCTACATTGCAAGTTCCGATCCCACTCTTGATGGCCCCAGTAGTGGCCTGGCCACCCGGAGGACTCTGATCCTGACCTCGCTGACTCCAGCACCAGCCTTGCCTCATGGGAGGCCCTGATCCTGGCCTCGCTGGCCCCCATACCGAACTAACCCCTCAGCTGGCTCTTCTCCCAGCCTCAGAGGCCCCAGTACCAGCCTAGCCTCATGACAGGCTCTGATCCCAGCCTTGCTGACCCTGGCACCGGCCTAACCCCTCGACAGGCTCCTATCCTGGTCTTGTAAGCCCCAGCTCCATCCTTGCCTCACAGCAGTTTTCAATCCCAGTCTCGCTGGCCCCAGCACTGGTCTTACCCCTCGGCAGAGTCCGATCCCAGCCTCATAGGTCCCAGCACCGGTCTTGCCTCATGCAGGCTCCGATTCTGACCTTGCTGGCCCCGGCACCAGCCTAACCCCTCGGCTGGCACAGATCCCTGCCTCGGAGGTCTCAATAGTGGCCTTGCCTCACAGCAGGCTCTAGTCCCAGCATCGTTGGCTCCAGCACTGACCTCACCCCTCGGCAGACTCCAATCCCAATCTCAGAGGCCTCAGCACCAGCCTTGCCTCACAACAGCTCTGATCCCGACCTCGCTGGCTCCGGCACTGGCCTAACACATCAGCTGGCTCTGATCTCGACCTCGGATGCCCCAGCACCAGCCTTGCCTCATGGTAGGCTCCAATCCCGGCCTCGTTGGCCCCAGCCCTGGCCTAACCCCTCCACAGGCTCCAATCCCAGCCTCAGAGGCCCCAGCACCAGCCTTGTCTCATGGCAGGCTCCGATCCCGGCCTTACTGGCCCCAGCACCAGCCTAAACCCTCGGCAGGCTCCAATCTCGGCCTCAGAGGCCCAGCACCAGCCTTGCCTCACAGCTGGCTCCGATCCAAGCACCCTCTTCACCCAGCATGTTGTCTCACATTCCCATGGGTGCGTGGTGGTAGTATTCTGTCTCTGAGGTAATTTCTTCAAAAGTTCCAGGTGTATTACGACAGATCTCTGCCTCCCCTGAGTACTTGCTGCTGCCAATGTGACTGCCTCCATCATTTCAAATCTTTCCCAAGCTCTTTTCCCATACCACATAATGTCCAGTGTTCCTAAGCATGCGCAACAGTAGCATTCGACCTTTGGGGTAATTTCTTCAGAGGATCAGGGTGGGTTGGATCAGATGTCTGCCTCTCCCAAATCCAAGTCTCCACCGCCATCTTGGCCACTGCTGCTGCTACCGCCTTCCACCTAGGTCTCAGCTAGAATCTCTCCTTACAGTTGATGTCCCAATTCTTAACAATATAGAGAAGCAGCAGTCCTTCGCGGGGAATTTTTCCAAAAGTTCCAGTTCAGATGGATATGTTTTGTCTTCATCTCCAATATTTTAGCTGCTGCTGAGGCCATCTTAATCCCTCTCGAATATTTTTCTTTTTTCATTTCCCTTTTTTTAAAAAAATAAATAAGAGAAGAGAGTATGTGTGGTTTGGAGAGGATGTGGGATCAGGCACTCGGTAGTGATGAAAAAAAAATTTTTTCTTTCTGGGTAGGAGTGGGGTCTCCTAAGGGTGCCCCAGCTGCACCCACCCACCTGCCCAGAGTCTGGGCCTTGTGATCTGGACCTCCAGGCCTTTCCGGGGTGTGGGGGGGGGGTCACCTAAGGGTGCCCTGCCTGGCCCACCTACCGGCCCGGGGTGGGGATCATGCAGCCCCAGACCTCTGGGGCCTTCGGAGTGGAAGGGGGTCGCCTAAGGGAGCCATGCCCATGCTGGCCCACCCTCATGGGGTCAGGGCCATGCAGCTTAGACCTCAGGGACCTTCCGAGTGGGTGGAGTCGCCTAAGTCTGCCCCGCCCACACCCACCGTACTGGGGTTGGGGCCAAGCAGCCTGGACCTCCAGGGCCTTCTGGGTGTGTGTGGGGGGGTCGCCTAAGGGTGCCCTGCGTGTACCAGTATTGGGAATGGCCTAGGAAGATTTAAGAAAGCTATGATTATTAATATATTTCAAAAATTGGGTGAGGGGCAAATCTGTGCAAGGACTTAGTTTCTGTGTAAAAGCAGGCAACTATTCCAATGTAAATTAACATAGCTAAAAGTAATTAACAAGTCAGTAGGAGAGGAGAACTAGGCCTGTCTCTATCTAAAGACAGATCTACATGATAAGCCAGGTAAGATGGTAGGAGGGGTCGACCTTCATGAAAGGAGACACTTTGCCACACCTTGCTAGCAGAGGTACCTTACAGGATAAGGGGAGGTACCTTACAGGGCCGTTCACCACATCAGAATTACGTAAACAAGATGGAGGTCTTGGGTATAAAAATTCCGGTCCACATGCTGTATCTGGGGAGTGGTGAGTTGGCCTGGGCCACCCTCCCCCGTCATGCCATTTTGGCATGGGGCTTTAACTATTTTCTGTATTTCTATTTTCTGTATTTCTATCTTTTTAATAAACTTGTTTAAATCTTCAGCAACTGTCCAAGCTATGCATATTTAGTTTAGCTTAGGACAAGAACCTGTGGTTTTTCTGTTTTTGGTCGTTTTGGGTTTTCTTATGGGTTGGGGGAAAGTGTGTCCGGGACCCTCACAGAGGTTCCCGGGGAACAGTTTCCCCACAACCATATTCTCCCCAAACCATAACATTTTTGGTGCCCAACGTGGGGACAGTGACTCTGTATTTTTCACGGGACTTTGTTTTGGCCAGTGGGTCGGTGGGCAGCAGCAGTTTTAGCTCCAGCTGGTGAGCTGTTGAGCACAGCTATAACGCAGCCTTTGCAGCCGGGCGTGGTGGCGCACGCTTGTAATCCCCGCGCTTGGGAGGCGGAGACAGGAGGATCGCACAGGTTCGAAGCCAGCCGCGCGCGCTGGCTTAGGAGACCCTGTTTCTAAATAAAAATATAAAAATAGGTCTGGGAGTGTAGCCCAGAGGTAGAAGGGCTTCCAGGAACCCCAGTACCACCAAAAAAAATAAATAAATAAAAAATAAAAATAAAAAAATAAAGCAGCCTTTTCATCACGGCATCTCTGAAAGTGACTTCCAGGGCATCTCTTTGGTGGTCCTAGTACCACTGCACCCCAAAAGGTATGTACCTTCCTGGAGCGATAAGGAGTTCCCCCAGAATGACCATGATCATCTGGAGTCTGGGAGGCAATTCTGCTTCGTAGGGAACCCCCGGCCAAGGAAGTAGCCCGCGGTCGAATCCCCTCCAGGAAGAAACCCCTTTAAATAGTGTAGGTTTGATAGGCCCAATGAGTGCCCATCCATTCTGCCCACATCACAGATGGGACACTTTTAAAAGCCCTATACAAGGTTAAATCGAAGAGAAATGCCCATGGCCCACCTCCAGAAAAATTCCCAAACAGGAAATGCCAGCCAGCACCCATTTCTAAATAGCAGTAAGATTTTTTCCCCAGCAATGGGAAACAGGTTCTAGAGAGATATGGTAAAGGAGGGTAAATGGACAGAGAAAGCTCCCCAAACAGGAGACGGAAGCCAGCAAATGGTAGTAAGTTTTTTTTTTTTTTTTTTTTCCGATGGTTAGAAACCGGTTCTCGGAAGATAAGCTAGTTTGTTTTTAGCGGCAGGGTCTAGGAAGCGTGGCCATTAGCAATTGCGGCCACGTGCATCCTGTTGGTCTCTATGGCAGGTCATAGTCACTTGCAACTAGTGGAAGCCATAATGGGTAAGCTTTTATAACATCTCAAAAAAAAAAAAACCCTAGCAAAAGTTTCAGCCATGCAGGTCTGCTAGGTGATGGCCACACCTAGGACACATTGTCTGGCATTCAAAAGGCAGCTACATTTGCATAAGAAAAAGCCCTCAGGAAAGAGAGCTCAGGAGGAGGCCATGCCTGGCTGCTGGTGGCTAGGAGCTCAGAGGCCTCAACTGAGGCCTCTCGGAGTTGGAATAGTCACAAGGAAGCAAATTAATAAGACCAATTTTTTATGGAAAATGGCAATCTTTTCAGCTAAAAAAAAAAAAAAAAAAAAAAAAACCTCATTGAGAGATGGGATAGGCACTGTGAAAATAGTTCCAAGGCAGGAGGGAGGTGGCTACAACTCCAAGCTTGGACTGGCTTTCTGGTGGACAGTGACACCACTAAAACTGCTCCATGTGGTCCACGCTGGACGCCCCCAGCTGGACCACTGGCTTTAGGGGTATATCCTAAATGCTAAGCAATTCATTGGTTTTTAAGTGGGAGGCTCTGGGGAGGTGGAGGTGACCTTGCCATGACAGGCCACTAAAACCACACCCTCTCTCTCTCAAGGGGGATCCCAGCAATCCAAAGTAAGTGTTGGATCTCCACTCACAGGTGTTCTCCAAAGTGGAGGAAAAAGCTGGATCCCAAACGTTAAAGAAAGCTTTCAATTTTTTTCTGCACCCAAGTATGGCTACAGTATGCGCTGGGGAACAAAGACACGTGGCCCAGCCAGGGAGGTTTAAAGTAGCTTATCTTCAGCTGTTCTTTAACTTCAGAGACCACCCAGATTTCTTTAATGATTGCAGGGTTGAGACAATTGTGACAGCCTTGGCTACAGTAGTATGGGGAAGAGAGTTTAAAGTTCAATCTGTCCATATGGAATTCTTTCTTAAGGGTTGAGTGTAAGGCTACATCACCAACTCAAACAATAGGTGTTGGCATTCTTACCAGGTAGAACGGGAGGCTATCCTCAGACAAAGTCTACTACCGAAGGCTGCCAATTTGGTTTCACAGGGACTTGAAAAGGGAAAGACAGACGGGCAAAAGCCATTTAAGAACTCTGGCTGAGCACAGAAGCCTGGGCTCAAGTCTGCTTAAGGGTGAAAATCAAGGGCATCTCTGGAGGAAATGCTCTCAACCAGGAGGCCAAAAAGGCCCTCTGAGGCCTGGCTCACAGTGCAAAGGGGGACCATTAAATGGCTGAGCACCCCCAGTTCTGAAGGGAATTAGGGTCCCCAGACCTAGATCCCCAGTGAGTCCCCCCAACTACCACCACCTGAGTTGACTAAAAGAGCCTTAGGCGATCATGCAGTGAAATCTCTGAGGCCATATCTAAGGCATTGCCCTTCTTTCCCAGCCCAAGATCCAAAAGCTAGGGGGGGGTGGGGGGCTTAACAGGCCAGCCCTGAACCAAACTTTTACTCAAGATTCAGCCTGCTGCAAGGTGACCTTCCTGTTCTCCCATTCCTAGCCATACCAGGGACCTCAGTTCCTCTGCTAGAAAAGATATATAATGTCAGAAAACAAAAGTTTTTTTTTTTTCCTTTTGCTGGCTGCACTAAAGTTATTGCTCAAAAATACATTTTTTTAAAATCTCAATCGGCCTTAGCTAAACTGGTAACTTCAGAAAAAATGTCCAATTAGACTCCTGTGAGATGTGATTAAATAGTTATTTTCTTCTATTGACAAAATCAATGTTTTTTTTTTGTTTGTTTTTTGTTTTTGTTTTTTTGGTTTTTTTTTTTTTTTTTTTTTTGGTGGTACTGGGGTTCCTGGAAGCCCTTCTACCTCCGGGCTACACTCCCAGACCTATTTTTACATTTTTATTTGGAAACAGGGTTTCCTAAGCCAGCACGCGCAGCTAGCTTCCAACCTGCGCGATCCTCCTGTCTCTGCCTCCCAAGCACGGGGATTACAAGCGTGCGCCACCACACCCGGCTCAAAATCAATGTTTTAAGACACTAGGGATGCTTTCATGATGTCGTGGAGTTCCATGGTAATTTATAATACAGTTTTTTTTTAAGGTGTGTAGTCAAATAAGATATTTGTTGTCCTTAATACTCCTTTTACAAAATTAAGGTTTTAAAGTGCTAGTGGTATTTATCTAATGTCTTAATTTTCCATGTTATCTAGAGTTCATTTATTAAGTTAAGAAAATGCCAGATGCAATGCTTTAAAATGCTCTTGACTTCATAAGGTTTAAAGTAACACTTAAATCTTTTAAATGTTTTTTTTTTAACTGCTGGTGTATGAACAACATTAAATGATATGCTTTTTTGGGTTTGCTTGTATGTAACAACAAAAGATAGATGTAGAGAGACTATAGAGGATTACTTTTGACAATGAAATCGGGAGACCCCAAAGTCTGTAATAATTCTTTAAAACTGGCTTCAAGGTTGTTTACCGGAAAAAAGTTACAGGAGACTAAGTCATATCATACAGAAATTCGAAATTTGCCTTAGAAATTAATTTTAAAAAATAGCTTGTTAAGTCCACCAGGCAAGCAATCTAGAGACACATGTCCAGGTGAAGACTGTGGCAGCTTGGTTTCAATCATATGCCACGGGAAGCTTTTAGATCTTTTCTGACTGGGACATAGTCATAGATAACAATGTTATCCTATTGTCAGCATACCAGCAAGTTTTAAGTAAACTTCAAACAGTGCCAGAGGAAAAGGGTAAATTCTGTTTTGTCCAGATGACCCGGTACTCATCAAATCATCTAAAATCTTTATTCCAAAGCCTATTTCAGGTCTCCACAGCACTAATTTCTGGATTCACGTGGTGCAAAATAAACTTAATATATCCCACTTTTGTGTGTTTCAGCCTAAGTCAGCAAACCAGGTTTTAATTTCTCATTTAAGTGCTATGTTAAGGTTTTCATGGTTAACCTGTATTGTGAGTGTTGTCTCATAGGGTTAAAGCTTTCCGACAGACAGAACCCGACAGACATCTATCTATCAAGGCTCTTTGTTTTTTTAGTTGTTTTTTTTTTTTTTTGGTTTTTGGGGGTTTTTTTGGTTGTACTGGGGTTCCTGGTAGCCCTTCTACCTCCGGGGTACACTCCCAGACCTACTTTTTATATATATTTTTTATTTGGAAACAGGGTCTCTTAAGCCAGCGAGACTGGCTCCGAACCAGTGTGATCCTCCTGTCTCCACCTCACAAGGGCGGGGATTACAAGCGTGAGCCACCACACCCGGCTATCAAGGCCCTTTGGATCGTCATAGATGCACACGGCACAGACACATCTGATCCCCCCATGCCAACTACATGCATGAATGTTACCCTAAAGCTGGGGCCCCCCAACTTTGCCCCTGTACAGCTCGAAGCAGCTTATGACCAACTCGACGTCCTTATTCCTTTGCTGAGGGGTACATTCATGCAATACAAATGGGGGGAAAATGAATGGAAATTGAGCTTGTGTCAAATGTTTGTAAAATTATAAATGTCAAAATGTATTTTCTGTATCTACCTTTGGCCTGACAGGTGTCAGGAAGTTACTAGACAAAGGGGGGAATGCACCAGTATTGGGAACGGCCTAGGAAGATTTGGGAAAGCTCTGATTATTAATATATTTCAAAAATTGGGTGAGGGGCAAATCTGTGCAAGGACTTGGTTTCTGCCTAAAAACAGGCAACTATTCCAGTGTAAATTAACCTAGCTAAAAATAATTAACAAGTCAATAGGAGAGGAGAACTAGGCCTTTCTCTTAAAGACAGATCTACATGATTAGATAAGCCAGCTAAGATGGTAGGAGGGGTCGACCTTCATGAAAGGAGACACCTTGCCACACCTTGCTAGGGGAAGTATCTTACAGGGTTAAGGGGAGGTACCTTACAGGGCCGTTCACCACATCAGAATTACGTAAACAAGATGGAGGTCATGGGTATAAAAATTCCGGTCCACGTGCTGTATCTGGGGAGTGGTGAGTTGGCCTGGGCCACCCTCCCGCCATTTTGGCATGGGGCTTTAACTATTTTCTGTATTTCTATTTTCTGTATTTCTATCTTTTTAATAAACTTGTTTAAATCTTCAGCAACTGTCCAAGCTATGCATATTTATTCTTAGCTTAGGACAAGAACCCGTGGTTTTTCTGTTTTTGGTCGTTTGGGTTTTGTTATGGGTTGGGGGAAAGTGTGTCCGGGACCCTTGCAGAGGTTCCCAGGGAACAGTTTCCCCACAACCATACTCTCCCCAAACCAGGGTCGGGGCTAAGCAGCCCGGACCTCTGAGGCCTTTCTGGTGGGGGTGGGTGTCACCTAAGGGTGCCCTGCGCACGCACGCCCACTGTCCTGGGGTTGGGGCCAAGTGGCCCAGACCTCCGAACCTCCGGGGCCTTCCGGTGGGAGTGGTTGCCTGAAGGTGCCCCGTGCATGCCCGCCCACCATCCCAGGGTCGGGGCCATGCGGCCCAGACCTCCGAGAGTATAGTTCCTGAATTCTGGCTGGGCATTTTCAGTACTGTAGTTTCAATGTGAAAATAAAAATAAATAGAAGGAAGATAAATCCAGAGTTTGATCCTGATTATGGGACAGAGCTAGTGGGAGTTCGTGGTCATTTCCAATCAGCCCAGATCAGGCTGGACCGAGCCCAGGAGACAAGTGCCACTGAATCAAGATCATGTTGTCAAAATATCCACCGAGCAGGAAGCATGCTGATATGAAAAGTGCCTTTCTACTGACATATGGAAGATAATTCAGGCAGGAATTATTTTATTGTTTTACCGTAACAAAGTAAACAAATAGACGACACCCTCAACCAATGATACCAACTGCCATTAGAGAATTTTTTTTTAATCAAGTATGAATACAATGATAAGTTTATGGTACTTTTCCTCAGCACTTACCCGCATTGATCCAGTGATTAGAATGGATTTGTCTCCTGGACTGCGGCTGCTTTCCCTGTGCTTCTGTGAGTCAGGATCAGAGGGCAATCCGGTCAGCACAAACTCGCTCAGTATTCATTGACTGGGCCATGGAGAGAGGTGAGACCATTCCAGCTGGGGAGTTTGGGAGCAAAAGGCTCAGAGGCAGGAAGGTGCAGTGCAGTATAGACAGCGTAGGGCAGAGGACCTACAGAGACCTGGGCTGACATTCTGAATCTCCATCTGTGATGCAACCCAGGGGAAGCTGTAGATTCTCTGTACACGACTCTCTGCATTCTTGGGCTTCCGCTGGCTCATCTGTAAAATCAGGACACCTATGGAGTAGCGTTTGAGGAGGAGGGAATGAGTTAGCATGTAAAGTGCTTAGCACAGGCCTCAGTAAACGTTAGCATCTCTTAGTCATTTTCTTTCTACCTCCCATATCCAGCTTCTTAACAAGACCTACAGATTCCCTCTGCACACTATCTCCTACATTGCCCATATCCACCTTTGTTCCAATGACTGCTCTCCTGGTTGTTCCAAGGACTGCTCTCCTGTTATTTCACATCTGAGGTCCTGTGGCACCTTCCACCTTGGCTCCTCGCCCTCTGTGTTTGTCTCCTCAGTTCATTCTATACTACAAGACCAAATGAGTCTTCTCAGCTCACAGCCTTCTCTATGCAAAGCAGCCTGAGTGCCCAGTGAAACAGAATGAAGCTCCTGGTGTTGGCAGGCTTCCCAGCTCTGACCCCCACTCTCCCAAGTGTCCTGCACACACTGACACCGTGCATTTGAGCAAAATGCTGAGTGTGCCTCCACGCTGCTCCTGACTTTGGCTACCTCCTAGCTGTTCCTTCACACTTCTCTATTCCCCAGCCTGCCCTACCACCCCACCTGAATGTTTCTGCCTGTAGAAATGATAGTTCTTGTGGGTGTGGTGCCACATGCCTGTAATCCCAGTACTTGGGAAGCTGAGATAGGAGGATCTTGGATTCAAGGCAACTTAGCCTTTAGCAACTTAATGAGACCCTATTTCAAAATAAAAAATAAGCCAGGCGTGGTGGCGCATGTTTTTAAACCCATTACTTGGGAGGCTGAGACAGGAGGATTGCGCAGGTTCAAAGCCAGCCTCGGCTGCTTGGTGAGGCTCTCGGCAACTCAGGTGAGACCCTGTTTCCAAATAAAATATAAAATTGGTCTGGGAGTGTAACCTGGAGTTAGAAAGCCCCTGGGTTCCATCCCAAGTTCCTAATAATAATAATAATAATAATAATAAATAAATAAAATAAAATAGGGCTGGGGGTGTAGCTCAGAGGTAGAATGCCCCTGCGTTCAATTCTCAGTAATGTGAGCACACAGGCAGGCACACACCCCATGGTATATGTGGTATGTGGTAGAGCTAAATGCTCCTCTCTGAACTGGCCCCTTCCATTTCTGCAAATAGATTTGGTGTCTCATCCTTTGAATCCTCGCAGCCCTTTCCGAGTATTTCTATGAAGTCATTTTCCTCCTGGGGTACAGTTATATGTATTTGTGTAATCCTCTCTTTGCTACTGTGAGCTTTTTCTGGGCCTGGGCCCCAGATCTTATTCACCATGCCCCTCACTGCAGTTCCTCCGCATTCCTACATCTAGCCCGTAAAGAAAGAGCTCAATGCACATATACTAAATTCAAGATGCCCATTGAGACTAAAAAAGGTCGATATTGCCATGGCCAGTATAACACAAAAGAGGTTTGGAATCAAGTCTCAAGGCATGAGAGACTAAGACCAAGAATTTGAGAACATTTTTCCAGCGCTGAGCTAAGGTCGCTTGGTACCTATACAATTATTGTAGGGGCAGGATCATTTAGGTTCTCCAAACCTATGAAAGGTATTCCTTCGGGAATTCTTTTCTCTTTGTCCTAGTGATGAATGGGGCTTTTAAGGGGCACCTGAGTTTCTACAAGGCAGAAGAAAGTTGCATAGGAAATACCTTGGTTTTTGTGACATCTACATTTCCCACAGTCAACTATTATATCGGTGCTTTGGTTTGCAGATCAGGCCAAGTGCAGAATCTTCTTTCGGGGCCTGATCCTTGCTGGCAACGTTCCAAAGGCTTCTAGGTGTGCAGACAGCTAAGGTTCACTTCTGGACTTGGGTGTCCCACGCAGACCACAGAAGAAAATGTGAAAGACCAAACAAAACGCAAGCAAATGGAGAAAACAGCCTTTGGAGAGTCCACCCCTTCTCTTCTTAAAATAAGTCTAAACGCTCCTCTGGGACTCAGAGCACTTTTGGATCCTTGGATTCACTCCGAGCCTTTGTAAATCATCTCTCTTGCCCCCTGTACTCTGCTCAGGACCAAGTCTAAATGTTGATGGAGAGGGCAGAGAGCAGAGGCCTAGGGCCAGGAGGTTACATAAAGCATGATCTAATGAGGACCCTCTGCTCTCCTGAGCCTTCCATCTTTCCTTGAAGAACCTTTGGTCTCCTCCCAAGACTCCTTACTCTGATGAAGCCCTCCCTGCCCCTTTCTCAAGGCTGGATGGGAGTCTGAATGTCAGCCCATGTGTATGCCTGTGTGCATCTGTCTCAGCTAAGCTGTGATGCTATTAAAGTCGTTGGGATTGTATATATCAATATGTAAATGTATGCAACAATTAATGCATAACTTAGCATTTTTACTTTCGAGCCAAAAGACTGCACATGATGACTTAGAATCATTTTCTTTCCCCCAGAAACTTTTGGTTATACAAACAAAATCACTGTGACGTGTCTGGTTTAGTCGTTGTCTCTGTTACTGTTTTAGCCACTAGAAAAAGGCAGTCAGAGGGGATGTTATAGAAAGGACTGAAGATCTTAGAATTGCTCCAGAAAAAGACAAAGCATAAAGAGAGGTGTGCAGACTGCTAGCATATGGAAACCAAGGAGGGAAACTTTAAGTCGAAGACACTGAGCATAATCATTTCTAAATGGCATAGTGTGAGCTAGAAAATGTTTTGCTAACCAGTCCTCAGAGAATTGAGCTCTATCCTAGAGAAGGAAGGAATCGATAATCTTAAATGACCTGAAAAGAAAGCAAATACGTGGAAACACTCATACACACCATAAAATTAACGAGTAAAGCAAGCTCAGGTTGGGTATATGGGTCTATGTATTTAGAAGAATAGATTTTTCACAAAAGTCATCCTGATATTTCCTATTTATTTTATTGTACAATAAAGCAGAGGGCTATATATTTGGGGAAATTTATTATTTAAAAAATATCAAAAGAGGGTTTCTCCTTAATTTTCTGTCCTTACTGTTCAAGGATGGCCAAGGCCATTTCCCAGGGCTGGGGCAGCTCTGTCTGCATGGCCAGTGGGCTAGCGATTTAGGAACTGTGTTTGTCAGCCAGAGTCAAAGTCAGGCTTTCAGCTAATCTCAGGGTAAGCCTGACCATCCAAGCAGGATGCGCCGAGCCCCCAAGGGGAGTGAGCAGAGGCTGGGACGTGCCTGTGGGTCAGGGACAGGCTCGGACTGTTCAGCTTCATGCCCACAATTAGACAATGAATGAGAAGGGATGTGAGAGGTGGCCTCCTCCCTGTGTTTCACAGCAGAGATGCTTCATCATGCAGTCGTCTCTGTGACAATGAGACATGTCCAGTCTCTCTCCTCCTCTGCCTCCTTTTCTCTCCATAGGTTCAGCAGGCTCTAGAGTCCCACCTGTCAGGGCTTTGCTTTAGGGTGTCACACAGTGCCAGTTAGGATCACTTTGGATCACATGTAGTAAAAAGCCAGATACTTGAGTCTTAGTCAATCGGAGCCCAACTCTCCAAGCTAAGTATAAAGTTCCAGTATTGGCAGAGTAGGGCAGAGACTTAAGCCATCAGAGGCCTGCAACCAGGATCCTTCTACTTCTTGTTCCCAGTTCTTAAAGCAATCATTTGTTCCTAAGGAGGCAGGAGGAATTCTGTAGGTACAGGATGCGGTCTACATTCTGAGCAGGAATGAGGGAAAGAAAAAGAGTGAAAACATTTCAACTGACACCGTGTGTGTATGTGTGTGTGTGTGTGTGTGTGTGTGTGTGTGTGTGTGTGTGTGATAAATAGTGGGTTTCTCTTACATATTTCTATCTCATATATAATGCTCCTAAAACATTACTGATTGATTGCTTACCCAATAACTACTACTTTTTTACAAAGAAAATGCAAATTTCGCTCAGGATGATGGTGTATCCAGTTTTGTTGTTGTTGTTGTTGTTGTTGTTTGTTTTGTTTGTTTGTTTGTTTGTTTGGTGGTACTAGGGTTCCTGGAAGCCCTTCTACCTCTGGGCTATACTCCCAGACCTATTTTATATTTTATTTGGAAACAAGGTCTCTTAAGCCAGTGCAGCTGGCTTCGAACCTGCGCGATCCTCCTGTCTCTGCCTCCCAAGCATGGGGATTACAAGCATGCACCACCACGCCCAGAGGTGTACCCAGTTTAAAAAAAAATCTTTCCTTCCTTAGGCTTCTTTGTAGGTAGAAGTGGTCACACACACACACACACACACACACACACACACACACACACACACACTACTGTAAATATGGCGCTGTCCACAGAAGGGGCCTGCAAGGTCAAAAACATTTTTTTTCACATAAAAAGATACTGCACATCATTAAGAAAATGCAAATTCAAGCTGGAAGGAGATGGCGTTGCACATGCATCAGAATGGTGATAATCAAAGCAAATAAGTCAACAACAGAACACAGGGACAATATGGAGAAACAAAAATCCTTGTGCACTGTTGGTAGGAATGGAAAATGTTGCAGACACTGCGGAAAAGAGTTTGGCAGATATCAAACCACTCTATGATCCAGAGATCCCACTCCTAGCTTTAGCCCCCAAAAAAATTGAAAATAGAGACTGGACTAAAAGAGATATTCGTGGGCCAAAAGGAGAAGTGCCACCGCTTCCTTCCAGTCTGGACATGAGCAAGGCTCTGTCTGGTGGATTCCTGCAAGGCAGAAGATTCCAGGAAACGAGATGTGGCCTCTCCTTCTGGGGAATAGTTTATATTGTGGGCTTCTTGGGAATAGCATTAATAACCTACCTGTTTGATATTAACTAAACTGGATTCTGGAAAAATGTTGCAAAAGCAAAATGTATCAGGTGATATAAACAATCCCTTGGTAAAAGCAGGACAAGCTATTCCACCAAATATGCCTAACAAAGTGTTCTGGGACACAGATGGTAATAAAATGGTAGGAGTCAATAATAGATGGGTTCCAGGTCACACATTAAGATCGTGGGAAAGAATAAAGAGATCAGGACTTCCTTGGTGTTTGTTAACTAAAGATTAAAAACATATCATATTAGACAAATTAACCTTTATTACAGGAACATTGGGCACCCAGAATGGGTATGAAATATAAATGATATAAAGTAATTAATAGAACATGACCCTATAAACTTTCCAAGAACTCCTATAAAGAATGTAAAAAATCTGTGTTTAACATAGGGCAAAAGGCCATGTTAAGTTCAGTGCCTAGAATATTTCCACTTATGACTTCATTCTGTAAACCGCAGAGCTTCTTCATATGCCAAAAAAGAAAATATAAAAACTGCTTGCTTTGTATGAATAAAAGGGGTATGTTTCTCCATGTGCTGGTGTGCTGTCTCATTCTTCTTGGTCTACTCGAGTCACTCCACCAATCGAAGGCCCCCGACTCCTGCTAGGGCTGGACCCTGGCATAGAAGCCGCCCAAAATTCCATCAGCAGATGACTAGATCCGCAAAATGTAGTTTGCACATACAGTGGTATAGGGTTCCTCCATAAAAAGGAGTTAAGTAGCCAGGTGTGTTGCTTGGGAGGCATAATTGCAGGTTTGAGGCCAGCCTCAGTAACTTACTCTCAACAACCTAGCAAGTCTCTGTTTCAAAATAAAAATAATAAAATAGGGTTTGGGATATAGCTCAGAGGTAGAATGTCCCTGGGCTCAATCCCCAATACAATAGAAAAAAACCCCAAAACATAAATAAACAAAATGAAGCACTGACATATGGATCTATAATCCAAATGTCCAGACACTAAAAGACAAATTATGTGATTCTACTTCTAATAAAATATTTGGAATAGGCAAATCGATAAAGACAGAAAGTAGAGTAGGGGTTTTCAGGACCTGTAGGGAGGGTGAATGAATAGTTGTTGCTTGGTGGTTCCAAGAGTTTGTCTGGGATAATGAAAAACTTTGGAAATAGATAGTGGTGACAGTTGCCCAATATAACTGATGTCACTGAATTGCATTCTTAAAAATGGTGAAAATGACAATTTTGTCTTATATGGTTTTACATAATAAAAATATAAAAATAATATCATTATGATGCAAGCACAAGGCTTCCTCTTTTTGCTCTTACTTTCTCCTGCACACGTGATCCAATCATTTCCCTAAAGCCCCACCCCTGAACATTGCTGCACTGGGGACCAAGTACTGGGGACACGAGCCTTCATGGGGACATTCCTGACCCAAACTATGACAGCCAGATAGAGGAGGTATAATTCCAACAAGACTCTGCAATCTAAGAACAACATTAGGGGTGAGGGGGGATGTTCCAGCCTGGGACCCCCATTTGAACCTGTAAACTTGAATGTTTTCCTACCAAACACATCAAAGGAGATTTTAAAGTGTGATGCTTAAAAATGCCCATAAATGAAAATAAGGGTGAGAATATTGTGAGGATACCCTTGAATTCTCTGACTTATTTTTTAAAGAAAATTCTGATAAATCTCAGTATTTAAAATATTATCCATGCCGGGCGTGGTGGCACACGCTTGTAATTCCCACACTTGGGAGGCGGAGACAGGAAGATCACGCAGGTTTGAAGCCAGCCATCCTGGCTTAAGAGACCCTGTTTCCAAATAAAAATATAAAAAGTAGGTTTGAGAGTGTAACCCGAAGGTAGAAGGGTTTCCAGGAACCCCAGTACCACCAAATAATAATAATTAATAATAATAATAATAATAATAATCAATAAACAATAAAATAAAATATTACCCATGACTCTATGGGCTAGTTTAAAATGCCTACTTTTAGATATCATGAGATCTTCCCTTATCAGGGAGGGCTGCATCTGGGAAATGCTTAAGATTCACAGTGACTTATAAGGAAAATGTTTCTCTTTAAAAATAGCAGCTCTCTTGAGACTTTATTTCTTCCTCTGTCAAGTAAGTACAATGAACTAAACTCTGATACTCCCTCCAATTCTGAACATAAAGCTGGAGCAAAGCCAATCATAAAAATGGGGAGGACAGGGTTAAGTTGCCACATCTGCCCTTCAACTGCTGTAGCCAGGCAGAAACATGTCCTAGCTAGGGTTGGCTTCATGGGGATATGGCTGCAGCATCACATGGGGATATATATACACTCAGTTGGCTTTAATGCTATGCTGCTACCATTTAAAATTATGAGTTTAGCCGGGCGTGGTGGTGCCCGCTTGTAATCCCAGCACTTGGGAGGCTGAGACAGGAGGATCACACAGGTTCAGAGCCAGCCTCAGCTACTTAGTGAGGCTCTCAGCAACTTAGTGAGACCCTGTTTCCAAATAAAGTATAAAAATAGGTCTGGGAGTATAGCCTGGAGGTAGAAAAGCCTCTGGGTTCCACCCCCAGTACCACACACACACACACACACACACACACACACATACAATTATGAGTTTTTGAACAAGGAATTCTGTGTTTTTTCTTTTGCACTGGGCCCACAAATTATGTGGCTGCTGTTATAGGCCATTATAGGAGAGTGACTAGAAACCCACACATGAACTAGGCATGTCTACTACCAATCCCCCGCCCATTGCTCACTAGCTCAGTAATTCCCCCAAGTGATTCCACCTCTCTAAGTCTCAGTTTGCCATGTGTAAAGTGATGATGATGCTGATGATGATGGTCTTCCCAACATCATCAGGGTGTTGACAGATTCAGGTGTGGTAATATATTTTAAAAAGTACTTAGTGCAACACTTGAGTGGTGGGAAGCAACATAATAAATAATAGCAATTGTGATTTTACTTTTATTTTCTTTGCTTTCATATCTCAAGCTTCTTCATTATGGATCCAGCACCTACTACATGCCAGGCACTGTCCTCGGCACTTGGGTTACAGCTGTGAATGAAATAGATGAGATTCTCACCTTGGCTGAGCTTATATTTTGCAGTGGTGGAAGAGGAGTTTCTCAACCAAGCACAGTGAATGTGAGTGGATAGTTAGAAAAAAGAAAGGGCTGTAGATAAAGGAAAATTTAGAGCAGGATGTAAATAGGATAGCAGAGAAGAGGAGGGTGGTTTGCAGCTGCAAATGGAAACCTTGGGTGAAAAGACTGGGAGGAAGGAGGGAGGGAAGAGCACTCCCTACGTAGGTGTCCAGGGGAGATTATTTTAGAATCAGTCTCCTGGGTAGTGGAGAGCTATCCATAAAGGCAAAGCCTCCACTAACATCACACCTTCTTCCTCCCAGAGGCCCAGGCATCCATCCACCAGCACGCTCTCCCTTCCGCAGGGAGGAATTATTTTGTAATTGGCAAATTGTGAAAGGACTTTACAGATGGTGGTTGCAACTAGACAGTTGCATGAAGTCATGTGATAATAGCCACACAGCAAAAACTCTCATGCTCTTACTCAAAGTGTGACTTGGGGAATAAAGACAGGAGGAATTGCCATTATGGAAAACACGACGGCGGTTCCTCAAAAACCTAAAAATAGAATTACCAGATGATCTAGCAATACCACGCATGGGTATAACCAAAGGAAATAAAGTCAACTTATCAAAGGGATGTGCTGCACCCCCGTGTTCATTGCTTCTCTACTTACAATAGCTAAGAAATGGAAACAACCAATTAGTGGACACCCATTAGTTGGCTGTCTACCAACAAATGAATAAAGAAAAGTGAGTACCTTCACCAGTGGAGTGTTATTAGGCAGTGAAACAGAAAGAAACTCTGTGATGTGCAACAACGTGGATGGATCCGGGGGGGGGGGGTCATTATGTTATGTAACAGAAGACAGGCAAAGAAAGACAGGTGTCAGTGTTAGATTCCACTCATGACTCAGATCAACACTCATGTTGATCTCCTAGAAGTTGAGAGTAGAATGGCCATACCTGGAGGCTGGGAGAGGAGATAAAGACGGAAAGGAGAGATAGGAACAGTTGATGAGTGGGTACCAAGTTACAGTTAGAAGTAGGAAGTTCTGGTGGGCTTTTGTACTCTAGGGTGACTGCAGATAGCAATTATACACTATGCATTTCAAAAAGGTAAGAGAAAGGATTTTGAGCATTTTCACTATAAAGAAATGATAAATGTTGGAGGAGATAGAAATGTTAAACCTGACTTAAACATTATGCAGTGTATACTTAATATTTTTATATGTTTTATTATTTTATATCTCAGTCAAAAATAAACTTTAAAAGGAGATGCAAGAAAATCCTTACCACTATTATTTTAGATAACCAAGTGAACAGTTTCTTTCTCGTGCAGGGACCAGTCCAGAACATGAACAGCTGGACCAACATGGATCAGGACGGTGGATCAAAGGCTACATAAGAGGAGACAAAGAGAGGCCGAGACCCAAACGAGGAAAGAGGCGCTCCTCCCGACTTAACTGGAGAAGCTTTCACTGCAGAAGAACCCTTTGAAAATGGCAGAGCTGCTCTGGATCCGTCCTGGACACTGTGAGTGGTCAAGTTTGTTTAGTGAGAAATGCCCAAATCTAAGGTCATTCCAGAGTATGGGATCTGCTCTGCACAAGGTGTAGCTAGGAGTGTGAAGTCGACAACTAGAAATCACCATCTAGACCCTGGTCTTCTGGTGTCTAAGACTGGGCAGAATAATAAGCAGCCTCCTCTATAGCGTGGATTTGAAGTCCTATTTGAAGTACTAAAGAACCAAAAAGAGGAGGAGGAGGAGAAGGAGGAGGAGGAGGAGGAGGAGGAGGAGGAGGAGGAGGAGGAGGAGGAGGAGGAATGGTAGAAAGGGAAGGAGGGAGGAAGAGGGAGAGAGAAGAAAAAACTATAAAACTCTGACTTACTATTTATTCACACAATTTGAGGCATGCACTGTCTCCGGGCAACCTCCAAGTTTAAGATAAAGGAGAAAATACAGAAACCTCAGTGGAGCCAGAGAGGAGGTCTAAGGGAAGAGTGAGGGTCGTTGAAGGAATTACTACCATCAACTATGTATACATATGTGAAAACACCAATGTCAATCTCAGTACTGTGTATTGGGATGGGGGAAGATGGGGAGGCAGGAGAGGGGGTACCAAGTACTGTGCGCATGTATGTCACTGTCAACATGATTTCCATTATGATGTGAGACTATCATGCATCAATAAAAGCATATTTAAAAATAAGATAAAAGAGCCAGGCGTGGTGGCACACACTTGTAATCCCAGCATTTGGGAGGCTGAGACTGGAGGATCATGGTTCACGAACAGCCTCAGCTACTCAATGAGGCTCTCTGCAACTTAGTGAGACCCTGTTACAGAATAAAAAAATAGGGCAGGGGGTGTAGCTCAGAGGTCAAGTGCCCCTTAAGTTCCATCCTCAGACCCGCAAAAATAAATAAATAAATAAATAAATAAATAAATAAATAAATAAATAAATATAAAAGAAGATGCAGCCCGGAGTGGTGGCTCACACTTGTGATCCCAGTACTTGGGAGGCTGGCCAAATTTGCAGCCAACCTCAGCAATTTAGTGAGGCTCTGTTTCATAATAAAAAAGAATAAGGGCTGGGCGTGGTGGCGCACGCTTGTAATCCCCGTGCTTGGGAGGCGGAGACAGGAGGATCGCGCAGGTTTAGGAGACCCTGTTTCTTTTTTCTTTTTTTTTCTTTTCTTTTTTTTTTTTTTTTTTTTTTTTTTTTTGGTGGTACTGGGGTTCCTGGAAGCCCTTCTACCTCCGGGCTACACTCCCAGACCTATTTTTTATACTTTTTTATTTGGAAACAGGGTCTCATAAACCAGCGCGTGCGGCTGGCTTCGAACCTGCGCGATCCTCCTGTCTCTGCCTCCCAAGCGTGGGGATTACAAGCGTGCGCCACCACGCCCGGCTAGGAGACCCTGTTTCTAAACCGTGCGCACTGGCTTAGGAGACCCTGTTTCTAAATAAAAATATAAAATAGGTCTGGGAGTGTAGCCCGGAGGTAGAAGGGCTTCCAGGAACCCCAGTACCACCAAATAATAATAATAATAATAATAATAATAATAATAATAATAATAATAATAAATAAAAAAGAATAAAATAGGGCTAGGGGTGTAGCTCAGAGGTAGACTGTCACTGGGTTCATTCCTCAGCAGGAAGGAAGGAAGAAAATAGATGCTTTGTGGCAAGTTGTCTGTCTACAGATTGTTTAAATATAAATTCGAGACCAAAACATAATGGAGTCCATTTTGAATCTTTTACTGAACAAAGGTAAAAGAGACCACAAGATGAATGGCACTTAACATTGTACACGCAATATCTTTAGAACTGGTGTTTGGGATAATGAGATGTTTCACACTGGAAATTTCAACCCAGCATGGTGATTCAGCCTTTGTAGTAAAATCTCAAAAATTTAAACCCTGCTAATTCGTATAAAAACTGAGTTACACCTTACCTTTGCACCAACTCTGAGGAATTAAGTATAAATAAGAAACAAGGGTGGGCTATTTAACTTGTCAAGAAAGCTGAACACTCCTTAGCAGGGCCATTTGCATTCAGTACACTAATTATAATAAAAATGCCAATCCTGTTAGTGTGTGTTGCTGGTTAGAACTCCACTTATTTTAAAATACCACGTCACCCGGACCCCACGTCTTCATTTTAAACTAGTGAACTTCTTATCATATTCGGCAGATCTGAGTCAGCCCATATGAAAGAGAACCGAATTGTCCAGGGTGGGTGGTTCTCCATGAGTTAATACACATGAGGATTCTGTCTAGTAATTTCTTTTTCAGCTAACTTGCCTCGGGAATAAAGTCTGTTTGCCAATACATCTTTGAAGGCAACTTCCAAAAGGCTCCCACCTGAAATCCAATACCCTGGACATCTCAAATTATTTTTAACCAATCTTGCGAGTTTCCCACTCAGAAGTGATTTCTGCAACTCTAGTCTCATGCTGCATCTCGTCTGTTTTACTAAGCACAGTCCACGTGCAGGCATTTGTTCTTGTCATAAATCTGCTGGGCCATTTAGTCTCCGCTGTATGATACTGTCTGTGACACATGAAGGTGTCTTCCCTCTAAACTTCTGTTCGCCATGCTCAGAGACGGCACCTCCTTGAGTCCAGCTCTGGGGTTTATCTCCCACCTGTCCTCAGAAGCTGTTCAGCTCTTCTCAAATGTCTTTCATGCTGGCCGAACTAGGTGGACGTCCACCCTCATAGCAGGGCCCAAAGAGAAAGAGCTAGGAGGATAGTAAATGTTTCCCCAAACCAAAGGCCAGCCAGCCCTGGCAAGAGGGTCTCTTGTCTTGACAGTCACATAAGGACATGTCACGAACAAAGACACAGGGAGCGGCAGCATCCCTGGTAACCATGGAAATGCGAACCAAAAATCACAAGGAGGTACCACCTCACAACCATTAGGATGGCTGCCATCAAAAATCCAGATAAGAAGCTGGGCGTGGTGCCGCAAGTTTGTAATTCCAGCCTTTGGGAGGCTGAGACAGGAGGATCGCGGTTCAACAACAGCCTCAGCTACTACTTAGTGAGGCCCTTTGCAACGCAGTGAGACCCTGTTTCAAAAAATAAAGAATAAAAAGTAGGGCTGGGGGTATAGCTCAGAAGTAGAATGTTCCTGGGTTCCATCAACAGTGGCAAAAAAAAAGAAAATCCAGATAATAATAAGAGTTGGGAAATGTGAAGACACTGGAATCCTCCCATGTTGCTGGTGGGAATGGAAAATGGTGCCGCCATTGAGAACAGCCTGGTGATTCATTGAAAATTATGCAGAGATACATATGACCCAGCAAGGCCATTTCTGGGTATATATGCCCCCCCAAACTGACTGAAAGCAGGGGCTTTAACAAATATTTGTACATTTGTACCCCAATCTTTATAGTCTCTTATATATGATAGCCAAAAGATAGGAATGACCAAATGTCTCTGGACAGATGATTGGATAAAAGAAATATGGCATTTCCACATAATGGAATATTATCCAGTTATGTAAAAGAGCGATATTTTGGCACATGCTACCACATGAATGAATTCTGAAGATACTATGCTAAATCAAAGAAGTCAGACACAAAAGGACACTTTATTTTCTATGTATGTGAATTACCTGAGTAATTAAATTCATAGAAACAGAAAGTATAATGGTGGTTACCAGGAACTGGGGGGAAAGAAAGTGGGGAGTCATTGTTTCACCAACTTAAGATGGTGAAAAGTTCAGGAGATGATGGTGGTAATGATTACCTACCAATTTTAATGTACTTAATGCCAATGAAATGCACCCTTAAAAGTGGTTAAAATGGCCGGGCATGGTGGTGCACGCTTGTAACCCCTGTGCTTGGGAGGCCGAAACAGGAGGATTGCGCTGGTTCGAAGCCAGCCTTGCTGGCTTAAGAGACCCTGTTTCTAAATTTAAAAATTATATAAAATAGGTCTGGGAGTGTAGCCTGGAGGTAGAAGGGTTTCCACAAACCCCAGTACCACCAAAAAAAAAAAAAAGTGATTAAAATGATAAACTGCATATTATATGTATTTTACCAGAATTCAAGAAAATAGAAAGAGCAAATGTGAGCAGAGAGAGTTTTGTAAGATTCACTTCCTGTGCAGAGAGAAGCTTAAACTGAATAAGGGTATGGCCTAATCCTTAAAAAGTCAGAAAGTGACCTTTATTTGTGCTGGCTGAAAAAGCTGTCAACGAGTACATTGGATCTATTCTTATCAGAAAATCAGATAAGACTGTTTAGAAATTTAGAACATCAAAGGAAAGCATATAATGTCATGGCTACACAAGATTAAAATTTTTGTTTTATTGTGTCATCTCCCACCTCAACTGTTTCCCGTTCCGGTCAGCAATTTCGGTCAGCCTTCCTACAGCCATAATCTAAAGATCTGTAGGGGAAGGAAGATTTTTTTTTTTACAGTTTCAAGTTCAGTCCATGTGCGGCTGGGTATCACGGATCTCAAGACATGGCAGCGAGAGGGAGAGAGAGAGAGAGAGAGAGAGAGAGAGAGAGAGAGAGAGAGAGAGAAAGGGCATGTACTGTGGGCTGTTATTATATCATGGAGGCCAGAAGCAAAAGAGAGAGCCAGGGGAGGAGGAACCATTTGTAATCTTAAAGCCACACCCTTAGGGATGGCCCCCACCCAGTTGGCCTGGGTCACCACCCAGATAGACCCATTACAATAGATTTATAGGATTACAATCCTCATCACTCAATTACATGAGCTCCAAACATTAATAAATGAGCTCTTTATGGGACATTTTATAACTATAACACCCCCTGAGGAGGCAGTGGACAGTGGACCTCCCCTGGTGTCCAGGTGATGTAAGGGAGAGCTACTGCTAGAGGTACCAAGAGCTGGAGGTACCAAGCCAAAGGAAGAGCCAGGAGCGGTGAGAGAATAGGGCCCAGGCTCAGCGGGTAAACAGCCTTGGTTGGGCTTGTTCTTCTGAGCCAGTTGTGCCCTGCCTTCCTGGTGGCTGTCCCTGGTCTGTATTAAAGAGGCCAGACCTGAGACATGCATGGTAGCACTTGCTTGTAATTCCAGTACTTGGGAGGCTGAGACAAGAGGATGGCAGATTGGAAGCCAATCAGCAACTTACTGAAGACCTCAACAACTTAGTGAGATGCTGTTTCAGAAAAACATAAAAAGGGTTGAAAGTGTAGCTTGGAGGTATAATGGCCCTAGATTCAATCCCTAGTACACACACACACACACACACACACACACACACACACACACAGGCCAGTCCCTTCCGTGTTAGTCATATCAGGTTAAAGTCCATTTACCTCTTCTCTTTGTTTTCTAAAATGAATTAGTAACTTGATTATTTCATCTTTTAACTACTAAAAATTAAACCTGGGTAACAACTCCAGTGAAAACCCCCCATCACATCTCCATAGCAGTACTGGTCAGAAAGAGACCACTGCCAGTAAGATGGCTCATGTATTTTATGCAGAAGACCATAACATGCTATTGAATATGGTCTGGACTGTTTCGCCTCGTTTGAAGAACATGAAGCTCTAGTCTCATGATGCAGTTCACACTGCATGTACTACCATGCCCAACTGAGACAAAAAGTCTTTAAATTGTCATGTTTGGGTCTAAGAAACTAAGAGATTTTAAAATATATATAGTGACATAGCAATATCCTAATACAACGATCTCTATTGAGACAATCATTTTTGATGGCTCACACACACTATTGCCCTCCTCTGGGTATTTTTTTTCAAGTTTTCATTAGAAGCTTCAGCAAAGTTAAGTGATTTTTTTTTTTACCCTTGTGATGTGCAAAAGAATTTCATACTCAGCTTCCTGTCAACATCTATATCAGCATCAAGGTAAGATCAATGCTTCTGTTTTCATTTGGATCTCTGGCTCAGGAGAGAACTTCTGCTGGTTTTGTAGAAATTTAAATGACCAACATTCTTTTAAAAAGCAAAGAATGGGCCAGGCATGGTGGTGCACGCTTGTAATCCCCGCGCTTGGGAGGCGGAGACAGGAGGGTCACGCAGGTTCGAAGCGTGCACCACCACGCCTGGCTTGGATATTATTTTTTAAATAATTGAAAATGCATCGCTGGGCTGGTAATAAAGAAAGGAATCCACAGGGCCAGCCATGAAATGAAAGCAGACAGGAATGCAGAGATCCCAGGGAGCACTCGCTGGAGTAGGAGGTCCAGCAACTAGAAGTTTCTGCTTTGACAGCCCCATGGGGTGCAGGACCCAAAGCACAAGCACAGCCACTTCTGGTGGGAATCTAATAAAAGACCGCATAGAGCTAGGGTGCCCTAGGGCTTCTCTCAAAGTGAGGGTCAACCAGAAATAACCATGCCTGTGAGATGGAACCCCAAGGAAAAATTGCTGCCTCCAGCATGGCTCTAGGTAGAAGGGAGGAAACTCCTAGACGAAAGCTGACTCTTGCAAATTGACTGCTCAGACCCCCTACTTGTGCAATCCTTAAAGCTGATTGTTCATTTATTTAATTTATTGTGGCACTGGGGATGGAACCCAGGGGCCTTCTACCTCAGAGCTATACCCCCAGTCCTATTTTATTTTGTATGCGCACGCACACGCGCGTGCTCGTGTCATTCATTTTAAGGTGCATGGATTGATGATACCTCTACTAGCCTAGAAGAAGCCAACATAAGTACTTGCTGGATAAACCAGAAGGAGTATCTATCAAGCCTCAAAGGATTACTACTAATAAAGCATGAATTTAAGAGTTTTACACACACACACACACTCACACACACATCAGAGAGGAATAAGCCATCATACACAAGAGTCCACAGAAACAACACGTGACAAACCAAATCCACAGTGGTTTTAGATATTAGATGGAGACTAAAATTTAAGTGTGTTTGAATTATTTAAAGATATAAGAGAGATTGAATGTATGTGTAAAGAAACACAAATCATAGAGATAAAGGAAAGGGGTATTTATTTACTCATAAAAATGTGATAATTAAAATTCATAGCTTAAAGGGCTTACTAACAGTGAATTAAGCCCAGTCTCAGAAGGAAATTAGCAAACTGAAAAACCGATTTAAAGAAATTACTCAAAATACAGAATGGAGAGGAGCCATCATATAACTATGAACAAAGAGATAAAAATATGAAAGATTAATAAGCATCCTGGAGCGTAGAATAATATCTCATTTGTAGCTAATAGTGTTTATTGAGAGAAATAAAAAAAATATAGAGGAGGGATATCCAAAGAGATATCGTTTTCAAAATCATTGCAAGACACCAATATTCCCATTCAACACTCCAAAGGAAGCATGGTGGACATATATTAGAACCATGTTGTTCTCTGCTTAAAATGAAGATCCATTCATTGAGTGAATACTCCCAGCCAGGCATTGCAACAGCATTTTACATATGGACTAATTCCGCAGCCGCAGACTGAGGTATACAAGAATGTGTCCTTATCCTTATAAAACTCAATGCAGTGGTCTGCCTCCAAGCCCCGTTCTATCCAGTACAAATACTTAATCCAGTTACTCCTGCATGGACTCAGTCCACTTGAGTGACATCTCTTCATCACTTCTGAAAAGTAACTTTGTCACTGCTAAGCTGGGATTTCTCTCTCTTCCCCAGAGGTGTGGATGGGGCGGGAGCTGTTGGCCTATGGATCTAATTTGGCTTTGGCATCTTCTAAACACACCTGGCTGCCCGTTAGAATCAAAGTGTGCAAAGGTACAATATTAATCATAGAAACCAGGTCTTCCAGTAAAAGTAAACTTTAATCCCTGCTTCATAATGTGGGCATTGAGATCTGAGGTCGGGGGAAAACACCACAAACCAGAAGACCAAAAGCTACAGAGCGTGGCCACATCCGCCAGCCTCCTCTGTGTGTTCACACCAGGAATTGTGCTTCATTTTAATGCTTCACCAAAACTCTCAGAAAAGAGAGATTTTAAGAAAAAACAAATCCTCCAGAAAAAAAGCCCTTTCGTATAAACAAGACTTTTATTTCAGCTTCTATGGTACGCTTCCCTTCTCTGCTTTATCCCGAAATTATCTAAAACCAAGATTTGGCTCTTTTGGAATTCGTGGCATATAATATTTGGGGTCATTGAATTTTCTTTAGAGAAAAGAATGATTATATAGTTCGGTTCCATTGCATGGGGCAGACTGTCTTTATTCTTCTATGAAGGCTAAGGATTTAGACCTTTTCTGATAAAGTCAGATGCCTAATATTCTGCAAAGCAGAGCAGATAAATATAATCAAGTGTCACTTTTTAAAAACTAACTGGGGGCAAGACAAGACGAAATCAATAAAAAAAATTTGAGTGATAGCCTCCACTTGAAGGAAATACAATTTATTGCTTTCAAGTATATGCAAACTCAAGTCAGGCTAATCAAGTGGTCTGTGATGAAGGTCCTTTGAGGGTTTCCTTTAGCAAATAAACAAGAATGAAGTGTAATGATCACAGCTAATTGACTAATTAATATTCTCTGATACCACTGGCTTGTTACTATTATACTAATGTGGCCGGCTTATCGTTAGCTCACCAGTACTTGTGGCTCATGTTTATTTCACAACAATCCTGCTCCTACAGCAAACGCATCCAGTTCATTCACTTAAGTAGTTTGGAAATCCTCCATTTAATCTTTCTTCACATTTTTTTTTTTAAATTTGCTTAAGAGGCATGTACTGTATGTGGAGCAGCGTACAGTGGAGGGAGGCAGCGCGGCTCCGGAGCTCCTCGCCACTTTCCCATAGAGCAGCCCCGCGCGGCCGCGGAGGGCGAACCCCGCACACGCCCTCAGCCCCCGGCGCGCCCGCGAGGTCACTATCATATGACAAAGGCTTTGCTGCAGTTCATCTTCCTCCCTGTGTACTTTCCATTTACCTTCCCGGATTTTAAATCATACCTGAGGACAATCTGACCGCGGACCAGAACGCTGAGCCGCGGGCTGCTTTGGCAGCTGTCCAAGGAGCTGCCTGCCCGATATTTCCACGGCAAGATAATCCGGGAATAAAAACGGACTTAGGACCGCATCCTAAGCAGCGAGCAGCACCCACCAGAACTCTGTCTGCCCACCAGCGACCGGATCACATCGGCACAGAGACTCACACGGATTCCTGCACCAAGACAGGTACCTGAGGGCGCCCTAGTAACTGGGGTCCTAGCGTGTGCGCAGTCGCAGTCTCAACCCCCCACCACGGGCTCAAGCCTCAGAGCACTCTCCTCGCGCATCCTGCCTGTCCCCTACTAGTAATCAGTGCCTGTACACTGCCCTCCTAAATTGGAGCCTGCTTCTGTGGCTAACCCCTGCCACCTTGCCAGAGCCTACCCTCCAGGCTGCAAAAGCACTGGGAGACCCGGAAATCTCCTTGGGGCACCCCCAGCCTCTACGTCCCGCGGGACGCAGAGACCATTGCTGGACACCGCACACTGGACCCTTGAGCACCTACCCTGCACCCCTGGCCCACCGCGGGGTATTCCCAACCTCCTGGTAGCCAGATGCTTAGTTCTAAGTGAGAACACAGCTCAATACACCTTGGAAGAACATACCAGCAGCAATAGACAGCTGCACCCACTCTCACTAGGGTCCAGTATTAACAGTGCATCCAGCCTGCACTCTTGGAATAGGCAGAGCTCTGGCAGTAAGTGTGGCCACCCAGGAACCAGCATTCATTTGCCCAGGGCACATCTTGGGACCACACCGGCTAGCCCAGCTGGAATTTCCAGAGACACAAGAAAATCCATCGGGCCACAAAATCTGCTCAGGACCTCAGGGGGAAGTTCCAATTACACTTTAGTCACTCTCCACCCCTGCTGTAGGGAAGCACAGGCTGGAGGCGAGGGTGGTGAGTGCAGATGTGCTGACCACAGGTTAGAATTTCGCAGAATCTGTGAACTGTACAGAATCAAATAACAGTGAAACCAGACACCCGGACACATAAACCTAAAGCAGCTAAAGGAGAAAAAGGTGTCCAAACACCCAGAGTGACTTAAGAAGATAAAAATAGAGTACAAAGAAAACTAAGAGACATTGGACGGTATCCTGAAAGCTACCAAGCAATCAGATACGCACATATTATATGGACCTGACCCCATATGCGTAAATAAGGAGGACTGTTTGTTTTACTTTTAATGTGGATGTTATGTTTTCTTTTGCTTTTAAAGTGCTTTTGTTTTAGTATGGTTATTGCTGATTTCTTTTTTTTCTTTTTTTTTTTTTCTTTCTTCTTTTAATCCAAACTTCTCTTACTTTAACTTGTTGTTTTATATATATATACATTGGATAGTTTGCCTTATTTTTTTATTTCACACGGCTGCTAGTTCCTTTTATTTTATTCCTCTTCCTTTTTCCTCTCTCTTCCCTTTTCCTTCCTTTTCTTTCATTCTCCTCCTTTGATTGGTTTACCTTCCTTTTTCTTGGATTACATAATAGTCTTGGTATCTTGAGGGGATTCTTTTTTTTTTTTTTTTTTATGTCTGTCTGCTCCTACCAGCATCCCTATTTACAAACCTTCCCACACTAACCTACATACATTTCTCCCCCAAAACTTTTCCCCATAATATACCTCATGGTTTAAAACTCAAAGTATTTTTTATATCCATAACTACTCTACTAACAACAAGAGTCCTAGTAGTTAACTCTCTCTCATTCATAGCAAGTTATTACTTTATCATACTTAAAGTCCTTCTCAACCTAACATATCCTCCACCTAATCTGACTCCTTTACCCATCACCCCAGCTCCTCCCACATCACCCACTTTCAACACTGGAAAGGCTCAGCTGACTGGCCGATACTCCTAAACTCCTAATATTAAGATTTGACTAAACACATTACTCACGAACGATGGGTAGAAATCAGAAAAACAGGACAGAGAACACTATAAATATGAGAACCAGGAGTTATGAAGAGACAGCAGAAATCACGAATACTGACCTACTAGAAATGCAAGAAGGGGAGTTCAGAATCTTGTTGTTCAATATGATGAAAGGTTTTAAAACAAGTATAGAGGAGGTTAAAGATGAAATAGAAACACTAAAAAAGAATCAGAAAGAGGTCTGGAATGAAATGAAAGAGGCAATAAGTGAAATGAAGACAGCAATAGAAAGAAACTCTGGAAGATTAGATGAAATGGAAAACAGAATATCAATATTAGAAGACAGTACATCCCAAACCGAAAACACAGTCAGCGATATACAGAAATCTTTACAGCAACAAAACCTAAACATCCAGCAATTATGGGATAATATGAAGCGCCCTAATTTACGGATAATAGGCATTGAGGAAGGGATAGAGGTACAGACCAAGGGCATATGTAATATCTTCAAGGAAATAATCTCAGAGAATTTTCCAAATATGGAAAGAGACTTGAATCTTCAAGTACAGGAGGCATACAGAACTCCACTGAGACAGGACCAAAGAAAAACCACTCCACGCCACATAATAACCAAATTGACCAGCATAGAGGCCAAGGAAGGAATCTTAAAAGCAGTGAGAACAAAAGGACAGGTGACATATAGAGGCAAAACAATAAGAATCACCCCAGACTATACAACCCAGGTCAGGAATGCTAGGAGAGACTGGTACGACGTGATTCAGACCCTGGAAGAACATAACTTCCAGCCCAAATTAATCTATCCAGCAAAACTACTATTCAAGATCAATGGGGAAGTCAAAGTCTTTCAGGATAAACAGAATCTCAAAAAATTCATGAATTCAAAGCCAACACTAGAGAAAATTCTTAAAGAAATAAATCATAAGGAAGAAAAAAGAAGCAGACTCCAGAATCAGAGAAGAGAGGAAGTTAATAAGTGGGCCATTTAAGTAAAGAAGAAAGATCACAACACCCAAGAGTAGACAGAACACAAAATGGCAGAAAACAAAAAGCATATTTCAATAATATCACTTAATGTCAAAGGACTTAACTCACCAATCAAAAGACATAGACTGGCAATGTGGATTAGGAAACATAATCCAAACATATGCTGTCTGCAAGAAACGCACCTCACAGCCAAAGACATTCACAGGTTGAAGGTGAAAGGATGGAAAAAGATATACCATGCCACCAGTGACCGAAAAAGAGCAGGGGTAGCAACCCTGATATCCAACAAAACAGACTTTAAAATAAAACACATCAAAAGAGACAAATCAGGGCACTTCCTTTTATTAAAAGGAACAATACACCAAGAAGATATAATGATAGTAAATATTTATGCCCCAAATGTGGGTGCAACCACATTCGTAAAACAAACCCTTCTGGACATAAGATCCCAAGTAGACCCAAATACAATAATTCTGGGAGACTTTAATACGCCTCTCACACCACTGGATCGATCTTCGAGGCAAAAGATGAGTAAAGATGCTTTAGAACTAAAGGAAACCATAAACCAAATGGACCTAATAGACGTTTTCAGAGTATTTCAACCAGGAACTACAGAATACACTTTCTTCTCAGCAGCCCATGGAACCTTCTCCAAAATAGATCACATCCTGGGACACAAAGAAAATACCAGCAAATTCAAAAAATGTAATATAATCCCATGCATCTTTTCAGACCACAATGGAATAAAAGTAGAAATCAACAACAGGAAACTCGAAAGAAAGTATTCAAATTCATGGAGAATGAATGATACACTACTAAATGACGAATGGGTAAGAGCAGAAATTAGGGAAGAAATAAAGAAATTTATGGAAACAAACGAAAACAGAGACACAACCCACCAAAACCTATGGGACACCATGAAGGCAGTACTAAGAGGAAAGTTTATCGCATTGAGTGCCCACATAAAAAGGATGGAGAACCACCAAGTAAAGAACCTAATGAAACAACTCAAGGATCTAGAAATTCTGCAACAATCCATTCCCAAAGCCAGCAGAAGACGAGAAATCATCAAAATTAGAGCAGAAATAAATGAAATAGAGAACAAAAAAACAATTCAAAGAATCAATAAAACAAAAAGTTGGTTCTTTGAAAAGATTAATAGAATTGATAAACCCCTGGCCAACCTAACCAAAAGAAAAAGAGAATCAACTCAAATTACCAAAATTAGAAATGAAAAAGGAGATATCACCACTGATAGTGAAGAAATTCAAAACATTATCAGAAACTACTTTAAAAATTTATACTCCAATAGATTTGAAAACCTGGATGAAATTGACAGATTTCTAAACACAGTTAACCTTCCTACACTCAACCAAGAGGACATAGCAAGCCTAAACCAACCAATAACAACCAAAGAAATAGAAACGGCAATAAAAATTCTTCCACCAAAGAAAAGCCCAGGCCCAGATGGGTTCCCAGCTGAATTCTACAAAACCTTCAGTGAACAACTAATACCAATACTTCATAACACGTTCCGGGAAATTGAAAGAGATGGAACTCTTCCAAATTCCTTCTATGAGGCCAGTATCACATTAATCCCCAAACCAAATAAAGATACCTCAAGAAAGGAAAACTACAGACCAATATCCTTAATGAACATAGATGCAAAAATTCTAAACAAAATACTAGCTATACGCATTCAAAACTATATCAAGAGAATAATTCATCACGACCAAGTCGGTTTCATCCCAGAAAAACAAGGCTGGTTCAACATACGCAAATCAATACATGTTATTCACCACATAAATAGAACCAAGAACAAAAACCACATCATCATAGCAATAGATGCTGAAAAAGCATTCGACAAAATCCAACACCCATTTATGTTAAAAACACTGCAAAAAATTGGGATAGAAGGAAAGTACTTCAACATCATCAAGGCAATATACTGCAAACCCAAAGCCAACATTATATTGAATGGGGAAAAACTGCAAGAATTTCCGCTACAGTCAGGAACAAGACAAGGATGCCCACTTTCACCTCTCCTTTTCAATATAGTCCTTGAGACTCTTGCTGCAGCAATCAGACAAGAGAAGGAAATCAAAGGAATCCACATAGGAAGAGAGGAAGTGAAATTATCCTTATTCGCAGATGACATGATCCTTTACCTGGAAGACCCAAAGAACTCAACCAAAAGACTTCTGGAGCTGATCGACAAATTCGGCAAAGTCGCAGGTTACAAAATCAACCTAAAGAAATCAGTGGCCTTTCTTTATGCCAACAACGAATCCACAATGAAGGAAACAAAAACAACAATTCCATTCACTATAACCTCAAAACCAATAAAATACCTAGGAATAAACCTAACCCAAGATGTAAAAGACCTCTACAACAAAAACTATAAAACATTAAAGAAAGAAATAGAAGAAGACCTTGGAAGATGGAAAGATCTCCCGTGCTCATGGATAGGCAGAATAAATATCATCAAAATGGCCATTCTGCCAAAACTGATCTATAGGTTCAATGCAATTCCCATTAAAATACCAGTGACATTCTTCAGAGACCTAGAAAAATCAATCATGAACTTCATATGGAGAAAGAAAAGACCTAGAATAGCCAAAGCAATTCTCAATAACAAGAAACACGCAGGAGGCATTACAATCCCAGACTTCAAACTATACTATAGAGCAATAGTAGTAAAAACAGCATGGTACTGGCACAAAAACAGATATACTGACCAGTGGATTAGAATAGAAGATACAGAAACAAACCCACACATCTTTAGTCAATTAATCTTTGACAAAGGGGCCAAACACATACGCTGGAGAAAAGACAGCCTTTTCAACAAGTGGTGCTGGGAGAACTGGCTAGCCATTTGTAAAAAGATGAATCTAAACCCCTATATCTCACCTAACACAGGAATCAACTCAAGATGGATCAAAGACTTAGAAATTAGACCTGAGACGGTGAAGTTAGTAGAGGAGAACATAGGTTCAACACTACAACATATTGGCACAGGCAGTAACTTTCTCAACAAAACCTCCAAAGCTCAGGAAATTAAAGCAAGAATAAACAAGTGGGATAACATTAAACTAAAAAGTTTCTTCTCATCAAAGGAAACTATCAATAACCTAAAGAGGAAGCCTACAGAATGGGAAAGGATCTTTACCAGCCACCATTCTGATAGGGGGCTAATATCCAGAGTATACAAAGAGCTCAAAAGGCTCTACACCAACAAAACAAACAACCCAATCAAGAAATGGGCAAATGAACTAAATAGACACTTCACAAAAGAAGAGATACAAAGGGCTAATAGATACATGAAAAGATGTTCTTCATCACTGGCCATCAGGGAGATGCAAATCAAAACTACACTGAGATTCCATCTAACCCCAGTGAGAGTAGCAAGCATAAAGAAATCAAACAACAACAAATGCTGGCGAGGATGTGGGGAAAGAGGAACTCTTTTACACTGTTGGTGGGAGTGCAAACTAGTTCAGCCACTATGGAGATCTGTGTGGAGATTCCTAAGAAAGGTGGGAATAGATCCACCATATGATCCAGCTATACCACTCCTGGGTATCTTTCCAAAAGGGTTGAATTCAGAGAAATACAGCAACATATGCATACCTATGTTCATAGCAGCACAATTTGTAATAGCCAAAATATGGATCCAACCCAGATCACCATCAACAGATGAATGGATAGCAAAACTGTGGGAAATACACACAATGGAATTCTATTCAGCCATAAAGAAGAACAAAATTTTATCATTTGCAAGAAGATGGAAAGCCCTGGAAAGCATCATGTTAAGTGAGATCAGCCAAGCACAGAAGGAGAAGATACACATGTTTCCTCTAATATGCCCAAACTAGAAAACACAAAGGATACCAGTAGGACCCCAGATATTAGAGGGGAAATACTAGCTAAGTTTTAATGGAAAGATAGGAGAGGAGAAAGGCCGATCTTGATTAAGGAGCATCTTCACCTGAACATGTGTAAAATTATGAATAAGACATGGTTAACCTGGCCAACCATTGGTGGGGGGGGGGAGAAAACGGGGGCGGGGGGAGAGGGCACCAAATATAGTGTAAATGTATACTATTTATGTTCAATAAAAAAAATTGTTAAAAAAAAAATAAAAAAAAAAAATAAAACAAAAAAAAAAAATAAATCATACCTGAGGAAAGTTTTGAGTATAACTTCACTGAGTATTCATAGGTGATCATGTTATCCTTTTAGAAGGCAACTGTACTTTCCTGAATTGCTAGTAAAAAAAAAAAAAAAAAAAAAAAAAAAAAAAAAAATTTGCTTAAGAGAGCTCAATTTCAGCCTCACCGCTTTATAGTCAGGATTTGTAGGAAATCAAGGTGCAAGATGGGTCTGTGACGGATCGCTAACTTACTCGAGGACGCCCTTCAATCAGCTATGGCTTAGTGAATAAAGAAAATTAAAGAAGACCTGGGTCACAGCTAAATTACTTACCTTTCTCTGATCTTATTTCTTCCTGAGGTTGGGATTGACACATACCTCAAAAGACTGTGTTAAGGTCAAATGGGTTTTAAGTATGTGAGTATTCTGCTAATGGCGCTGTATCTAGAAAAGCACCATTATGGCTTAAATTTAGAGTGTTCCTCAAGGGCTCCCATGTTGAAAGCTTAGTCCCCAAAACGGCAATGTTCAGAGGTGGCACTTTGGGAAAGTGATTGGATCATGAGAGCTGTTACTCCATCAATAAATCAATGCACTGATGGATTCATAGCTGAATGGGCCCAATTAAAGTTAGTGGGTCCTGGCTGGGCGTGGTGGCGCACGCTTGTAATCCCTGTGCTTGGGAGGCAGAGACAGGAGGATAGCGCAGGTTTGAAGCCAGCCGCGCTGGCGTAGGAGACCCTGTTTCCAAAAATAAAATAGGTCTGGGAGTGTAGCCCGGAGATAGATGGGCTTCCAGGAACCCCAGTACCACCAAAAAAAAAAAAATAATAATAATAATAATAATAAATAAATAAATAAAGTTAGTGGGTCCTTGGGGGGATGGCTCTGGAGACTATATAATGACCTTGACCCTTACCTCCTGCTCTCCCCCTCCTGTCTGCCACAAGAAGGGGTGCTTTTCTTTGCCACTTCCTTCCCACCATGATGTTCCACCTTACCATGGGCCCAGAAGCAGTGGTGCCAGGTGGCCATAGATCTTTAAAGCTATGAGCCTAAATAAATTTTCCTTCCCCAAAGCTGGTTTTCTCTGGTAATTGTGTCACAATGAGGGAAAGCTGGCTATTCAAATGTTGGGTATAAACTGGGCATGGTGGCACATGCTTGCAATCCCAGCACTTGGGAGGCTGAGACAGGAGGATCGGGTTTGTGGCCAGCCTCAGCTACTTAGTGAGGCTCTTTTCAAGTCAGTGAGACCCTGTTTCAAAATAAAGAATAAAAAATAGGGCCGGTGCCGGCCGTGGTGGCACATGCTTGTAATCCCTGCGCTTGGGAGGCTGAGACAGGAGGACCGCATGGGTTCAAAGCCAGCCTCAGCTACTTAGTGAGGCTTTCAGCAACTTAGTGAGACCCTGTTTCCAAATAAAATATAAAAAAGGTCTGGGAGTATAGCTCGGAGGTAGAAAGCCTCTGGGTTCTACTCCCAGTACCACCAAAAAATAAAAATTAAAAAAATTAAAAAATAGGGCCGGAGGTATAGCTTAGAGGTAGAATGCCCCCTGGGTTCCATCCCCAGTACTGCAAAAAAAAAAAAAGTTGAGTATCATTCTTTCAAAATCTGAAGTAATAAGCCGGGTGTGGTGGTGCACACTTGTAATCCCTGTGCTTGGGAGGCGGAGACAGGAGGATCGCACAGGTTCGAAGCCAGCTGTGCTGGCTTAAGAGATACTGTTTTCAAATAAAAAAGTATAAAATAGGTCTGGGAGTGTAGCCCAGAGGTAGAAGGGTTTCCAGGAAGCCCAGTACCACCAAAAAAAAAAAAAAAAAAAAAAAAAAAACAAAAAAAACAATAAATCTGAAGTAATAAAGCCCAAGTTGAGATTTTTAAAATATGAAAATAACTTGAACAGTCACATTTTTTTCCCTTAGAGAAATCGCTCTTTGTGAGTCAGGAAGTTTGGGGGCTGGGGGAAATCCTCTATCCTTATCAGGCTTCAGGAGTGCTCTTCTATTTGCAAAGTATAACCCATGGTTTATCAAAAAACTCACATCTCCTTGGGGATCACAAGCGAGGAGTGCATCTTCAAAATGGCCTGCCGAGACTGCCGGATTTCAGTTATTTCTCTGTCTCCTCTGATTGTGTTGACCCCCACATCTGGATAAAATCCAACAATTACCAAAAACACTGGAAGGTCAAGACACTGCTCTGGGTGCTGGGTGCTGCGGTGAGGAGTGAGGCGGTCGTGGGATAAACGTGGGAGGGGCGAAGGACAAATCCCTCAGCGACCCTGATCAGTCCTTGGGGATTTATAATCTGCCAGATACATACATTGAACATTTATATCACAGGAGGCAAATAGTGGTTAAAGAATACAGATGTGAAAGGTTGACCACACAGAAAAGAGAAATGATTCTGGCTGGGAACATCTCGGAGGGCTCCTCAGAGGAGATGGGATTCTAGCTGGGTCTTGAGAGACGTCTCAGATCTGGGCAAAAAGCTCGGTCTGTGGTTAGATGTGAGCTGGTGAGCTCTGAGATGGTTTGGACAACACCTGGTGAGCCCTGGAAGCTGGATTGTGGGGTACAAAGTGGGGGGCACCGTGGAAATCTGCATCCCTAAAGTGTGCAGAAATCACCACTCTTTACTCAGTCCAGATTCTGAGCTACCTAATCAACAGCTCAGCCATGACAAGCTCTCCTTCCTATCCGTGGGAGTTCACACTGCTTGTGGGGTCCTCAGAAAATGCTCCTGCGAGGTCACTGCCTGAGTGATCATGTGAATGTTTGCTGCTATCTGGCCAGGAGCAAGGAGCAGGCCTTTTGGCCTGAGCATACCAGGGTCCATGGACAGACTTTATGGGCCCGCCACTCAGCCATTTCTCTCCAAGACCTCATCTTCCTGGGACTTCACTTAAAGCCCACTGCTCCCAGGACTTGTCTCTGCTCTCCACTTTGGAAAAAATCTCTCCTTTTCTCCTCCTGCTGCTATGACTTCTCACCTTCTGTCTGCCACACAGACCTCTGGTATAATAGCACTTGTGTATTCAGGCTACTGTAACAGAACACAAGGACAGGGGACTTTAACACAAGACAAACATTTGCTCACATTTCTGGAAGCCAGAAATCAGGGCTGGTTCAGTTCTTGGCCAAGGCCTTTTTCCTAACTTGTAGATAGCTGCCTTCTTGCTGAGTGCTCAGGAGATTCTTCCAGAGAGAGGTAGAGAGCCGCTACGTCTCTCCCTCTCTGTAATAAGGGTCCCACCAGCCTTACCTCTTCCAAACCTAGTGAGCTCTCAACAGTTCTACTTCCAAATACCATCATATAAGGAGCTGTGGACTCAACAAATGAATTTGGGGGAGACACAAATATTTAGCCCATAACAATCATGTTTACAATCATCCTGGGGTTTTGCAAATGGCAGGAAAGCTGTTGCTTCTGCACCGCAAGGAATAGCAAAGGCCTGGCTTTCTGTTTAAACAGGTAGGAGGGTGGAAATACAGAAAATAAAACTCAAGCTAATTGCATCTCGGGAAAGAAATTAGCCACATGTTTTATAGCTTTTCACATATGGCTGTATTTGGCTGTTACCCTGTTATTTGGATAAAATTTTTAACCCAACTGTATTGTATGTTCCTTGAGGCCAATAAATATATTTTACATTTGTTTTATCCTCTTTGCCACTCAGGCAAGTTACATGATCAGAGACAGAACTTAGGAATATTTATCAAGTGACAATTTTTTTTTAAAGAATGCTTTTATAAAAGGTCACCCAGCATATTACCAAGGCCCAACCCTATGTGAAGAGGAATCTATAGCTTCAGGCTGGCCTCTAACCTGTGATCCTCCTGTCTCAGCTTCCCATGTACTGGGAATATAGGCATGTGTCATCACACCAGCCAAGGACACATAAATAAATATGAACTTCAACATCACTAGAAAGGTTCTTATTTTTTACATTACTTTCTTTCCCTTCTTTCTTTTCTTTTTCGGTACTGAGTATTGAACCCAAGGGCATTCTATCTCCAAGCTATACCCCCAGCCCTATTTTTTTATTTTTAGTTTGAAACAGGGTCTCACTTAAGTTTATGAGAATCTCACTATTTTCTGAGGCTGTCCTCGAACCTGTGGTCTTTTTATTTCAGCTTCCCAAGTATTAGGATTACAAGCATGTGCCACCACACTTGGTTGTTACTTTTTTTTTTTGTATTAGGTGAAAGAGAAATTAGCATCTCTTATCACTGTAAAAGGTTCTAATTTGTGGTGTGACCTTCACACACCCAACTTACCCAATTAGAAGAGTTATCAGATAACAAAGACAGATCACCCCCCTGGAAGACACATCTCCAAAGGTTGCTGTGCTAAGAGCCCAGGGAAGTACAAATTAGAAGTGTCTTTTTTTTCCCACCAAATTTATTTTTTTATTTTTTAATTTATTTTTATTGGTGCATTGTAATCATACATCACATTGGAGTACAAGACTTGAGAGGATATACAAGCACACATCATCCAATTAGCCCTCATCCAGTCCCCATCCCATTCCCTCCCCCTCCCTCGATCCCATGCTTGTTTGGTGATTAACTTTGATACATATGTTTATGTACCTCCTGCTTTTTAAAGAGGCTCCATCCTCCCCTATTCCATACCCTCTGATTGGTCACCTTAATTGCTTCACTATAGAGCCCTTTCTATAGCTCGACCACTTCCTGTTGCCCCTTTCCTCCTAGTTATTGCTGATTAGGGGAAGCATCTGGTTTTAATTTTCTGCGATATTTCTCTGTGCATGCCGCATTGCAAATACCGATCCCACTCTTGATGGCCCCAGTAGTGGCCTGGCTACTCAGTGGACTGATCCACACCTTGCTGGCTCAAGCAGCGGCCTTGCCTCATGGGAGGCCCCGGTTCTGGTCTCGCTGGCCCCAACACTGGCCTAACCCCTCAGCTGGCTCCGATCCCGGCCTCAGAGGCCCCAGTACTGGCCTTCCTCACGGAAGGCTCCAATGCTAGCCGATGGCCCCGGCATTGGCCTAACCCCTTGGCAGGCTCCAATCCAGGCCTCGGAGTCCTCAGTAGTGGCCTTGCTTCACAGAAGGCTCCGATGCCGGCCGCTGGCCCCGGCACCAGCCTAACCCCTCAGCAGGCTCCGATCCCGGCCTCAGAGGCCCCAGCACCGGCCTTGCCTCACGGCAGGCTCCGATCCTGGCCTCGCTGGCCTCGTCACCAGCCTAACTGTTCAGCAGGCTCTAATCCCGGACTCGGAGGCCCCAGCACCTGTCTTGCCTCACAGCAGGCTCCGATTCCAGCCTCACTGGCCCCAGCACCATCCTAACCCCTCGGCAGGTTCCAGCCCCGGCCTCGGGGCACCAGCACTGGCCTTGCCTCACGACAGTCTCTAATGCTGGCCGCTGGCCCCAGCACCAGCCTAACCCCTCCGCAGGCTCCGATCCTGGCCTTGGAGGCCCCAACACCGGCCTTGCCTCACGGTAGGCTCCGATCCCGGCCTTGCTGGCCCCGGCACCGGCCTAACCCCTTGGCAGGCTCTGATCCCAGCCTCAGAGCCCCCAGTAGTGGCCTTGCCTCACGGCAGGTCTCGATGTCAGCCATTGGCCCCGGAACCGGCCTAACCCCTCAGCAGGCTCTGATCCTGGCCTCGGAGGCCCCAGTACTGGCCTTGCCTCATGGCACGATCCAATTCTGGCCTTGTTGGCCCGGGCACTGGCCTAACCCCTCGGCAGGCTCCGATCCCAGCCTCGAAGGCCGCAGCACCGGCCTTGCCTCATGGCATGATCCGATCCCGGCTTCACTGGCCCCAGCACCGGCCTAACCACTCGGCAGTCTTCGATTCCGGCCTCGGAGGCTCCAGCACCGGCCTTGCCTTATGACAGGCTCCAATCCCAGCTTTGCTGTGTCCGTCGCCAGCCTCACCCCTCAGCAGGCTCTAATCCGAGCACCCTCTTCGCCCAACTATTTGTCCCACGTTCTCGAGGGTGCGTGGTGGTAGCATTCTGCCTCTGGGGTCATTACTTCAAAGGTTCCAGGTGTAATGCATCAGATCTCTGCCTCCCCTGAGTACTGGCCACTGTCATTGCCACTGCCTCCACCATTTCAAATCTTTCCCAAGCTCTTTTTCCACTCAGAATGTTGTCCAGTGTTCCTAAGCATGCGTGATGGTAGCATTTGACCTTTGGTGTAATTTCTCAAAAAAAAAAAAAAATATGGTTGGTAGGCTCCGATTTCTGCTTCTCCTGAATACAAGTCTCCACCACCAACACGGAGACTGCTTTCAGCACCACCTTTCTCCTTGGTCTCCACTAAAGTCTCTCTCCTTACAGGTGATGTCCAAGATTCTTAACAATGTAGAGAAGAAGCAGTCCTCCTTAGCAGGGAATTTTTCCAATAATTCCAGTTCATTTGGATAAGTTTTGTCTGCATCTCCAGTATCCTGGCATCCGCCACGGCCTCCTTGACCCCTCTCCGATATTTTCCTTTTTTCTTTTTCTTTTCCTTTTTTACAGGGTCCTTCTGGTTGGAAAGGGGGTTGCCTAGGGGTGCCCCACCAGCGCCTGCCCACCCGCCCAGGGTTGGGGCCAGAGGCCTGGACCACAGGGTCCTTCCGGGTGGGGAGGGGGTTGCCTAGGGGTGCCCCGCCAGCACCTGCCACCCGCCCAGGGTCGGGGCCAGAGGCCCAGACCACAGGGTCTTTCCGGGTGGAGAGGGGGTCGCCGAAGGGTGCCCTGCCAGCGCCTGCCCACCAGCCCAGGGTTGGGGCAAGAGGCCCGGACCACAGGGTCCTTTGTGTCTTTATTTTTTATTTTTATTTTTTTGTAGTACTGAGGATGGAACTCAGGGGCATTCTACCTCCAAGCTATACCTCCATCCCTATTTTTTTATTCTTTTTTTTGAAACAGGGTCTCACTGAGTTGCAAAGGGTCTCACTAAGTAGCTGTCCATGAACTGCGATCCTCCTGTCTCAGCCTCCCAAATGTTGGGATTACAAGTGTGCGCCACCACACCCGGCCCTAGAATATCTTTAGTATTGTTATAATCAAGCAAAGCTATCAGATATTTATCTCCTCCCCATAGGCACACACACTTATGTATAGACTGATATTCCTAAACAGAAAATGTATTAGTTTCCTGTAACCATTGCAACAAATTGCCACAAGTGTGGTAGTTTAGGACAACAGAATTCTTTTCTCTGGCAGTTTTTAATTCGGCAAATCCAAAATCAGTATCTGTAGGACAAAATCACGGTGCTGACAGGGCCAGGCTCCTGCTCCTCTAGGGCAGAACCGCTCTGGCCTCATTCAGCTTTTGGTGCCTCAGCTTTTGTGCCTCGGTTGTGGCTACCTCCCTTCGATCATGGTCATAGTCCTGGTCATGGTCAGTATCTTCAAATTTCTCTTCTCCATCATCCCATGCTTCCTCCTTTCTATATGCCAAATCTCTTTCTGCTCCTTTTTAGAAAGATGCAGGCAACTGCACTTAGGGCTCACCTGGATAACCCAGGACACTCCCCATCTCAAGGTCTTAATTTAATCACATTTACAAAGCCCCCTCCCCTTTTGGCCACATTATTAGGGCCCTGGATAGGATGTGGATATCTTTGGGGAGGGCTACTTTTTATCATAGAGATGCTCTTATTATCAGCCCTAGAGTTCTCTTAATTGTAATATATTTTTTTTTAATTTTGTGTGTTCTTGGGATTGAATCAAGGAGCATCCTGTCTCTGAGCTCTACCCCCAGCCCTTTTTATTTTGTGTTTTGAAACAGAATCTAGCTAGGTTGAAGAGAATCTCACTAAGTTGCTGAGGCTGTCCTCCAACCTGCGACCCTCCTGTGTCAGTCTCCCAAGTACTGAGATTTCAGGGTCCACCACTACACCGGGCCCCTAATTATGATTATTACCAGGATGATTATTTAGTGTGTAGATGATTTGGACTTTTGCTTTTTTTCTCTGTTATTCTCTGGCCTGGTTTTGGCCATGTTATCCTGGGAGTTGAAGGATGACTTCAAAGAAATCAACTTAACAATTGCCAGGTCTGGTGAAGGGTTGATGAGGAATTTAATTAATTGATGAAAATAAAAATAAAATTACCCGGGATTTGTTTATTCTTTGCCCAATTTAGCTCAGATAATCAAGAATCAATAATATAGGTAGAGTTGAAAGCCCACAGGTAGATCAAATAAGTTCTTCATTTTCTCTTTTTGTATTTTCTTTAGGCTTTTCTTACCGCTAGCTTAGCAAAGTACAAATCAATGAGCCGTGCAGAAGTAGATTATGAAACCCAGCCTAACGGGCAGGAGGCTCAACTCTGTGTCTAACTGTTTACTCTGAATTTATTATGGCCAGTCACGTCACTTCACTGTGGGAAGTTAGGAAGAAATGAAAAGAATCATTATATTTACTTTATATTACACTCGGATTCTTTGAAGATAACGGAGCTAACGCATTCGCATTAAAAACTGCATGCTAAGCACTTTTGCATTTTAATGAAATATTTAATACTGCGGGGGGAATATTTTTGAATCTACCCATTCATTTACCTGTTTAGTCAGCAACTATTTACTTAGTTGCCACGGTGTATTTTGCTGCTATTCTGGTTGCTGGGGTACCTTAGAAGTCGGTGCCGTCTAGGAATCTTAAAGCATAGCTTAAATATTGGCAGATCTAATTTAATTAGTGTACGTTGATTTGCCCTCCTAACACCCTAAAGAGAATGTTAGAGAAATCTGACAATGCGAGAGTCAATATTGACCTTGACTGGCTGGCTCCTTGAGGTTCAGCAGCGTTCACAGTGCTGAGCTGTACATGGAAGCGTATCTTTCTAATTCTTCCCCAGCCTGGCTGCAGCAGAAAAAAAAAAAAAAAAAAAAAAAAAAAAAACCACAAGGCTGCTGCACTCTACCAGCTAGGATGGAGACTGGGAGGCACTAGCTCCTTCAGGGGGTCACAATATATGAAATAAAAAGCTGTGGACTGAACCAATAAAGATAGCCAATAAGATCATCCTAATTCTGGAAAGGGCAAAGAAACTGGTAAAGAGATAGTAAATTAATTATTTGCTCTTAATGTTCTAATACATCAATCATATGGCCAGTGATCATTATTTGCCACAAATGTGGAATCCGCACAGATTTTTAAAAAGGTCTTTCCATGCCGGGTGTGATGGTACACGCTTGTAATCCCTGCCCTTGGGAGGCTGAGACAGGAGGATCACACAGGTTCGAAGCCAGCCTCAGCTACTTAGTGAGGTTCTCAGCAACTTAGTGAGACCCTGTTTCCAAATAAAATATAAAATAGGTCTGGGAGTATAGCCCGGAGGTAGAAAGCCCCTGGGTTCCACTCTCAGTACCACCAAAAAAATAAAAATTAATTAATTAATTAAATAATTTAATTAAAATAAAAGTCTTTTCTTTTTTTAATTATCTAATTTTTTATTATCTCATGTATTTTGCCACAATGACAGAAGGTGGACTAACACATCAGCTGAGTTTATGTATTCATGCATGCATCCAATTTGTGTTGAGTACTTTTTATAAGAAAGGTCTCCAGAGCAGACATGGTGACACAAGTCTGTGATCCCAGTACTTGGGAGGCTAAAATAGAAGGACTGAAGGTTCAAGTCTGGCCTCAGCAACTTAAAGAGGACCTCAGGAATTTAGTAACATTCTGTTTAAAAAAAAATTTTTTTAAAGGCTGGGGGTGTAGCTCAGGGGTAGAATGAGAGAGAGAGAGAGAGAGAGAGAGAGAGAGAGAGAGAGAGAGAGAGAAGAGAAGAGAAGAGAAGAGAAGAGAAGAGAAGAGAAGAGAAGAGAAGAGAAGAGAAGAGAAGAGAAGAGAAAGAAGAAAGAAGGCTCTACCCTTTTCCTTGGCTTCAAATATTCAAATATACAAAAACCCTTTGTTGAGCTGATGAGGAAAAAACATAGAATTTTTTAAATGGCCTTCCAAATGTAGTCAAGCAATAGCAATTTAAATGCCTTCTCATTGCACAATTTTACTATCTATCTACCTACAGGCCTGTCTGCACTCTATATAATGCTCCAGTTAACAATAGACCATATATGATGGTGATTCCATAAGATCATACCACCTAGTGACATTGTAGCCATCTTATAAGCACAACCTATAACATTTGCTCAATGACACAAATCAAGACACGTCAATTAAGATGTGTCCCATTCTTAACCAGCACAGGACTGGACCATACGCAACTTCCCTTGCCACATTCAGGCATCTCTGCTACTAGGTAGGGAACAAGGGAAAACAAGACTTCTTCTGTTGCTTCGAACTCCTTTGTAATGTCCATTGCTTTGAAGAACTTCAGAAACCTTCTCCTCTGTAGTTTTGCTTTTCTAGTTGGAACTTGCACTCTATTTTTGACTGGTGGAAATTTGTCGGTACTTGAACTGCTGAAAATACTGCATTATGAGTTCAAAGCCTCGTTAGCTTGTGTCAGACCCTACCATCTAATTCTTGTGAAGATTTTTGTTGTATTTCTTGATATTTTGCCTGAGTCCTCGATGGTAGTTTTGGGTGATAGGTACCAGGCATATGAGCATAGCCAAAGGCCTAGTTCGTTGGTTTCTTTTATTCATATAGTAGTTAAGTTTGGAAAGCTAATTAAGGCATTCCAGTAATTAAGCCTTAAACCAAATCTCTGCCAAAATTCCTGCTTGACACAGATTCCTCAAAAGATAATATCTCTTTTAATGCATATAAAGCTAAAAATGGCATACTTAATGGAAGGAATGTTGCGGTAGTTTATGAGCTTTTAAACACGAAAGAGAAAAGGAAAAGGTCCTTCATTAGGAAAGCAAGTCTCCTTCTCGCATACTCTGCCAAAATATGTAGCTGGACCTAAAGGTGGAGATGTCTTGGTTATTTGTCCATCTTTCAAACCTTACTAAAAATGATGACTAAACAGTAACCATAGGGGCATCAACTAGTCTAAACAGATGAACTAGACAGGTCATTTTTCAGAACCTATGTTGATGTCTAAGCTAAGTCACTCAGATTAATGTAGCATTTTCCAAAAATGACTAGATCTCTGAAATACTTCTAGGGTTTGACATCATTATTTTTGTCACTCAATTTACCATATGCTGTTAGACTTTTGCTTTGTAGAACTACAGTAACATACATACCCACGTTCACAGCAGCACAATTCACTATAGCCAAAATATGGACCCAACCTAGGTCTCCATCAACATTTGAATGGATTGCAAAATTATGGCAAATACACACAATGGAATTCTACTCAGCAATAAAGAAGAACAAAATCATGTCATTCGCAAGAAAATGGAAAGACCTGGAGAACATTATGTTAAGTGAGGTCAGGCAAGCACTGAAAGAGAAGGGACATATGTTTTCTCTAATATGCTCAAACTAGGGAGTATTAGGGATACTAGAGGGACTCCAGATAATAGAGGGGAAATCTCAGAAAAGCTAGAATGGAAGGGTAGGAGAGGAAGATGCTGAGGTTGATTAATGGAGGAGCTACATTCGAATATGTGTATAAGTATGAATGTAGCATGGTCAACCTGGACACTCATTGTTGAGAGGGGGCGGAAAGAGGAAGCGGGTGGTGGAGGGCACCAAGCACTGTCTGAATGGATGCCATTTTCAATATGATCCACATAAACATAAACAAACAAATAAATAAATAAAATAAAATGCTTTTATATTCAGAAAATAAAAAGAATCTTGCTTTGCGTCTTTCAACACTCTACTTACACCATCCACACTGTCCACACACTGGATCCTCTGGGAGAGTATCTCACTTGCCAGGGAAACCACCTTTTATTGCAAATGATCACTAGTAACAGTAATAACAATAGCAATAATGTGGCCAACACTTCTTTAATGCTTACTATGCAACAGATATTATTCTAAACTCTTTATACTTGTCTTCACCCATAGAGGTAGACAATATAATCCTTACTTTGCAGATGAGAAAACTGAGATTAGGTGATTGGCTCAAAGCCCCACATCTGATATGCAAGGGAGCTGGTGTATGAGCTCAGGCAGTCTGTCATCAGAACTAGGGCTTGTAACCATATATATACTCTAAGGCTCAGGGGTACAATGAACATGGTATATCAAGCACATTTAGAGCTTAATTTCCACGTAGACAGGGCTTGCGTGTGTGACTGGGGAAGTTGGCTGAACACACAGACTCTGTGAGTGCCATCTAGTTAATCTAACACTTGGAGGAAGTCTGCATTTCTGCCCTGTTCCCACCATGTCTAGTAGTACCTGGCACGGTGCTCAGGCAAAGGAAGTGATACAGTATGGATTCTGGGAGTGGATGCACAGCAAAACACAAAGCACTATTAAATAGCAAAGGGAGATGACAGTGCCTTAGGGGTTATAACCTGAAGACCTCCCTTTTATGAGATAAGAAATTACTTGATAGTATCAGTGTTGTTTTCTCATATATACTTGTAGGTAATGCAGTATAGTGATGTTCACAAACTGAGTACAAGTGTTTACTGCACAAAGTATATTACTCATGGCTACTTTATTTACACTGGCTTGTTGTAATTTACATTGGATGCTGTTACAGTTTGATGTTCAGCCACTTGTATTCTTAGTGAACCAATATAAGCTCAGTTGGAGTCGAATGGGGATTCTTGTTTGCAATACGTATGTGATAACAGTGTTTTGGTGTGGGGTGTCAATTTGATTACTTCGTTATCTGTTACCTAAATATTTCAGAAAGAAATAGAATGTTTCAGTTTGATCTCATAGACTGTTATAAAACCAAATGAGATCATGTCTGTAAATGGTTTTGAGCTCTGTAAATGGTAGAAAATACATTATAAACAGTATATCTTCTCATACATTGTGACTTGTTGCTGGTAAAGAGCTCAAAATTACCTTACATGGAATGGGATTTTGAACATTACTGCTACTCTCCCTTGCATTTATATTTGGAAATGGAAAATTTTCTAAAACAAAAATTGGAAAGTTCTATGAGCAAGTGTACACTATTAGAATGAAGTTTTTCTCTATTTAAAACTCTTCCCCAAACTAAACAAGCAAAACCAATTGAGGTAGGTGTGTGTGTGTGTGTGTGTGTGTGTGTGTGTGTGTAATCCTTATAGCACAAATTGGGTCTACTGATCTCGGGAACTATTCAATACTGTTATATTAGTAAGTTTCTTATAGTATTGGGGATTGAACCTGGGGCCTTGTTCATGCAAGGTGAACACTCTACCCCTGAGCTACACAGTCAGCCCTGTGTGTTTATTGTTTCTGAACCACTTCATTAATAGTATTGCTACCAAGCACATTGATATGCACCCTGAGGTTCATTCTCCATCTGCAAAATAAACTGATGAGCCAGTGTTCAAAATAATTCGAATGAGTGTGATATTACAAATGTGTCATGACTATGTAACCATACCAGATTTGGCATATTGGTACTTGGCAGAAGCCAATTCTGGGCTTAGTGGGTCATTAGCTGTGATCTGAGGTTGTCTGAGACCCTGGAAGCACCACGCGGTAGAGGCCCAGAAGCCCAGGGGAGCCTGCTGGGAGGCCACGTCCAGGTGTGAAGTAGAGTTGGGCTCGAGGGAGTGACCAAGGGCTTGGCATATGGAGGCCCACATGGAGTTAGCAGAACATTTCATGGCCCTCTCAGCAGGCTTTCTTCTCTACCAAGCAGACTTAGGTTCCTTGGCAACTTTCAGGCACTACACAAATTCTGGCCACATATTTTGGGCAAGCTGAAGCAGTTGCACAGATTCGTATCCTAATTGTTCACATTATATAACTAAATAAAATCTGAGATCAAAACTTTATTTGGAAGAAATAAGTTCTTATTCCTCCCAGAGTTTTCTAAATTCTCAATTGATTACATTAAGATAGAACAAAGCCTACCCTGACAAGACAGATATGGGGAGTGGGCTGATAGAAAAGCCAGCTGGATGACAGCGGGGGGATGTACTGACACACACAGGCATCCATTTGTCAAGGTAGGCCAGAGGCGTGTGTGTCCTGACAGGGGAGGTGCCCGACAGAGGGTCATGGAGAGAAGGGCCGCAAGGAAGGATCCTTGCTGTCCATTTCATAATTTGATCTCCGGTCTGATGGATCCTGGTGGGAATGGCACTGAAGAAGGTCACATTTGCCCTGCCATCTAGCAAAGGTAGACACTCTTATTTCAGTTCTAAGGGCAGGGAGGAGGGGAACAGATTTATACCATTAAGATTGATATTATTAAAATACTCATATCACTAAAAACATTCATATCACACAAACTAATATTCCCATTGAATGCTATTTTCTAATCATATTGATATTATTGACTCATTTTTTGTACCAGAAAAAAACAAAAACAGAAACTGGCAAATGTAAACATACCAGTTAGTTGCTTTTTCTGACACAAGGGAGTTATCAGCAGAATAACCCTATAAAGTTGTCACCTGAAGTCAAACAAAGCCCTTTAAAGAACCCATGATTCCACTGAGTATACTTTCAACTATGTTAAAGAGTGTGGTCCTAAAAATACTTTTAAAATTTAAGAATGCCAAGTTCCAAGATCTTTAAGATGGCATTTCATAGGATTCTGTCAAGTTCAAATGCGTAGAGCTAGAAAAAGTGACATTTACGTGTCTTAGAGTCTTCCCCACTAGAAAAGTTCCTCAAAAATAAAAAGGTCAGTTGTTCAACTTGAATCCAGGCATGGGGATAGGTAACTAGTCCACTTTTCAACTTTAGAAGTCATTGGCACAACTGTAAATAGGTTAAGCACCCTACCTTGCAGCCACAAAAGGGAATCCCTGTAGCTTCCTAAGTAAATCTCCATTAGTAGATGTGATCAATTGCAACAAAACAGGCCACTAATGGCCCGTGGCCCTTCCAGCTGTGAGGCTGAACCTGCTGAGTGTATTTCAAAGGACTTGGGAACTCGGCCCAGGGCTCCAATTCTTTTCCAGCTATCTACTTCCAAAACCCTAGGTTGTTGCCATTATCACTGAATCCTTCGATTCCAAGTCCCTACTTGGCTAAAGTAGGGGCTGCCAGGCCAAAACTGGACCGTCATTAGCACATCAAACTAGCCAGAGGATTGGGGATACAGGAGTTTTAAAAGAAGGCCACCTTGGCCTTGATGGGCTGTGTCCCATGAAAGTCTCGTGATCATCCTCAAAGAGGCATATCTCAATGTAAATTGGCCCTACACTGCTTCCAGAGACTGTAGATACCAAGTCATAAACCTATCAGGCTTGTAATCCCAGCCTCAGCATTTTAGGGATACTCTCAGCAACCTAGTAAGATCCTGTTTCAAAACAAAAACTAAGGTGTGGGGGGTGGGGGAAGCTGAGGGTGTAGCTTGGAGGTAGAATGTCCCTGGGTTCAATCCCCAGTACCACAAACAACAAAAACATGACTATTACTCAATAAAATTAAATAATCTACCAGGCACACCTGTTCCCAGTACTTGGGAGACTGAGACAGAAGGATCACAGGTTCAAAGTCAGCCTTAGCAATTTAGCACGATCTTATTACTAAGTAAAGAATAAGGAGGGCTGGGGTGTAGCTAGGAGGTAGAATGCTCTTGGGTTCAATCCCCAGGACCATAAAATTAAATTAAATTAAATTAAATTAAATAATCCGGTCCTTGGCTTAAGTAGGCTTTTATTCTCAAGATGTGGAGGCGAACTGATATGTAAGCCATCTTAAAACACTGACAAACTGTACTAAAATATATAATTTGTACTTAGAAGATTTTTCAGTAATCTCGAAGTTGAATATCAATTTGATTTATAATTTAGGTATTGACCAGGAAATAGGTGAAAAATAACTGTATTAAAGTTTTTATTTTTCATTGTATCTTTCAAACAAATAAGGCTGACTCTTCTGCACATTTCAGAAAGTCTGTAGGGCACTTTTCACAGCGTGGCAGCAGCCTCAACCTAAAAACTCAAGTGGCGTGCACAAATGACTTAATCAACCGCACAACATATTGGAGAACCGTGCTGGGAGGCAGAACGCACAACCTCAGGACTTTTGGCGGGAACCGGAGCACCAGGCTAACGTCCACGCAGTGTGCGGAGCCTTTGCTTACAGCTGCGTCTGCTGCACCTGAAAAGAAAGGCCCTCCTCCTCTTCCCACCGCATCCACCTCCCTCCTGCGCCTCTCTCTTAGGGTAGGGATGCATAATTATAATCCTTGGAGAGGCATAATCATAGCCTCATTACTACGTAGATAGAAGAGTGTGTATTCCTACAGGTCCAGGGCAGGGTGGTACTGAGGAAACTGAGTCCTTTCCTAATCAAAATAACTTGATAACACAATCATATCTCCTAACGCTTTAAAACTTTTTTTTTTTTTTTTTGGTGGTACTGGGGATGGAACCCAGAGGCCCTCTACCTCTGGGCTACACTCCCAGACCTATTTTATATTTTATTTGGAAACAGGGTCTCTTAAGCCAGCTGAGGCTGGCTTCGAACCTGCGCGATTCTCCTTTCTCAGCCTCCCGGGCACGGGGATTACAAGCGTGCGCCACCACGCCCGGCTGCTTTAAAACATAATTAACAAACTATTCCTGATATTTAATCAAAGACATAATTCCTTTGTTCAACAAATAGCATGACGTGTGTGTGTGTGTGTGTGTGTGTGTGTGTGTGTGTGTGTTGTGTGACTAGGGTTTGAACCCAGGGGCATTCTTACCTCTGAGCTCTACCTGCATACCTTTTATTATTTTATTTTGAAACAGGGTCTCTCACTAAATTACTGAGGGTCTTGCTAAACAGCAAGGCTGGCCTCAAACCTGTGATCATCCAGTCTCAGCCTCCCAAGTACAGAGATTACATGTGTGTGTTACCATGCTTGAGGACTCTCTTTTTAAACTCTACTTTTTAATTTCTCTTCTTTTCAGATATACAACTCGTCTTGTTTGCCCTTCGCTTCAAAATGCATGGTGATAGCTGGGCATGATGGTGCATGCTTATAATATAGCTCAGAGATAGAATATCCCTGGGTTCAATCCCTGGCACCACACACACATCCAGAAAAAAATGCATGCATATATCTGATTTTAAAATAAGTGCTAGAGTTTGTAGTCTATGTTTGTTAACTTGTGAGCACAAAAACTCCTCCTTTGTGGGCTGTGAAATAAATCCCATGAGGGGAAATTATACTCGGAACACTTACAGCAATGATGTGTCAGGAATTCACATAGAGCTATCACCTGGCTGTCATGTGGCTGGTGAATACCCCCTCATTTCTTCCTGTGTGTAGATTTATTTTTTCTTTTTAGGGAAAAACAAAAGATAAAAGAAGTTCTAAAACTTTTAAAGAAATTCAGTAGAGCCGGGTGTGATGGCGCACGCTTGAAATCCCAGCATTTGGGAGGCTGAGACAGGAAGATCACAGTTCGCAGCCAGCCTCGGCTACTTAGTGAGGCCCTCTGCAACTCAGTGAGACTCTGTTTCCAAATAAAAAATAAAAAATAGGGCTGGGTGGGGGGGTGTAGCTCAGAGGTAGAATGGCCCTGGGTTCCATCTCCAGTACTAAAAAAAAAAGAAGAAGAAAAAATTTCAGTAGAAGCAAGAATGTTTGCTAATTTAGACTTTTAAAATATACTCATTATTGGAGCATTGTGATTGTATCTCCTAATGAGATATAGACTGATAGGAATGTGCCTGCATATAATACTTGCAGTGTTCCTCCTCTCCAGGACCCACCCCACTCTCTCCTCCTCCCGTACCTGTCCTTGAGATTGGTATTGATAATTTCATATATGTACATAACATTATTTATTTTAATTACTTGGTGCATTGTAGTTTTATCATATTGGGGCACAGAGTGACAAAAACACATGCCCACATACACAGCAGTATTTAAACTGGTACCTTCATTACAACTCCTTCCTCTAACACTCTTCCATCACTCAGCTGCAGTCTCTACTCCTTTATCTCTTTTGTTACCCGGCTTCTCACTAGCTTCCACAAATGAAAGGAAACATACAACTATTCACTTTCTGACTTTTATTTATTTTGCGGTACTGAGGATGGAGCCCAGGGGCATTCTAACTCCGAGCTACATCCCCTGCCCTACTTTTTATTCTTTATTTTGAAACAGGGTCTCACTGAGTTGCAAAGGGCTTCACAAAGTAGCTGAGGCTGGCTGTGAACCTCAATCCTCCTGTCTTGCCTCCCAAATGCTGGGATTACAAGCGTGTACCACCATACCTGGCTCACTTTCTGACTTTTAAAAGACCTAAGAAGTTTGCTTAATGCCTCCAAAGCCCAGAGCATGGAGGCGAACCCAGGTGTATGGCAAGCCGATTTAACTGCTTTTACCTCTCCCTTATGTTAGCAGTATTCACCTGTGGTGTTGCATTTGTTACAAATTAGAAGAGTTGGTGTCAAGTTGAAGAGGTTGCTAAGGACAGAGAAGACACACTCAAAGAGTCCAGTTAGTTACAGATTGGCTTACTCCTCCTTCACCCATTGGACATTTACAGGCTGGCTTCTGTGAGCCAGACCCCACATCCATCACTACAGTGACAAGGTTTAGTAGGCTGAGATAAAGAATAATTCAAATAAGGACCAGAAGACAAGTAAAAGAGTAAAAGGATATATAAGATAAGGGCTGGGGGTGTAGCACGGTGGTAGTGAGACTCTGGCTTTGATCCCCAGAAACACATTTTTAAAAAAGAATATATAAAATATAAGAATAGTACAGAGAAGAGTGCTTACTTAGTACTACTCAGTAGAAATTATTTCAAGATGATGTCTGGGAACTTCAGGTTAATTTTAGAAATAGGAATTTTTTTTCTCCATTGGATCTTAGAAAGAAGAAGAAGAAGAAAAAAAGATCCCAGGCAGAGACAAGAATTTGCCTGAATATGTGAGACAGGATCTAGTGTGGCGCATTTTTGCAATTTCAACACGGTTTGCAAAGGAGAGAATAGCGGTACATTTAGCTGATACCTGCTCGCAAGTCAAAGTTATTTTTTAATTTTATTTATTACTTAATTAATCTATTTATTGTGGAACCTAAAGGGATTCCACCTCTGAGTTATACCTCTGGCTATATTATACTTTTTAGTTTGAAACAGGGTTTCACTAAGCTGCTGAGAGTCTTGCTAAATTGCTAGGGCTGGTTTAGAAGCCACAATTCTCCCGTTTCAGCCTCCCACGTACTGGAATTACAGGCATGAGCCACCATGCCTGGCTCACAGTTATTTTAGAAGCAGTGGAAGCTGCGGGTGTTTTCAAGTAGGGTACGCTTTAGTAGAGCATCATTCAGAGGGATCAGCCTGATGACAATTTTTTGGAGAATGAAGGAAAGGATGGATTAGAAGGAAAAGAGGTAGAGAGGAAATCACCATTAGTCCTTATGAGAAAGGTTGGACCTGATCTATAAGGCTGGAGCCATGGGAATGGGGATAATATTACTCTGTAAATAATTGGGAGGGGATAATGGCAGATTTTCTTACAATGACTGGCTAGTGCTCTTAGCATGACAGAAAGTCAGGGTGGCCTGTAGCAATTTCAGTTGCTGGGTTTTATTTATTATTGTGGTAGGCTGGTCTAGAGCTTCTTACATAGTGGCAAAGGTTTATGTCTGTTTCTCTTTTCATTTTCAATTGTGGAAGTGTAGTATGTGACCTTACTCACTCCCTGTGACTAATATCTTGCTTATGCCACCTGCAACCCACCATGAGATCCATCAGTGCTCAGATCGGCTGTTTCCTCTTCAGTGAGATAAATCTCTCCATCACGCTCAGATGTAATGGAAGCATCGAGTTATACGAGCTTCTTAATGTTTACTTTCAAATTTCTATACTTGGCAGGGCGTGGTGGCGCACACTTGTAATCCCCGCGCTTGGGAGGAGGAGACAGGAGGATCGCACTGGTTCGGAGACAGCTGGATCGCACTGGTTCGGAGACAGCTTCACTGGCTTAAGAGACCCTGTTTCCAAATAAAAATATAAAATAGGTCTGGGAGTGTAGCCCGGAGGTAGAAGGGCTTCAAATAAATAAATAAATAAATAAATAAATAAATAAATAAATTTCTATACTTTTCTTTTTTGTGATACTGGGGATGGAACCCAGGGGTATTCAACCTCAAGCTACACCCCCATCCCTACTTTTTTATTCCTTATTTGGAAACAGTGTCTCACTAAGTTGCAAAGGGCCTCATTAAGTAGCTGAGGCTGTCCTTGAACCGTGATCCTCCTGTCTCAGCCTCCTGAATGCTGGGATTACAAGCGTGTGCCACCACGCCTGGCTAACTTCTCTACTTTTTTTGCTGTGGATTAGTAATAAATTGTTCATGACTCAGTACCAGTTCATGGGCTGTACTTCAAATAACTAGATTATAATAAAAAGCAAATTTAAGTAGTTCTCACATCTCAGTGGCTTAACACTTATTCGTTCCCTTCCTACCGTTCCTCGACTATCTGAGGTGGCTGCTCCTGGCTGGTGAGTGGTTCCCCTCCACTCAGGGACACAGGGACCCAGGGACCCAGGCTCCTGCCATATTTTGGTCCACCATCCTCCAGGGTTTGGGGCTCAAAGAAAACAGAGTGAAACATCCACTTCTTAAAAACTGTAGCTCAAGCCAGGCATGGTAGCACACGTCTGTAATCCCAGTACTTGGGAGGCTGAGATAGGAGGATCACAGGTTCGAGGATAGCCTCAGCAATACAGCCAGACTCTCAGTAACCAAAGAAAACCCTGTTTCAAAACAAAACCAAAGAAAGGGCTGAGAGTGTACCTCAGAGGTAGAATGCTCTTGCGTTCAATCTCTAGTAAAACACACACACACACACACACACACACACACACACACACACTGTAGCCCCAAAGAGCACACATCACTCATTCTTGGGTTAGAACGCAATCATATGACCACTCCTTACTGCAAGGGAGCCTGGGAAATGTAGTCCAGCAAGATGACAGCAAGAAAAGGAAGTAGATTTTGCCACGTGACTAACCCCAGTGACACCCAAAATGACGCTGCTAACAAACTCCAAAATCCCTTCCACAGAATGCTCAGTCTGGGGTTATGATGAGGCCAGAGACACACTATTCAGAGGAGCTTGAGGTCTCCCCACAGTCCTGAGCTCCAGCAAATCTCACAGCTTTGTTTGGATCAGAAACAATCCAGATACAAGTGACTTGCACACAAGGCTTGAGTGCATGCTTGATTAAATATGCAGGGGATACCACATGCATATGCATAGCCACTCAGAGGCAAAATAGAAACTGGCTCTGGCGGTGCCGGAATGGGTGCTTTTTAAGCCCAGAGATTTACAGTCTTTATATGTATACGTATGGTTTTCGCTTCTTTGCTTCATTTGGCAAGCAAAGCACCTGAGAGTCAATAGCACACCTTCAGGGTAGATCAAGTTGATCATTCTCTCTGGATAGACTAGGGACTGGATGAGAACAGAATCATCTCTAGCAAAGGTTGATTGTCCCAAAACGTTCAGTATGGGGTTCGACTTATTTGTCCTACACTCCTTTAATGATAGATAGCCTCTTGGCTCATTAGTTTTAAGTGCTACAGCTACTGCTAAATCATTCACATTTCACAGCAAATTTAATGAGTGTGATTTAAAATGTCACCCAAATAAAGAAATGGAAAAATGTCATCATGGCTCTCGGAGTCCTCTTTATTCCGAATGCAACAGCTAAGTTCCCTTTACTACCTTTTGGTTTCCTCTGTAATCACCTAAAACATGGAGTCAAGGAAAATATTTTCAAGGGTCGCTGCTTTACACTCCAAACATATAAGGAAAACGCCTTCTCATGCTACCACAGGCAAGTCATCAGCATCCCAATGGGATTACTGAGTAGGGGGTTGTCTGCTGTGGAGGTGCAGAGGTAGAGTCCAGGTCTAGCTCCTCTGTCTTCAAGCACTGAGACCTGGGCAGCTTACAGAGTCTGCACCCCAGCTCCTTCTTCTGTGAGATTTGGGCAAACCCCCAAGCCAGGCACACAGCGTCACATGTTCAGAGACAGATGGCTCTGCGGCTGCGGTGGTGATGCATGCCCATCTGGGGACAGAGGTTAGAGCCCAGATGCTGCTCTTCCGTCTTAAGCATCAAAGAGATCTACTTCTGTCTCCTCCTTCCAGCTGCCGTTCTGTGGAAGGAAAGGGAGAAGGCCAGAGTGATGACTGTCGAGTCATCCAGCAGGGTGGATTCATTTCCTGTGGCTAACTTGATGGAGTAACACAGACTGGTGGCTTAAAATAACAGAGATGTATTTGTTCACAGTGAAGAGAGCTGGAAGTCCGAGATGAAGGTGTTGGCTGATCGGTTCCTACTAGAGGCTGTGAGGGAAAATTTGTTTCATGCCTCTCCTACCTTCTGGAGGTCGTTGGCCATCCTTGGCATCCTTTGGTTTGTAGACACATCCCTCCAACCTCCATTTCCACCTTCTCGTGGCATTCATTCTCCCTTGTGTGAGTCTGTTTTCCTGTTTTCTGTTCCTTTGAGGACACCGGTCATTGGATTGGGGACCTCCCTATTCCAGTATGAATTTGACCCAATTGTTCTGCGAAAGATCCTTTTCTAACTGCAGCCATATTGCAGGTCCTGGGAGTCAGGACTTTAGCATGACTTTCATAGGAGGGCACCTTTCAAGCCATAGCACAGGGATGGCAAGGGGCAGCCATAGTTCCTCTTTGTAGCGTTTGACTTCACACAATGCTCTGGAATCCTCCCCTTGCCCTTTGCCTTGGCCAAAGTATGACAGCAACAAGAGAACATTTCCTGTAGAAAACCTGAGGTCTGCTGACGTGCTCCAAGCACCACCTGGACCTGTTCCTTCCCCTTTGAATGCAGAGCAGCTGCTGGAGGCATCCTGAGTGTGACCTTGCTTTTCTCTTTTCTTTTCTCAACAAGTGTTGAAGAGGGGCCCAGCGCTGTCTACCAGCCATCTCTACATCATCTTCCCTTTACGCCTGGTTTTCATTCTGGTCCTGAGGAACAATGTCCAGGGCACACAGAAGAATGTGCCCTCACGCGGACACTAACTTCTACCAACCTGACTCCTTTAAGCGAGGGAGAAGCTCACGGGTTAATCATGTGGCATCTCTACAGAAACCTGCTCAACTACCTGAGTTAATCTTTCAGATCAGGGTGGAAAAGACTTCTTGGATACGCTCATCAACACTTCAAGGTTCCCATACACCACCACACCTCCATTCGTGTATTTTTTTTTCTTGGTCTGTTAGACTCTTTTACATTTGTCATGAAAAATAAACACTTGGAAAGAAAGATATACAGGGTATTAAAATATAAGATTATTTGCATGCATGAATAAAATATCATTTAAAAGAACAGAATGGCTTTGAGGAAAGCTTTCAGCTCTGAATTATGAGCACACTGCAGGGCCCTGGGATGCAGAACAGGTGCCTGAGCAGCTGTTTACATTTTTTTCAAGATCAGCAGTGGCCTTTGGCTACAATTACCCCAGCTAACAAGTTGTCTTAAACGACTCGAAAATAAGAAGACCCAGATCCCCAAATGCATCTTGGACATATTTTTATTGCTGTTAATGTGATTTTACCTTAGACATACCCAAGGAAGTAGACCATGGTGCCTGCATTACCATGTTGAGACACATGTTAGTCTTGTCCAGCTTTTCTTTGTTATCTTATGAGAAAAGAATCAAAGGTACAGAGTTCTTTGGCAGTGGCTTTTATTTCTCCTGGGTACTTTATTGGGTTCTTTTAAGTTGCTCAGAATCCAAGGAGGGGCTAAGATATTCTGACTGAATCAAGGCACAAACACTTTCTCTGATTGCCAAGCCCCATTAGACAACCTTCTACGGAAAGCACAAGAACGAAGACGCCTGCACTGGATCACGGCTGCCGGGCTGAGCAGCTGCAGGGTCAGTCTTGCTTCAAAGGTCAGACCAAAAGACCAACAGAAGACCAACAGGTGGGTGAAGTTTGGTAGGTGAAAGGTCTTGTTGCAGATAGAGTATGAAAAAGAAAGGGGGAGAGAGAGAGAGAGAGAGAGAGAGAGAGAGAGAGAGAGAGAGAGAGAGAGAGAAAGCGAGAGCGCAAGAAGAAAATGGAAAAGAAAAGAAAGAGCCAAAGCTTTTTGTTGAGACTTGTTAACTACAACAATAAAAGTTAAGTCAAGTTTTGCTGTTGCTTATGCAAAGAATTTTTTTAACTCAGCTTCCTCTAACACTCTTTAACATGATACAAATATAGCTGGCACAAAACAGGTACCAATGTCTGTTATATCACTTGAAAATAAGCCAGTTGAGCTTTCTTCAGATTGTTAAAGATGCTGTTAAGTTTTCTTGCCAAAACAAAATACCCAAAGGAAGAATATCAAATTCAAGTTGTATTGGGTACACAGGAAGCTAGACTCTTGTCATTGTTGATCTTGTATGATAAACCTTGCAAGGAAATATAACTATGACTTTTATAAGAACAAATAATAAAACACTTAAAATCACTAAATATATCCCTTTTAAAAAATTACTATTCAGGTGTATTCATTTCGAGTCACCCCTCCATGCCAGTCTGGTATGGAGCTGTATTTCTATTTTTCTAATAAACTTTTTTAAATCTTCAAAAAAAATTACTATTCTTCTAGGTGTGGTGGCCCACACATGGGAGACTGAGACAGGACAGCATCAGCAATGTAGCAAGACTTTTAGCAACTTACTAACACCCTATCTCAAAAAAAAAAAAAAATTCTGGAGGTGTAGCTCAGAGATAGGATGCCCTAGTTTCAATCCCCAGTACCACAAAAAAGAAAAAAAAATGCCTTTCTAACTTAGAAGACTGGAACTTAGTTGCTGCCTTGTTTGGTCTAATATATTTCTGAAATTTGTGAGTTTATCTTAAGGTAGAATTGGGTAGAACTTGGCACGTAGAGAAAGAATAAAAACTTTTAAAACTCAGACACTAAAAGACTTTCTGGAACATATATATTGTAACAAACATGTGCTCATGAACCACATGACATTTCAGTCAATAATTATCTGGATATATGATTGTGGTCCCATGAGGTTACATTGGGTAATGGCATCGTAGCTGCCTTAGTTCATGTAGGTACATGCTATGATGTTTGCACAACAATAAAGTCGCCTAATGATGCGTTTCTCAGAATACATCTCTGTTATTAAATTCTATATGGTGATAAATAGACAGGTAGACAAGTGGTAGCTAGTGAGGAAGAAGCATTCCAAGGTGAGTTTTAGGACTCTTAGTTCATCATTGATTTCAAGCTAAAATCACACACACATGGACACACACACACACACACACACACACACACACACACACACACACATATATATATATATATATATATATATATATATATATATATATATACATATATATATCTGTTTTCTGTTACAATTTCAAGATGCCTGAAACTGAATAATTTATAAAGAAAAGAGGTTTATCTGGGGTCATATTTCTGGAGGCAAGGAAGTTCAAGATGGCCATTGTATCTGGCAAGGAATTCCTGGCATCAGATGGTGTGATCATGTGTGAGAGTCTTGAGTTGGTATGTGCAGAAGAGAGGGAGGGGACAAAGGAGCTGGCCCACTTTATAATAGCCCACTCTCTGGAGAACAAATCTACTCCTCGAAAACTAATCCAATCTCCTGAGAAAGACATCAATCCCTCTTAAAGGCTCCATCTTCCAGCACCATTACATTGACAACCAAATTTCATCATGAGTTTGGGAAGGGATAAACCACATTCTAGCCATGGCATTTATTTTATTCTCCTCATTTTATTCACCATGAGAATATTTTCCATTGTGATGTTGGGACAGGTAGAAGCAAATCTCTCTTTGGCAGCCATAAAATGCCAAATAGTACTATCAATCAAAACTCATTGTGTTTCAAGTCTTCAGGTCACAGAAGCACACTACATAGTCATTTCCATTTTTCTTTTCTGTATTGTAGATGGAAAATAAAAGGCTTGATGGTCATTTACCCATCTGACCTCCACCCCACAGATGTTCTGCCAGACGTCTGAGACAGCACATGCTAAACCATTGGTACTCAGAAGAGGATATGGTTCCAAAGCTCAGCATTTCCCTTGTGTTTGGTCCTGGCTCTCTGGGGCCTGGGCCAAAGGGTCTGATCCCACTGTGATCCTATTTCAACCCCTGGATGCTGGGAGTGTCCCAGCTGGGGTTTTTGCAAATTGCCACACCAGATGGTGAGTGTCACAGTTCTTCTCCAAAGAGGGCTGAGTTTTATTGTTGGCAAATTGAAAACAGTGATTGACACAATAATAGCCTGCAAGACATTTCCCCCTTTGTCTCATCCACTGTTTATTCCAGCATCTATAGATGTTAATTTTCTTAAGTAAATTAGGAGTCATTGGTTATGGGTGGCAGCAATAATGATAGAGAGAACGGTGTTGGGTCCTTTAGGTCTTGATGAGGAACTCCAACAAGAGGACACTCTTAGAGTGGCCTAGAAATTGATTAGACCTCACTCCATGTACAGGAGCAAGGCTCTTCGTGCTGATTTTGGTCATGCTCCTACCTCTAGATGAACACAAGGTTAACGAAGTATTCTATCAGGGCAATTATTTGTTGGGAAAGGTCCAGCCTGATTTGATGGTGGCAAGAAGAGTAGGTGTGGGGAGGTGATCACAACGAAAAAACCAAAGATCTATTTATGAACCACTTAGACTGTGCTAATTAAAGACTAATTCTAATGTTGCAGGGAGAGCCAGGCATAGGTTCACCTTCTGCTAAGCTGCTAAAGCCATCCTCATACTCTCAAGGTGAGAGTGAAGCATGAGCAAACTTGAATGCTACCCCCACCCCCATTCAACTGCTAGTGAGGAGTGGAGTCAGTAGATTCTGGTTCTTGCCAGTCCATGGGGGTGGGGGGTACTGAGCATGCAAGGTAGTGGAGGACTGGTTCTGGGATCCTGAAAATTCATCTAGAGATCAAGCAGCTTTCCTGCAACAGGTCTGGGCAGGTGTCTCTCAACAGCAGTTTCTATTGGGTGACTAGCCCTATAAGAGGATCATCAGGTTCTCACTTGTCTTTGAGGCCAAAGAAACTGGCCTTTTTTTTTTTTTCAGGTAAATATCTACATACTACCTTGTTCCTTGGGTTATAATAGAGTATTTGCAACTAAATTCAGACTGCTGCATTAATGTCAAGTGGGATGGGATGAACCCATGTTTGACTTAGGCTCGTTGGCCTCCAGGTATCATCTGTGGCCCATGAGGTTTTATTGGTTGGAGAAAACACAGATACCAAATATTGCAAGATTCTTCTGCCAAAATACAGAGTTAATATCCAAAGTTGTTAAGAGTGTCCAGGGATAATTGGAAAGTACCAAGTTCTATGGTAAGACCAAACAAAGGCATACTTTTCCCTACTATTAATTGTTGATTTCAACCTACAAATAGCATCATGTAGCTAAGACTGACCCACTTTAGCTCAAACCTGTATCGATTCAGAACCTTCTCTATTAGGGTGTCCATACTGGGGACTCGGTGACTCTGTTCCTTCTGTTGGAGACTGAAGGAAGCAGTTGGATGTCCTAGGGACAATTTGAGGATTGGGAACCCTAGGTTCTGCCACTGGTCCCAAACTTAAGTGATCTCAGATAATCTCCACTGAATCCCTAGGTCTGCTTTCTCAGTCTTCACAGTGAAATATTATAACTGGGTCTCTTGAGACCTGAATCTAGGACTTCCTAAGTGCACTATAGCCTAGAAAGATTGTTTATTTAGCATTATGTTTTTCAAATCCTTCGTCTAGAAGTGAACTATTCAAAGGCCCCTTTACTGTTCAGTCAGTATTTGTATAGAAGAATTTTCACAGTATTATTTTAGCAGCATAGTCACCCCAGGCAAAAATGCAGATTTTTCTGGGGGGCTTCATCATATTGCTGGCATTTTTACAAGACTGCTTCTTCTTTATTCTTAAACATTAATTTATTGTGAATGAGTATGTCAGCCACAGGGTCACAACCATAAACCAGGGTTGAGTTTTCCTGCATATATATACTCACACTCACACACATATTATTTAGGTACTATGCAAATATATATATATATATATATATATATATATATATATATATATGTGTGTGTGTGTGTGTGTGTGTGTGTGTGTGTGTGTGTGTATGTATATGTATGCATGTATATAAAAGCCATACTAGTTTCCATCTGAAGTTAAAAAAGCAAATTGCCACATTCTACTTAAACACTGTTCTAAAGCACAGGCAAAGCATGTAATATTTGTAAGAAAGAAACTTAGTAGGAACATTTTCTAAAAACACAGGATATAATATTAAAATCAAGACTTTCAACACTTTTTTTGTGTGTGTGGTGCTTTGGGTAGAACTCAGGGGCTTTTCTACCTTGTGCTATACTCCCAGAGTTATTTTATATTTTATTTGGAAACAGGGTCTCACTAAGTTGCTGAGAGCCTCACTAAGTAGCTGAGGCTGGCTTCGAACCTGTGCAATCCTCCTGTCTCAGCCTCTCAAGAGTTGGGATTACAAGCATGAGCCACCATGCCCAGCTCAACACTTTTTAAAAATCTCTATCTGCCTTATTTCAGACTCTAGTAAACCAGACTTACTTTTATTTGCTGTTATTACTTAAAAAATGATTTAGGCTTGAGTTTCCTAAGAGATTCTGTCCTTATAAATCTCCTTGTGGTCTCAATATTTTTATCTAGTGTCACACTAAAGAAGGCTTGCTCTAAGCCCCATGGCACATGCTTGTAATCCCAGTACTTGGGAGGCTGAGACTGGAGGATCACAGGTTTTCCACCAGCCTCAGCTAATTAGGGCCTCAGTGAGGCCCTCTGCAACTTAGTGAGATCTTGTTTCAAAATAAAGAATAAAAAATAAGGCTGAGGATGTAGCTTGGAGGTAGAATGCCCCTGGATTCAATCCCCAGTACTGAAGAAAAAAAAAAAAAAAAGGCTGGCTCTAATCAAGTCTAGATTTGGAGAACAAGTCTCCCCTCCCCCATCCCAACCACACATAACTCCAGACCGCTTTCAGGTATGTTTGTGAAGGGGGTGGATTCCCTCCTCTGGTTTTGAACTTAAGCAAACAAAAGCAGAAATGTCAGCTATTTATTTACAATTCCAACATACCTAAATATGACACTTTAAAAAATATTGTAACCTGTTTTATCACAGTAGCTGTAATACCAAACTTCAAGTCACATTAGACATCCGCCACGAATCCCATTTACTTTTAATGTAAGTTGAATTCACTCACATTCCTATGAAATAAAACTATTTTTAGCATTTATGATAGTATCATGAATCTACTATACTCATATTTATGTAGTTCTGTGTAGGTGCCAGGTACTTTACTGAGCCTTATGTATTGAAAAAGAAGGAGGAGGAAGAGGAGGAGGAAGAAGAGGAAGAGGAGGAGGAGGAGGAGGAAGAGGAAGAAGAGGAGGAGGAAGACTTTTACTCAAGGCAATAGTCTCTCTTATGGGTACTCTCTCCACCTAAATCTTGTTTTTCTTCCCACTCTCTTCAAAAACTGATCTGAATATATAGAAATTAAGCAATGTGTGAGGTTCTACCCATATCTTCTTTCCAGACAAGGCTACTTTAAAAATACACAAAGCCGGGCGTGGTGGCGCACGCTTGTAATCCCAGCATTCGGGAGGCTGAGACAGGAGGATCGCAGTTCGCAGACAGCCTCAGCTACTTAGTGAGGCTCTCTGCAACTGAGTGAGACCCGGTTTCAAAAATAAAGAATAAAAATAGGGCAGGGGGTGTAGCTCGGAGGTCGAATACCCCTAGGTTCCATCCCCAGACCCCCCACACACACACATAAAAACAATGCAAACTGTGTTTATGTGTGTAGCTAAGGTCAAAATTAAAAGTCATGATTCCAATGTGCAAAAAAGAAAACATTTCCTCTAATTGATCTTATATTGCTCTTAAGCTCTAAAACGATTCATTTTTGTCAACCAAAACGCGACAAATTCTTTTAACACATCATGCAGAAAAGAGTTGTCACGCCCCCCCCCCCCAGACTGCTATCTTTAGACAGCCTTGTTTGCAAGGTTGGCCCTTGGCTAGAGTCTGGGAATTTGGATATGGGGAGGGTTCCCACAATTCTCAGAGCTGATACAAGTACTAATTGTGCCTACACAGTTTGTGCAAACAACATGGTCTCTGCGGAACACCTGTATTTCTTTGGGGGGTCTGGAATTTTCTTGCGTGCCAAGCAGGGGTGCCTGCGTGACCAACCTTCCACAGAAACCTTGGGCTCTAAGTCTCCAATGAGCTTTCCTGGCAGGCAACTCTTCAGAACTCTGGTCACAACTGACTGCTGGAGGGTTGAATGTGTGGTTCCAATGGGAAAGGACCCTCGGAAGCTGCGGCCTGGTTTCCCTGGACTGTACCCCATGTGTCTTCTCCTTGGCTAATTGTGTTCAAGTATCCTTTTACTGTAAATAATATTAGCTGTGGGTAGCACCGTATTCTGAGTCCTGTGAATTCTCCTAGTGACTTACTAAATGTGAGTCACCAGATGGGAGCTCCAGACAGAGATATGGCTCTTCCGCATTTCCTGTGTGTCAGACACTTTTCTAGAAGCTTCGGATACAGCAGTGTGCAAAACCCTGGCCACACGGATCTTACACTCTATGGGAGAAGAGCAAAGAGGCAAAATAAACAGATGAATAATATAGCTGCCTCATGCTAAGAAGTGCTATGGAGGAAAATAAAGCAGAAAGGGGGATATGGGATGTTAGGTTTAGGGCTTGCCATTTTCTTTACTTTTTTATTGGTGCATTATGATTATATATATAATAGGGAAGATTCGTTGTTACATACTTGCAGATGCAAATTCATAATTTGGTCCCCCAGCACTTCCCCTCTCCTTCCTTCCTCCCTCTCCCCAGTCCCCTTCCTCTGTCTACTGGTTTCCCTTTTATCTTAATGAGACCCTCCTTTTTCCTTTTTTCTCTCTAGCTCCCACATGTAAGACAAAACATGCAACTCTTGACTTTATAAATCTGGCTTATTTTACTTCACAAAATGCAATCTAGTTCTATCTATTTTCCCAAAATGAACTTCAAGGGATTCTAGGATTTTCCTAGAATGACAATGGGTGCCAAGTTTGTCACTATTGAAAACGGAAGATACAGTTATGGAAAGAGAAAATTCCAGAATGCACCTTATAGTGTTGGATTGAGATTGCAAGTGTCACTCTAAAGCTCCTAGTTTTTAGATAGGTAGGTAAATAAGTAGGTAGATGGATGGATGGATGGATGGATGGATGGATGGATGGATGACAGGCACTGACAGATGGAGATCAGGAAGTGTATGGATATGTCATCAATATTCTCTGCTGCCCAGACTCTTCTTAGGACTAAAGAATTTATTACCAGTAATTCTAGAATGTTGTTGACTAACAGCTTCCAGCTGACAGACCTCTTTAGAACTCGCTCAGCTGAAGAGAGCCCATGACACACAGAGATATAAAGGCCTGAATTCCTCGCCACAACTAAGGGTGACTCTGAAGGAGTGTACAGCTCAGAGCTCCCGCGGGGTCAGCTGAGGGCTTCATGAAGGTTATATCAGAGCCCATCTTTTCCTTTTGCCCAATCCTGCATCCTTCCCTTGCATTGCGTAGGAGTTTATCCTTAGAGCACCCCAAATAAACTCTCTGTTACTGATGTATGTCTCATAGTTCGATGCTCAGGGAATACTACCTTCAACACACACACATGCATTCTAGCTCTGTCTTATGAAAGGCTCTAGAAGCAATGATATCCCGGTAGCAGGGAGCACTTCTAGTTCCCAAATACTAACTTCCAAACATTATTTCCCACTAAAAGGAGAGTTGGCCCCTTGCAAAAATGGCTGATTCCAGAGTTTTAAAAGGGTAAAATAAAAAATGAGCTTGAAATATGTTGGACCAGTAGTACTCAAAGAAGGATGGGGCCCTGTCCAAAAGACAAGGGACATAGCTGGGAGAGACCCTGCTGCCCAAATCTGGTTCTATTGGCGCATCCAAGAAAATATATATTGAAACTCGCTGAATAGAAGAGGAATCTATGAGTAGACTGCCAAGTAAATAAGTGCATAAATAGAAGCACAAATTAACAAGAAGGAAGAACTCTTCACCACAGAACACTAGCAAATAATCGTAGGAGGGATAATGGAGCAGGAAAGTCAGCATTGGGCAAACATCACAGTAGTCACAGACTCGGACAAGGATTATCAGTGGATGCTGCAAGTAGTGGGTGAGAGTTTGGTGAGGAATAGGCTATCTACATGATCTCAAAGTATCTCTCCTCAAAGTACTTACTAGTTACAAAGAGGGAAATAGTAGATTTAAAAGAGGGAAAGCAGGCAGATACCACCTAAACCAAGTCATCAAAGTTAACTTCATCCAGAGTGGAACGAATTGACATCCTGTTTCACCTGATACAGTGCACTAAGGACACATCATTTTTCTACCCCAAAATAGATAACCTCAGTCTAATAGGAAGAAACATTTACCTGGGTATGGTGGAACATGCCTGTAATCCCAGTACTTGGGAGACTAAGACAGGAAGATCACAAGTTCATGGCCAGCCTCAGAAAGTTAGTGAGGCCCTCAGCAAGCTAGCAAGACCCTGTTTCGAAATAAAAAAATAAAATAGGTCTTGGGGTATAGTTCAGAGGTAGAGTACCACTGGATTTAATCCCCAGTACCACAAAAGGAAGGAAGGAAGGAAGGAAGGAAGGAAGGAAGGAAGGAAGGAAGGAAGGAAGGAAGATTGGACATATTTAATCAAAAGATGTTCTACAAAATAACTGACCTTCACGTGTCAAATCTCAAGGTTATATGAGACAAAAGAACTTATTTCAGTCTAAAGACAACACAAATTTTGACAACGTGTGATACTGGAGTAGACCCTGCATTAGACTTATTTCTTCCTCTATATTATCTTATTTTAGCATAAAGGACATTACTAGGACAGTTTGAAAAGTTTCAGTAAGGTCTGTAGATTAGATAATAATATTTTATCTGTATCTATTTCCTGTTTTAAGAAATTATACTCTGGTTATTTTAAGGGAATGTCCTCTTGCTAGAAAATGCACACTGAAGAATTTAGAGATTAGAGGAGATCAAGTCTCCGGTTGACTCTCAAATGGTATATAGAAAAACACAAACACACACAAATACAAACACAAAATAATAAAGCAAATGTCTGGTAAAATGTTAACCATTGGAGTATGAATGAAGGGCATACAGAACAACTTTTGTCCAAGAAGCTCTTTGTACTATTCATGTGATTTTCTGCATATCTGAGTTATTTTGAAATAAATACAGATTAGCTTACTAAGGCAACTTCTTTTATTGTGGTAAGCACACACACACACACACACACACACACACACACACACACACAAGAGCTGGGCGTGATAGCGCACACTTGTAATTCCAGCATTTAGAAGGCTGAGACAGGACTTCCGGGAAGATGGCGACCGAGAAAAGCGGGGCTTAAGAGTCCCGCTAACAACCAATCTTCATTACCACAAAAAGAGCGCCTTTCATAGCCAGAAAACACCATCACCAGAAAAACAAAAAAACCCACCAGGCTCCAGAGAGAAAGCGGACTGAGAACAGAGCTCAGGGCCACAGAGGAGACACACGAGCCCGAGGACACGGCAGCAGCGCCATACTGCCGGCGGCAGCGGTGAACTCAACGGACGGCTACAGCAAGCCAGGTGAGCCGCTGCGGAACAGCCAGGCGGGATCTTTCGGCGCAGACAGCATTTAAAGCTCCCAGTGGCTGAGCTCAGCACACGCTGCAGGGATTCAGAGTGGAAATCAAAACCAGAGAAGAAAAAATACGTCAGCCTCATGGCCGAGGGCGTGGCAGAGGCGCCATATTGCCACTGGCGGCGGCAGCAGCAGTGAATTCACCGAGTCCAGTACAGCTACATCTGTGTACTCAAGAACAGTGAGTCAAATTGCGGGCCACAGAGGAGAAATCGCAGTATTGGACCTCCTGGGACTTGACCCAGTGAGGGAGTGGTGGTGGCAGAGATATCACACCATAGGAGAACGTGCAACCTGGCACCCCCCATAGTTTAAAGCAGCCTCTATCGACTCCCTGGGTCGGAGACTCTGTGATACAACCCAGTAAAGGAGTAGTGGGGTCTGAGATAATACAGACTCGAGATCCAGAGCACCTTAAGTGAAGCCATAGTGACCCAAGGGAAGAACCCAGAGAAGGCACAAACTTCCGAAATCATGGGAAAGAGGAATAACACTGGAGTAATGAATGTGCACAACCCCACAACATCAGAACCCGATAAAACAGAAAATCAGAGATTTCTAGAAGATCAAATCAGGAAAATAACTGTAGAAATAATAGAGGTGCTTCGAAAAGAACTCAGAGAGAGCCAAAAAGAGATAAAGGATGCAATTAATGAAGTAAAGGCCTCAATTCAAAGCACAAACAACCGATTAGACCACATGGAGAACAGAATCTCGCTCTTAGAAGATGAGCAATCCAAAAATGAATGCATAGTTTCTAATCTAGAAAAAAATATCCAACAGCAGGAATCTGACATTGAAGAAATATGGGCCCATCTTAACAGAGCTAACCTAAGAATAATTGGAATAGAGGAGGGAAAAGAAAGTGATACCAAAGGGATCAACAATCTCTTCAAGGAAGTAATAGCAGAAAATTTTCCAAATATAGAGCAAGAGGTTGATACACAGATCCAGGAAACTTATAGAACTCCCTTTAGACAGGATCGGAGAAGAGGATCCCCACGCCATATAATTGTCAAAATGACCAATGTGGAAGCCAAGCAGAGAATCTTAAAGGCAACAAAAACAAAGGGCCAACTGACATTCAGAGGCAAACCAATTAGAATCACTCCAGACTTCCCAAACCAAGTCATGAGAGCCAGAAGGGCTTGGAGTAACATATTCCAAACTCTGAAAGAAAACAACTTCCAGCCAAAAATTTCCTATCCAGCAAAACTTTCTATCAAATTAGATGGAGAAATAAGAAGCTTCCATGACAAACAGAAACTGAAGGAATTTATGTCTTCAAAACCAGCGCTAGAGAAAATACTCAAAGAGATTAACTACAAAGAAGAAATAGGTAACACTCACCAGAACCAGAGAAACAAGAGTTTCCATCCAACAGACAACTAAGATTGGTTATCTGTGGAGATTCATTATTTATGTTAGTCTTTTACCTATCTCTAAGTTGTATTGTTTGCCTTTATTGTTGTTAATTTTTAGGATTTCTAGGTGGAATATTAATATACCTTCAGATATAGCATTTGGAAATATTTTATCCAATTCTATTAGTAACTTTTAACTCTGTTTACATTGTCTTTGGATATACAATATTTTCTTTTATTTTTTAGGGAGTTTGTATATTCTTCTGTTGCCTGTGCCATTGAAATCATAACCAAGAAATCACTGCCAATTTCAATGTTGTGAGGTTTTATGACCCAGATTTTCTCCTAAAAGTTTATAGTCTTAAGATTTATATTTAGGTCTTTTATCTATTTTGAGTTAATACTTGTATATGGGATTAGGTAAAGGTCCAATTTTATTCTTTTCCATGTAATTATTATTTTTCAACAATATTTAGTTAAAAGATTATTATTTCCACCACCAAATGTTCGTGGAAACCTTGTCAAAAATAACTTAACAATATAGGGAAGAATTTAGCTCTAGGCTTGTATTTATCTCCAATGGTCTATATATCTGCCTTTAGAACAGTACTACACTGTTTCAATTATTGTAGCTTTATATGGTTTGAAATCAGAAAATATATATCTGCTAGCTTTGTTCTTTTTCAAGATCGTTTTGGGTATCTAGAATTCATATTCCATATTAGGATAGATTTTTTTCTGAAAAATAAATATATAAATATATGATAGTTTCACCTAAAAAAACAGAAAAAAATATGCTCTAGTAAGAAAGAAAGCAAAAAGAAATATTGAAATGCTATCTTTAAATCATCAAACACTTGGTATCAGACAAATGAAACTGTTATGTGAGATTATCATTTTTAATTTTGGATAAATTGCTATAATACTAGATGTCAACCACTAAGCCAAGCATGGGAAGGAGGGATGGGGAGAGAATGGGGTGGGGATCGGGTGGGGGCTGACTGGGCGATGTGTGCATGTATGTCTACAAAAGTTTGTATCCCACTATGATGTATGAATACAGTGCACCAATAAAATAAAATTTAAAAAAAAAAAATAGAAGGCTGAGACAGGAGGACTGCGGTTCACAGAATCCTCCAAAGGAAATCTAGGCCCTTTGCAACTTAGTGAGACCCTGTTTCAAAAAATGAATGAATGAATGAATGAATGAGGCTGGGACTGTAGATTGAAAGTAGAATGACCCTGGGTTCCATACCCAGTACACACACACACACACACACACACACACACACACACACAACCCCACAGAGTTTACTATGTTAACTATTTTTAGTGTACAGCTAAGTAGAATTACACGTACTCCCATGGTTGTACAACAAACCTTCAGAATTTTTACATCTTGCAAAACTGAAACTCTATTAAACTCACTATTTTCCCCTACCCATCCCCAGCTTCTGCCGAACACCATACTACTTTCTTTTTCTGAGTACAATCTTGTGAGTAAACCGTATCTTATTTTCTTTTTGTGACTGGATTTCACTTAAAGTAATGTTCAAGGTTCATCCACATATAACCATATGACAGAATTTTTCTTCTTTTTAAATACTACTTAATAGGATTCCATGATATGACCTACCTCCTTTTCTTTACCTATTCATCTGTAGATGGACATCTGGGTTGCTCTCGGCAGAAGCAACTTTGAATATTGTGCTTGATGGCCTTCCAAATTGAATATATTCATCTGAGAAGGGGGGAGGACAATGTAAGTGTTTGAGACAAAATATTTAGAAGTCTGAGACTGTACGTTTACTAAAATTATAAATTTAAACAAGCTGAGTCAGAAAATTAAATTAGTATTCCAGATCAAATTTTCAATATTCCATGGCTATACATAGATGCTATTCAGTTTGCATGCTATATACTACTGTAGTATAATATAAATATTTTATATATTGTAATGGGGAAAGTAACAGATAATCATATATACCAAATAATTAAAACTGAATCGACAAGCTGACAGTCTGTTTTCTCAACATTACTGAAAAGATTATTTAATACTTTTTGCCTTTACTTTGTAAAGACAGAGTGTGCGCACACGTGCATTTTTTCTTTTTTCTTTTTTTTTTTTAAGTGCTGAGGATCCAAACCAGAGCCTTTCGTATACTAACTAGGCAAGCACTCTACCACTAAGTTACACCCCAGCCCCAGCCTAGATATTTTAAAATAATAAATTTAACAATTCATTTAAAGGAGAGAGAAACACCACTGGAATAAAAATACATTCATCATTTTAACAAACATATGCCTTTGCTGCCATTAAAATTCACTACTTTCGCAGGGCGTGGTGGCGCACGCTTGTAATCCCCGCGCTTGGGAGGCAGAGACAGGAGGATCGCACGGGTTCGAAGCCAGCCTCAGCTACTTAGTGAGGCTTTCAGCAACTTAGTGAGACCCTGTTTCAAAAAACAAAAACAAAAACAAAAGGTCTGGGAGTATAGCCCGGAGGTAGAAAACCTCTGGGTTCCACCCCCAGTACCACAAAAAAAAAAAAAAAAAAATTCACTGCTTTCTAGATGCTGAGTCCATATTTGTAAATAATCTAACTTTGCTGCCTCTGGATGCTGTGTTGACAGTTTTATTTTTTTTTTAATCAGCAATAATTACGTTAACCTTTTGACACCACCTTCACTAAGGTTACTGACAAGTCATACTTGTATTTTGTATTCCTTCATCTGGTGCAGGAATCCGAAATGGCACTTTCTTTACCTTCTGTGATGGTCTTCTCCAACGCCTGTTGCTGAATGTTTCATGAGAAAATATCAGACAAGCTCAAATCCAGAGACAGCGTGCAAGATGTTGGCCAGTACTCTTTGACACTGCCAAGGTGATGAATATAAGGAAAGACTAAGAAAGTGTCACACAGTGGGGAAGACTCGGGACACAGGGACAAAATGCAGTGTGGCTTCCGGTGGGGAATCTTGGAGAAGGAGGCAAATGTTCAGGGAAAACTGGCGATATTTAAGCAGCATGGCGTTTTGGGGAAGAGCATCAAAGAGATGAAGTGTCACTCATGCTTCAGAAAACTTCAAAAATTACATATATATATATATATGTGTGTGTGTGTGTGTGTGTGTGTGTGTGTGTGTGTGTGTGTATTTTCTTTCACAGTAACATATCAGTATTAGTTTCTTAGTTTGACAAATGCCAGAAGATGTTAACGAACTGGGTGAAGGGTGCGTGGAAACTCTGCGCTGAACTTGCAAATTATTCTAAAATAAGAAGTGTTGTCTTCAGGGCGATTCTATTCATTTATATCTGTTCATAAGGGTGCTAAAATATAACTGGCTTCAGAGTTGAATATTTACTAAGAAAGTATTTAATGTGCCCCTACTATGTGTCAGATACCTCAGAAATGACGGACTGCTGAACAAACAACTAAACAATAAGAACTCAGTCCCAGCAGTCCAGGTGCTGTCCCATTTTGTACTTTCAACACCTGAGGAGAAAAAATTTTGAGAGCTGTGGCTGGAAGTAGAGGGAACCACCTAACGAGACTATAGACATGAAATAACAATCAGTTTTGATTCCATTCAAATGTGACGTTTTAAGGAATGTTAACTATCAAGCGAAATCAATGACCTAGAAAATAACTTCTGATTGAGGGGAAAAGGCCACACTATTGGATTCTTTCTCATGAAGATAGGGGAAAGGAGATAGTGGTATTTAAAAAAACACACACATTTAACAATCACAAAGATAAAATGCTTTTCTTTCTCTCATCTGTGTAATTTTAGATTCCATGTCAGTGCACCCTTTAGAAAACCTATACAATGTACAATTTAAGTCACAATCTGGGAGGTGGAGACTAAAATAGGAACGATCTTCTTTTTTAATAAAATAAAAGAATAAATAGGAGGAAAAAAACCTCCAGGATCAGTTGGGCATAATTTTGAACAAATATATAATTTAAAACCCTGCATTTCATCTTAAGATCAGTATTTCTAGTTCAAAAAAGGCATTTGGCATAGCCCATTTTGCTAATACCTGAGGTATGTTTTTCCCCCTTTAAAGATAAAAGTCTCGCTAAGCCCAATGAAAATGAAGTAGCCAATATGATAGTTTAGTAATTTTTTTTTAGTAATTATATAGTAAAACAAAATCCTTCATAAAAGAACCCTAAGTTAGAGCCACAGTTCGCACTTGGTCATGTCCAGGTCTCTAAATCGAGTTATAGTCTCTCTTGAGGGTCTAGAAGTGCTCCCCCTACTGCGCTTGGACCATACCACCCGCCTGGATGAGATTAGCAACCATGGCTCTGCTGACAATAGCGTAGGTGCTGCCGGCTACGGCCAGGGGCCCACAGCTTATTTGGTACAGATGCACCCAGATAATACAACAATAGATCAGATGCCACCACAACAACAAAAATGTGGCCCAGGTTAAATATTTCCTCATGTATTCAACAACTACAAAATGATGAGAAGCAGAGTGTAGTGGTGCAAGTTTGTAATCCCAGCATTTGGGAGGATGAGATAGGAGGATCGCAGACCACGGACAGCCTCAGCTACTACTTAGTGAGGCCCTTTGCAACTCAGTGAGACCCCTGTTTCAAGATAAAGAGTTAAAAAAAATAGGACTGGGGGTGTAGCTCGGAGGTAGAATGCCCCTGGGTTCAATCCCCAGTACTGCAAAATACTACTACTAACTACTACTACTACTACTACTACTACTACTACGAAGAGGAGGAGGAGGAAGAGGAGGAGGAGGAGGAGAAGAAGGAGGAGGAGGAGGAGGGGGAGAAGAAGAAGAAGAAGAAGAAGAAGAAGAAGAAGAAGAAGAAGAAGAAGAAGAAGAAGAAGAAGAAGGAGAAGAAGAAGAAGAAGAAGAAGAAGAAGAAGAAGAAGAAGAAGAAGAAGAAGAAGAAGAAAAAAAAAGAAGAAAAATACATATATTTGAAAGCAGTCAAACTATACTCAAAATGAAGTAAAATGAATAGTTACAGTTTTGATAATGAAATTTCAGAATACATACACTTGGTCAAAATTGATTTTAGTCATTTAATCACAGCCAAGGATCAATCTTTTGAGGCAATATTCTTCCTAAGGTAGCAGTGAGAATTTTTTACTTTCATGTATTTATTTACTTACTTATTTATTATTACTATTATTTTGCAGTACTAGGAATTAAACCCAGGGCCTTGCACCTGCTAGGCAAGCACTCTGCCACTGAGCTACATCCTCAGCTCTTTTTTGTTTTTGCTTTGGTTTTTAAAATGTTGAGACAGTGTCTGAGTAAGTTGCCCAAGCTGGCCTCCAACGTGGGATCCTCCCGTTGCAGCCTCTCGAGTAGTCAGAAATTTCGATGACGTGTACCTCCATGGCCGCATAGCAGTGAGGAATATTGAAAATGGTTTTGTAATCTAATCTAACCACCTCAGTTTTGCTAATTGAAGAGACTGAGGGCCTAAAGCAGTTCTAACAATGCTGTATTTATTGTAGGCTTTCTGGGTGCCAAGGACTCTGCATAATCGTGTTTAATCTTCATTAAAATAAAACAAACAGGGAGAGTGGTGGTGCGTGCTTGTAATTCCAGTACTTGAGAGGCTGAGACAAAAGGATCTCAGGTTCAAGGACAGCCTTCTCAATGTAGCATCTCAGCAAACTGGCAAGACTATTTCAAAACTAAAAAATAAAAATAAATTTTAAAAAAGCTTGGGGTGTGGCTTGGAGGTAGAATGCTCCTGGATTCAATCCTCAGCACTAACAACAACAACAACAACAACAACAACAACAACAAAATCAAACAAACAAGCAAACTCCTCAAAGACTAAGAAACCAAGGCTAAAATCAAGAGAACAATAGGTGGCAGAGTCAGATCCTTTAACTACATGAACAGTGAGCTTTCTAGAAGACTTCTTTCTAGAAGACTTCTTTCTAGAAGCTTCTTTCTAGAAGACTGTGTATCTGTTATAACTTTATAAAACTGTCTTGAGTTTTATCCAGTGCAACAGGGATTATTTTAAGAACTTAAATTCCTACTAATTCAAAATTCAGTTTTCTCTAAACTCCCACTTAGAGTTTAAGGGAGATGAGTAAGCAATGAGATGAAATCGTTTTCACTTATCTGTTTCTCATTAAGAAGAAGAGAAGTGTCTAGAGATCTCTAGAAGTGTCCAGTGCCCCCAGAGTCCTCTGGGGCAGCCCCATTCTGGAAAGAAGTCAGTGTTGTGTGCACAGGACTCTCCATCAACAGGCAGGAGGCTGACTGTGGTAGAAAGAAGAAAGACTTTGGATTTGGGTGTTGGTTAAGAAAGAAATTAGAGTTTCACTGGGAGGAAGAATTAACCCCAAGGCTACACAAACTTTTTCAGAAAATATGAAAGAAGGGAATACTTCACAACTCATTCGCTGAGACCAGTATTGACCAAACCAATGACATCATAAGAAAAGCAAGCTATATGTTATCATCATTCATGAGCATAGATGCCAAAACTTTTATATAATATTAGCAAATCAATATACACTTGAGAAGGGAAAGCAGATTTGCTTATACAGGCTTCAATATTTCATTTTTTTATTTTTTGGTAATGTTTTTCAGGCGTGGAGTCTTCTATGTCCTCTTTTCCTTTGTGCAAGCCAGCTGGGGAGATGGCAGAGCTTCTTTCGTGGCCACTGACACTTCTGTGGTAAGTCACAGAAAATTGGGAAAAAGGATATTTTCCTATATGACTCTGAAAAGAACACAGACACACACACACACACACACACACACACACATTTCGATATTATCGCAGAGTGAGTTATTTTTACAATTTTACATTGTTTTACTTCCATTGTATTATGGACTTTAATCCTCTGAAATTCAAGAAATAGAAAATCAAGCATTTCAGCCGGGCATGGTGGCGCATGCACCTGTAATGCCAGTACTAGTGAGGCTGAGGCAGGAGGATCACGGGTTTGAGGACAGCCTCAACAAGTAGTGAGATTCTCATCAACCTAGTGAGATCTTGTTTCAAAATAAAAATAAAAGTAGGGCTGAGGTTGTAGCTTAGAAGTAGAATGCCCCTGGGCTCAATCCCCAGTACTACTAAATAAATAAATAAATGACCAACCAAACATTTCTTCCATTGTACATTAATGAAAACACATCTGCTTCCTATTTTGATCATAGCTTCATGTAATTTGTGTTATTTATATCTTATAATACCCAACATGTACAAAGAACAGATATTACTCTGATTTATAGATGAGAAAATTGAAACGATATCACTTGGCCCGGAAACCTCTTGCAAGACCGGCGTTAAAACCACATGGGTAGGCTGGGCATGGTGGTGCACACTTCTAATCCCAGCATTTGGGAGGCGGAGACCTGAGGATTGTGGACAGCCTCGGCTACTTAGTGAAACCCTTTGCAATTCAGTGAGACCTTGTTTCAGAATAAAGAATAAAAAAATAGGGCTGGGGGTATAGCTTGGCAGTAGAATACCCCTGGGCTCCATCCCTATTACTGAAAAAAATAATAACACATGAGTACACTTTTCTGGCCTATTGAGCTAAAGGTTGGCAACTTTTAATGACCGAAGTGTCCACTGGTCTTATAGTAGCAGAATAGGAAATCTTGGAGGCCATAAACAAATGACTTGCCATTTAATTTAGCATTTAGAAAAAGCATTGCTTTATTTCTCTCTTGAAATACTTCAAACACTGTCATATTGAAGCATAGATTTAATTTGTGTGTGGAGAAAGACATATCCTTCTGTCTGAAAATGTCTTTGGCATGATACAGCTTGTTTTTCTATTAAGTGTGTTCCTTCCTGTGTATCTGGAACTATATGTTAGTGTTATGGGAAGAACTTTAATCTTTCCCTGGGGCATTGAGATGGTATTATTATAATTAGCAAGGTTCAAAGAATTTTTAGGTAATTAGAATGTATAGTGCTTTGAGAAGTAAGAAACATAGATTTAGTAGAATTTAAAGACAAACAGAGCCCCTTAATATGTTTCCAGTAACCTACTTGTCCAAATAAAAATACCTACTAAACATTACTTGGGGAAATAACTTGAATAGTTAATTAGTACCTTAAATTGACAGAGTGGGTAGAATAGTATTAATATTTATCCTTTGAAGTGCAACTAATGGAGTTTTATTCTGTGCATACTGAGTTCCATTTCAAAGTTTAATTTCCTTGGTTAGTTTAAAATAATTTATAAATATTTCAAGTAAGTCTAAAGAACTGAAACATTCGAATTTTTTAAAATTTTGAGTCAATGCCTCGCTATCTTGTCCAGCGTGGCTTCAAACTTCAGGGTTCAAAAGATCCTCCTGCCTCGGCTCCCTGAGTACTGGGATTCCAGGTGTGTACCAGTACAGTTGGCTTTGGAATATTTTTAGGTATTATTTCTAGGTAATAAAAGCAATAGCCAATCATTAAAATAGAGTTCTAAAATAAAATCAGATGGTTCTTTTTTTTTTATCATTACTTCTTACCTGCCAATAGAAATAACAGCCAATGTTTGGGGAGTATTTCTAGGTTATTTTCATGTATAGAATGATGTGTATATTTTACATTCTTGGAATAATTCTCTGCTGATTGTTAAAACTGTAATTAGAGGAAGAGGAGGAGATAAGGCTTGATCCTTTTATTTATGGTCCTCCTCCTCCTCCTCCTTCTTCTGATGATGATGATGTAGTGCGTGTGTGTATGTGTGTGTGTGGTACTGGGGATTGAACCCAGGAACATTTTATCTCTAAGATACACCTCCAGTCCTTTTATATTTTTTGTTTTGAAGCAGGGTCTTGCTAGATTGCCGAGAGTCTTGCTAAACTGGCCTTGGATCTGTGATTCTCCTGTGTTAATCTCTCAAGTACTAGGATTACAGGTGTGTGCCAGTGTGCCACCACACCCGGCTTCCTAGTTGCAGGCTCATGTAGCATTCATAACAAAACAAAGCGAAAACCTTCAGCATGAAGAGGAGATCAGGTAGGCACAGCCAACCCCTAACTAGCTGGCTTTCAATCCATCTAGTTGGGATGTGAATGTGATGGGGAGGAATAAGGCGTCACAGTACTTACAGGTGCGCATCTCTGGCTCCTCTCCCGTGACCTCTAAATACAGCTCCGGATCTGAAAGCCTCGTCCATGACCATTGATTTAGACCTTCCCCAGACAACAACAAAAGTGTGCGAGGGCCATCAAAAAGAAGGTCTGGCTTTTAATGAGCCATTTACTCTTCTTCTGAATGCATGTGTGACCCGGTGCCGTCTTTGCTTTACTATAAAAATGATTATTCTCTAATCGAAAGAGATTCTACGAGAATCTTCAAAATGCCAAGGTCATGAAAAACAAAGAAAAGGCCAATGAACTGTTTCAGATGAAGGGAGGACAGAGAGCCCTGACAACTGAAGGCGGCACATGACCTGAGGTTTTCCTTTTGCAGTAAAAGGTACTAATGGAATAATTGGAGGAGCATGAATAAGGCCTGGATATTAGAGAACAGTATTACGTTAATGTGAATTTTCTGATTGCGATAATTATATATGATTCTGTAAGAGAAGATGCTTATTTGGGACATATTTGGATTAATTCTTATCTTTGAAGTATTTAGGGCCAAAGGTAAGATTGGGTCTGTAATTTACACTCAAACAGTTCGGGAAAAAAATATACATAGAGAAAAAAAGGTCAAAGTAACATGAAAAGAATGTTCATATTTGAGGACTCTGATATGAAACTGTATGGAAATCTTTGTAATATTCTGAAGTCTAAAATTATATCAGATGAAAAGAATAAATAGTAAAAGATAGCTTTTAAACCTTGAACATGACACAAATATTCCAAGACACCATGGTACATACTTTGAATTTTTTTGTTTGCTTCCTTTGTTTTGTTTTTGTTTTTTGTACTAGGGATCAAGCTACACCCCCAGTCTTTTTTTTTTTTTTTTAACAGAGTCTCAACTAGGTTTCCGAGAGTCTCGCTTTGTAGCTAAAGCTGTCCTCGAACCTGCAGTCCTCCTGTGTTAGCCTCCCAAGTTTGGGGATCATAGACATGCACATAATAGACATACCACACCCAGCTAGGATGGTTTAATTAAATTCTTTTTTTTTTATTGGTGCATTGTATTCATACATCATAGTGGGATACAAACTTTTGTAGACCTACATGCACACATCACCCAGTCAGCCCCCACCCGATCCCCACCCCATTCTCTCCCCATCCCTCCCTCCCATGCTTGGCTTAGTGGTTGACATCTAGTATTATAGCAATTTATCCAAAATTAAAAATGATAATCTCACATAATAGTTTCATTTGTCTGATACCAAGCTTTTGATGACTTAAAGATAACATTTCAATATTTCTTTTTACTTTCTTTCTTACCAGAGAATATTTTTTTTCTATTTTTTTTAGGTGAAACTATCATATATTTATATATTTATTTTTCAGGAAAAAAATCTATCCTAATATGGAATATGGACTCTAGATACCCAAAACGATCTTGAAAAAGAACAAAGCTAGAAGATATATATTTTCTGATTTCAAACCATATAAAGCTACAATAATTGAAACAGTGTAGTACTATTCTAAAGGCAGATATATAAATCATTGGAGTTAAATACAAGCCTAGAGCTAAATTCTTCCCTATATTGTCAAGTTATTTTTGACAAGGATTCCACGAACATTTGGTGGTGGAAATAATAATCTTTTAACTAAATATTGTTGAAACATAATAATTACATGGAAAAGAATAAAGTTGGACCCTTACCTAATCCCATATACAAATATTAACTCAAAATAGATAAAAGACCTAAATATAAATCTTAAGACTATAAACTTTTAGGAGAAAATCTGGGTCATAAAACCTCACAACATTGAAATTGGCAGTGATTTCTTGGATATGATTTCAATGGCAGAGGCAACAGAAGAGTATACAAACTCCCTAAAAAATAAAAAAGATATTGTATATCCAAAGACAATGTAAACAGAGTTAACAGTTACTAATAGAATGGGATAAAATATTTCCAAATGCTATATCTGAAGGTATATTAAATTCTTAATAATATATGTTTTTCTTTTAATGACGTTATACTAAAATTCTAATAGCAAAATACAATTTTATACTTAAAGGGAATGATTCAACTTTATAAAATAAATATCACATAGAGCAGCATCCCCTATCAGTCATTTCCATCAAGAATGGTCCCCCAAGAGAGCCGATTTACACAGCAGGACGCCAAATGGATGAAAGCAACACGTAGCAGAGGTGAGCAATTTAAAGGAAGAATATCATTTTACCACTGAACATTTTCTTTTCCAAGTATTTTGCCTATGTGATCTCCTTTTATATTTTTCATGTACGCACTATTTTAGACTTGCCATTTTTCAAGTAAACATTTCACAGTTTAATGAGATTCTTTTAAAAAGTATATTTGAAGCTGGTTAAAAACAACTACAATCTGGAAAAAATCTCTTATTGACTAAAGTGGAGCTAAAAAAGGGCGAGGATTTTATCCTTCTCAAAGTACCTACAGAAATAAGTGTAGCTGTTCCTTCTCCTCCTCCTCCTCTTCTTCCTCCTCCTCCCCTTCCTCCTCCTCCTCTTCTTTCTCCTCCTCCTCCTCCTCCTCCTCCTCCTCCTCCTCCTCCTCCTCCTCCTCCTCCTCCTCCTCCTCCTCCTCTTTCTCTTTCTCCTTCTCCTCCTCCTTCATACTGGGGATTAAACCCAGAAGCATTCTGCTTTCAAGTTACACCACCAGTCCTTTGTAATTTTTTTTTTAAACAGGGTCTTGCTGAGACTGACCTCAAACCTACAATTCTCCTGTCTCAGCCTTCTAAGTACTGGAACTATAGGCATACACCACCACACTGGGCTCAATATTACTTTTTTTTTTTTCAGTACTGGGGATTGAACCCAGAGGCATTCTACTTCCCAACTACACCCTCAGCCCTATTTTTTATTCTAAATTTTGAAACAGGGTCTCAACTAGGTTGTGGAGGGCCTTACTAAGTAGCTGAGGCTGTCTACGAACCTTTGACCCTCCTAACTCAGTCTCCCAACTACTGGGATTACATGCATACAAGCCACCATGCCCGGCTATACTTATTTTTAATCGACCACAATTCTGAAATATAAGATCTGCTTTGGGCAATGTGTGTCTGCTGACTGTAACTATCTTTTAGTCATGACAAGAAAGATGGTATCAATTCAAGTGCAATCTTGTTTTTGTATGTATTTGTTACAGTGCAGCTAATTATGACTTCAGCTTACAAATCCTTTTATCTAAATTAAACCCTAAGATAAAGAGATTTGGTCTTTCTTGCATCTACCATTGGTGGCCAAATTTTGAGAAAATGAACAAAGATTTTAAAAGTTAATAGAGGGGCTGTGGAGGTAGCTCTGGGTAAGCACTTGCCAACATATACCAGAACCTGGATCCCAACTCCAACACTGTGAAATTAAAAAAAAAAAAAAGTAATGGAAAAGAGAAATATGATAAACTTTAAGACCCTTTTTCAATTATTTGCACATTTAATTCTACAGGACTTAATCTTCAGAATATGAAGAATGTCAGCTCAGTCATCTTTTGACAGCGGATCTAATTTAGCTGACATTCAGCTCCTTAGCACCACCCCTTATCTGCAAGGTCATCTCCTCCTGCCCAGGGAAAACCAGCCTCACAACCCATCAAAGGCTTTGGTGCTGGTCATTTTCTCTTCCCAGAAGCATCTCCCCAGAGAAAATTCAACTGTGAGACTGCTTCTGTACCTCTCCAGAAGCCTTCCACCACCAGTTTATCCCAAAAGGCAAATCACAAATTCCACCTTCCCCAGATTTCCTGTTTCTCTCCCTACTTCATTTTCATGTGTAGCACTTACAATTTACTTTCTTCTCTTGTTTATTTTCTGTTTCCTCTACTGGATGTAAGTTCCAGGAAGACAAATTTATTTTCTGATTGATCGCCCGTGCCAATGCCAATACAGTCTATGGTGCCCTACGTATTTGTTGAATGAATGTATGAGCCAATCAATAGGTTTCTAAGACCAAATGAAGGTTCGTAGCAACCAACAACAATAACAATAGTAGTAATAAGCAAATTCCTGAGTTGCATACTGCCAAAACTGTCAGTTTTAAGTATTTTGTTTTCTGGGTTATATGTTTAGCTTTACTATTTTGTGTGTGTGTGTGTGTGTGTGTGTGTGTGTGTGTGTGTGTGTGTGCGTGAGAGAGAGAGAGAGAGAGAGAGAGAGAGAGAGAGAGAGAGAGAGAGAGAGAGAGAGGTATTTGGGATAGAACCCAGGAACAGCCTCCCTCTGAGCTACACCTTCAGTCCTTTTTATTTTTTATTTTGACACAAGGTCTCACTAAGTGATCACACACTGGCCCCGAGCCTATAGTCTTCCTGTCTCAGCCTCCCAAGAACTAGAAATACAGGCGTGCACCACCGTTGCCCAGCCTAGCTTTACATTTTTAGTGTGGATAAATAAAAGTCTATGTTCAAACTTCACGCCAACGAATTCGGCAGCAGAAAGCCTCAGCCAGCACTTGTATATCCTGTAAGCATATGCTAGAAAGAGTTTCACTTTGACTAACAAGTTGTCATAGTGGTCAGTAAAAACGTGCACCAAAACTTAATTGGCAAGTTATGAATAGTTCTTTGCCAAGGCCAACATTAATAGATATATCTCGGAACTTGTCTTCTATATAAAAATTGTAATAAGATGTGAATTAAGTATGAGAGTATACAAGATTGCTGCCTTCCTGAACAAAATTAAAACCCAGCTCCTCCAAGATTGGAAGTGCAAGGTAAATAATCCTGAATTTGGGAAATTGGACTTCACCTTTCTAGAGTTATTCTATTGGAATTATTTTTATTGCCTGGCACTGATCTCAGAGAGTAGCTACTTACTTTAAAACAGACCCAAGTGAGGTCCTGAGATCACTCTTACCTTACTCCATGAGAATTAAGGCAGGACTGGGATTATTTGGACAACTTTTAGACCAATGTCTAAAGATAACCAAAGACAAGTACAAGATCTTGTGTATTCTTTGGGTTCCATGGTGCCCATCTGGCATAACTCTTGATTGGCATCAGCTACATGCCAATGACCAAAAGACCATGCATGGACACCTGTGTTCCTATAAAACTGGACCCAAAGAAAGGGAAGGATCTCCTGCTTTTTCCAACCTGGGGGATGTCCACACCCCCACCTAATCATTGCTGCGTTCATGGGCTCTGGTGACTGAAATGTCTGTTTTGGAGGAAAACATGAGTTTCGGGTCTAAATACACTGCAAGGAGGGAGGAAGCAGGCTGCCTCACCTCACCCGAGGGTACAGAGGGCCTACCATTCAACCTTGTCTAGGAGGGAGGGAGGGAGGGAGGGAGGGAGGGAGGGAGGGAGGGGGAGAGAGAGAGAGAGAGAGAGAGAGAGAGAGAGAGAGAGAGAGAGAGAGAGAGAGGAGAGAGAGGAGAGAGAGGGAGAGAGGGGAGGGTAGAGAGAGAGAAGCAGTTGGTAGAGAGTGCTGGACATGAAGATCTCTCAGGGAATGCCAGGGAGAAGCAGGCAATGGTCTTTAAGTCATTCTCAAATAGTTACAACTTCAGAGAACACGGCCAGAGCGCAGTATTGAATAAGAGCCGTAGGACAAGGCTTGCATAGCAAGTGACACACGCTATGTAAATGTCAGCAGCAACAAGTGAGCTGGGCAGAGAGGTATGATCCAAGTTTAATGAGAAATTGCCCCGATCCAAAGAGCTCCTAGTTTTTGTTATCTGGCTTTCCATCTTGCTGAGCTAAACCTAGTCATCTTCAGGACATATACAACTGGCTGCATATACTTTGGGGATGTCTATAGCATTTCTAATAGTTGTTACTGCTTTTTTATTTTCTGGAAAGTTGGCACTCCCTGATGTGCCATTGATACCCGGTATGACTATCCACACTATTCCGTTTCGCACCCAATCACACAGTAAGGTAGACGGCATGCTCGGGCATGAGGGACAAGGGAGTGGTGTCATTAGGAATAAGCTGGTTAGAACTCCTACCAGTTAGGATAGGTTTGCAAGATTGAGCCTAGGGCGGATTGGGTGTCTGTTGTATATTCTGTGGCTCCCAACTGTATCCTCACCATCAGTCCAACATTATTCAAAACCAGAATAGTGGGTTAACTCCATTGTGGATGGATCAACACCTATATATCAAGTGAGATAAGTAAAATAACCCTAACCTAAAAATAACACAAGCCGAACTATTGATTATTTCTATAAGTAATAGATAAGAATCTGCTATGGTTTGGATATGGTCCTGAACGTTTTTGTGCTGGAAGCTGATCTTCAGTGCGCTGGGGCCTAGTGGAAGGTCCCTGGAGGGATGAACGTAGGTCTTGCGCTGGAGAAGGGGTGGTCTGCTCTTTGACTCACTTTCTTGCACATGTGAGCACACATGAGGTCCCCTTCCACTTCTGTGCAATGCTGTGATGTGGTCCAGGGCCCCTCACAAGGACACCAGGGCCGTGCTGTTCAGTCCCCCCAGCCACCAGAATCATGAGCCAAAGAAATCTCTTTACTTTTTAAAGTTACCCAAGCCTGGGGTGATGATGCGTGCTTATAATCCCAGTACTCGGGAAGCTGAGACAGGAGGATCGCAGGTTGGCAGACAGCCTCGGCTATTTAGTGAGGCCCTCAGCAACTTAGTGAGACCCTGTTTAAAAAGGAAAGAATAGAACCGGATGTGGTGGCGCACGCTTGTAATCCCCGCGCTTGGGAGGCTGAGATACGAGGATTGCACAGGTTCAAAGCCAGCCTCAGCTACTGAGTGAAGCTCTCAGCAACTTAGTGAGACCCTGTTTCCAAATAAAGCATAAAATAGGTCTGGGAGTATAGCCCGAAGGTAGAAAAATCCCTGGGTTCCACCCCCAGTAACCTCCCACACACAAAAGTAAAGAATAAAAAATAGGGCTGGCGGTGTAGCTTAGAGGAAAAAATATCCCTGGGTTCAATCCCCAGTACTGCAAAAAGTAAGTAAGTAAGTAAGTAAGTAAATAAATACAGAAACAAAATAAAAATAAAATTAGAAATAAAGTTACTCAGCCTCAGGTCTCCAATTATAGCAGTACAAACAGACAAAGGTGGTATCAAAAATATTGTTGTTAAACAAAATGTGCCAAGTTTTCTGAGCCTGTCTCAATGAAAAGATGCAAGCAAGCATATCACAAAATGTAGACTTTGGGGACATTTTAACAGTGAGAAGAAAAAAATGGAAGAAAGTATTTCAAAGAAGGAAAGAATTGAGTAACGGTAATCATTGGATTTTTTGTGGTGGTAGTTCTTTGTAGTTATAATTTTCTCAATATTTAGTTAAGCAAAGTAGCACATGCCTGCCATCTGAATATCGGGAGGGTAAATGGGAAGATTTCAGGTTCAAAACCAGTGTGTGGTAACTGAGCATGATTCTGTCTAAAAATAAAAAGGTCTGGGGGTGTAGCTCGGTGGTATACTTTCCCAGGCTTAAATCCCGAGTACCAACACAACAAAAAGAAAGAAATATTTGAATATTCATAATGCTAGGTTTAGATTGGAACGTGACACTTGAGTCTCTCTCGCTCTCTTAATACACTTTCAGAAATTAATGTGTAGTATTTGATTATACCATAATCAATATTTAGAGCACAGGGTGTGCGCAAAGTACAACAGTAACACATCAATACTAAAGAGAAATGCCTGAGAAAATGGCAGATACTTCATTTTTTTCCCTTTTGTACATTTCTGTCCCTTTCAAATAGTCTACCATGAACAGTAACTACTCTCATAACTAGGGAAAAAACCTCATTTGAATAGCTAGCTAATTAAGACAATGCCGTTTTAGCTCTCCCAGAGCTCTTAATATGGGCATGCCCTACTCTTTCTCTTTCCTTCTTTTCTGCTTTAAACAGCCGGTTTTGGAAATGAGATGCTCTGCTTTGATGGTAGGCCAGGATCATATTAAACCGCTCCTGAATTTCACAAGGCTAATATTTCAAATTAGAAATTTCGGCTCACTCAACGCATTCTAGCACACTGGTGCTTCATGAAGTGTTACTTATGTGAATAATTATCTTGAATAATGTGTGAAAGCAACAGGGACTTTTTTTTAGCCAGTCACTAATTGTTCTTCCCTCCTACAAATGAACTTTGAGAGGTAAAGAGGAGGGTGTGGCAGGTGAGATGGCTCTTCTCTTCCAAAGGGCCTGAACTGTAACCCAGCCCCTGGTTTCTGCAGCAGGGCATGCCATTTTTGAGAGTCAAATGAGCCGAAATAAGTGCCCAGCCAACCAGAGGAGACCCAGCCCACAGCCTGAGGGTTGCAGCTGGATGATCAGCATATCTCATCCTATACATGGTACCTAGTGCCCCGTCCTGAGAACCAGTGTATGAGTCAGAGAGAAAATCTATAATGCTTGAACAGCCAGGACTCTGCTGAGTTAGCCAATCCTACCACTAGGTGATGGTTTCTATCTTAAAAATCTACATCTATACAGGCGACCTTTTCACTATGCTGGTTAATTGTAATGTTTTCTTTTAAAGACAATATCTAATTGAGAGGGGAATTAAAAAAAAAAAAGCAGACACCAATAAGATGAAACACCTCCCTGGCTTCAGAGCTCAATCCAATACATTTCCCACCTCCAGGCCCGGATGTTCAGTCTCTTATTTTGGAGTTCAACCCAGCTGGGGCTTGAAACTGGCTCCAGACATTCTGTAACATTAACAGATGGTGGAATCCTCGAGGAAGTAATTCTACTGTGGGTTTTCTGTTCCCTAACCAAGTCTTTTAAACATAATGTGTTTTCTTACCAGCTCACTCAACCTTCCCCCTCCTTAACTAACCACTTTCTTCATATCTCAATTCAAGGAAGAAATAACAAGAGAGGAGAGAGAGAGAGAGAGAGAGAGAGAGAGAGAGAGAGAGAGAGAGAGAGAGAGAGAGAGAGAGAGAGAGAGAGGTGTCAGGAAGAGAAAGAGATCATAGTCTCATATATCTTGCATATGCTAGTAGAAGTCATTATTATTAATTATTTTTTTTCCTAAGAGACAGGGTCTTGCTATGTTACCCAGGCTGGCCTAGAACTCCTGGGTTCAAGCAACCTTCCTCCTCCTGTCTTCTAAGCACTTAGGACTCTAAGCACACCCCATTCAATACTCTTTTTCCTTTCAGGTGCCAGGATTTCTTTCAAGTATCTTCAAGTATGTTCTTTCTGTTTTTAGCTTTTCTTTAAGAACTCCTTTTCTTTGGTCTTATCTTAGCTGGTGGTTCTTCATTTCAAACAATTAGAATTTTTATCAGCCATCCCTAGGAGGTGCATGATGGGTTTGGATGACAACTATCTCTGTCAATCTTAACTCTCCAACTGTTCTGTGACAATTATTTTTTTTTAAAAACCATAATTTTTAAATAAAATACTGCTAGACATTTCCTATGTTTCTGCAAACTATTTTAGCTACTTAGATTACTTTTTAAAAATAAATATGAAATCATTCTTGAAAAAAAAAATATCCCTGCCAAGACCAAAAAAAAAGTTATTTTTAAATCAGTTGTTCCACAAAATGAAAATTTGATTGTGGTTTTTGTGTGTTTTTGTTTATTTAATTTTTATTGTTGGAAAACCAATATTTCTCATTTCTATTCATTTCTATACCGTGTCTTCATGGAGTCTAAGAGTTCCCTAACTCTGTCCCCCAAATTCCCTTTTGTTCAAGTTAGCTGGCTTTAGTTGTTGTCTCTCAAAACAAAAACACTAACCAGTGCAACTAGCCTCCATATTGCCTCCTCTTCTTGTTCTGAAATGTCTAGGACTAAACAGAGATTGGATAACAATGACTCACATGTTATCTCCCAGGTAAATTTCCCAGTTTAGTAAAGTGGGATTAAGGGAATGAGGAGCTCAAGAAGTCAGGGACAGTCAGCACGATACTGTGATGTGCATTCAGGAAACACAAAGAAAGATGTGAAATAGCACGTGTCCATATGCATCACTGGTGGGCCAGGACTGTGGCAAAACAATTTTACCTGGCATTGGCTTTAGGGAAGGACGCTGGTAGGATCCCTACCTTTATCCTTCTGCTGTGATATCCTTTCTGAGTCTCTGGGGCAGAGATGTTTGGGGAAAGAGGGAGGGAGGACTGAAATCACCAGCAGGTAGTAACAGAGCTGACATCATGGTTATCATATATAAAGAGCCATTCGAATGTACATTTATTCATTCATTCATTCATCCATTCATTCATTCATTGGTATTGGAGGTCGAACCCAGAGGCATTCTACCTCCAAGGTATACCCTCAGCCCTATTTTATTTTGAAACGGGATCTTGCTAAGTTGCTGAAGGACCCAGCTACGTTTCTGAGGCTGGCTTGCAACCTGTGATTCTCCTGTCTCAGCCTCCCAAGAAGTAGGATTACAGGCATGCGCCACCAGGATCAACTCTAATGGTGTTATGAGCATCTTGCCCGTTGATGTGCAGGGCAAAGGCCAAGCAGCAGCTTATCTGGTCTCCATTTTACTGTTGACAACACAGAGCTTCAGAGAGATTGAAATAAGTGTTCCAAACTGAAACCCACATTTTCTCTCTCCTAAAGAAATCTGAGAGGTAGGCAGAGTAATGGATTGGCAAAGAGGGACCAGTAGTGAATGAGTGAGGGGTTGTAAACCTCTATTAGTGGGTGCTGATGAGGTCCACCTATTAGATCCAGCAATGAGCCCTTTGCCTTTAAGATGGGGATAACCCTGGTCGTCTGAAAGGGCAGGCAGGGTATCAGGTGTTCAATGAATGTTTAATGAATGAGTGAGATAAGATCTGACTAGGATGGGCAACCTGAGAGAGAGAGAGAGAGCTTAGCGCCCTGTAAAGTGTCCTGATTCAGGAAAACCGATACACAGAAGCCCTTGTTAACAGTCTAAGAATCACTAGACCAAGTTGCTTGGCTTATCGGTCAACTGCAAAAACTTTCACTCGAATTTTGTTTTTCAAGGATGAAGTCTGAAATAACACATCTGCCTTCCAGTAACTCCCCGTGGCAAAACCGGGAGGAAGAGTTTACTCTAGGTCTTCCTTTCTTTGCTTCCACAATTGAAATGCGTTATTAGAGTGACCCAATGCCCCAGAAGAACAGTGGCATCTTGGAAACATATAGCCATCGTAAAAATTCGAGCCCCGACGGAGAGGCATCCCCGCCTGCAGGCGATCGCCTGGCTCGCTCCGGGCAGCGTCGCCCAGCGGGTGTGTTCCCAGCCTCCCTTCCTTTCTCCCTTGCACAGCGCGGGGCGCCCACAAGCTGCCACCTCCCCAGGCGGCCAGGGAACTCAGCCGGCGCTGGGAGGCGGGGCTGCGGCCCAGCCGGCGCCGCTATTGGCTAGCGGGGCGGCGGCGGAGGGGAAGGCGCGCCGTGATTGGCCGGCTCCCGGGTCGGAGGGGGCGGGGCCGCTATATCAGCCGGGTCCCTGTCGCGGCGCAGGCAGTTGAGCTGCTGGAGTGCGGCGCCGCCGCGGAGGACCGGGGAGCCGGCGGCAGCGCGCGGGGGTGCGAGGGGGTGGCGGGGACCAGAGCGGCGTCCCGGGGGCGCGGGGCCGGCGTCTGCAGGTCTGCAGCCTTGCTTCGCCGAGCCCGGGTTCGAGCCGTGCACACCAAAGAGGAGGCGGCTGCGGTGGCAGCAGCGGCCCCAGCCATGCTGTGCTATGTGACGAGGCCGGACGCGGTGCTGATGGAGGTGGAGGTGGAGGCGAAAGCCAACGGCGAGGACTGTCTCAACCAGGTGAGGGCCAGGGGCCAGGTGGGGGCCCCGGAGGGTTCGCGAGGCCGAGGGGCCTCCCCGTGCTGCAGCGGCGTCCGGGGGAGCGCGCCCCAGGCGCCCGGCCGAGCCGCCGCCTCCCCGCGGGTGTGGGGCGCGCGGCCCCCTCCCGTTGCGCCGGGCGTGCATGTGGGGCGCAGAGGACGCGCGGCCGCCGGGACCCCGACTTTGGGGATGCGAGCACAGCCAGCAGCCAGGAGCAGCCACCCCGCTCCCCGGTCCAGCACTTTGGCAAAAGAAGGCGGCCCCGCACACCTGCCTCAGGTGTGTGCGTGATGCCGCCTATGGGGGTCCCCGCAAGGCCTTGCAGCGCCTCCCGCATCCCAGAATAGGGTGGTTCGAGACAATCTCAGTTCCCCCGGCTTCTTGGCAGACACGTCGGTCCTTGTCTTGTGCCGCGTCTCAAAACGTACCATTCACCTGCTTCTCCGATTTTCAGGGGACCCAGGGGACTTTGTGAGGTTTGGGCTATCTACAATTGGGTTATCCGTAAACCTGTGTTTGCTGAAGAGTGAAGAAGGGTTCTAAATCGTGTTAATGGGATTGGGCATGACAGACAGCACCTTTGATCCCAGTGAAACGCCTTGCCTTCAAATCCTCTCGGCCTGAGACGGTAGAAAACAGGCTTGTAACACCCAGCGGACACTTGTGGCGTGTTTCCTCAGTGTGTTTGTTTTTTGGAATCCAGATGGTTAAAATTGTCCAGATAATAAGCTGCTAGATCAGCTGTGCAGATGGAGGGAATTCCAGGGATTGGAATGAGAAGGAAAATACCCCGAAGATGCCCCTTCTGGGGGTGGGGGTGGGGGTTCTTTGAGGCTGCTTTGGGGGGGCTTCTTTTTTTCTACCGCAATTGATTGTGCCCTAGACAGCAGAGGTAGGGAGGTAGGAAAAGCATCAGGTTTCGGCATCCCTGGGCTTAGACTTTTGTTTTCCCAGTTTACAAAGGAATTGTAACAATGTTGAACTTGTAAAAAGTCCGAGGCAATCTTAGACTCAGACGGAGCCCTGCCTTTGCTCTGATTACATGTACCATTTGCTCATCCATGCGTTCATTTTTGTTTTAGGTGTGCAGGCGATTGGGAATCATAGAAGTTGATTATTTTGGACTGCAGTTTACGGGTAGCAAAGGTGAAAGTTTATGGCTAAATCTGAGAAACCGGATCTCCCAGCAGATGGATGGGCTAGCGCCTTACCGACTTAAACTGAGAGTCAAGTTCTTTGTGGAGCCTCATCTCATCTTACAGGAGCAGACGAGGTAAAGTGAGGCCCAAACAAACCAATGTCAAATGCACCTTTGATTCCATACAGAAGGGCCTTCCAGCGGTATCTCCAGGTGAATCCCTCCTAAGCTAAGTTTGTTGTCCATAGCACAGCCCTGTTGAGATGAAGAGGGGGCTGCATGGGCAATCTGAGTACGTTTCCCAACTCTCCTTTTTGTTTTTTGCTGTCTTTATAAACTTAGTGGGAGAACAGGGTTGCATTCTTACAGACAAACAAAAAGAAAAAACCCTCCAAGACTGACTTCCTGATAGCAGCATCTAATGCCCTACAGTAACCCCGCCTCAGCAGTGTTATTACAGGTCACTGTAGACTGTTCTAACTGAAAGCAGGAAACAGTTCCTCTTTGGTTACTTAAACTTGGTCAACTTCTTCAGCCTAGTGTCGGATTACAGTGTGTAGCAGAGAGCTCTGTCTGGCTTCCTGCAGAATTTAAGTTTTTTGAAAACTAGTAAAAGAACTCTGTGAAGGCTACTGTAACCAAATTCTACCCTGCAGATAAATTATACATGATTGTTGAACTTGGGCTGCTAAATTTTTCAGTCGACATTGTTAAAAAAAAAAAAAAAATAGTGGTTGATAACTGAAGCCTATGTTCTTTTTTTTTTTTTCAAACAAAAAAAAAATGTGTTCTCCTCTGAACTGACTGCAATACTTTTCTCCCAAGATATGCCAAAATAGGAAAGTGATGTTGAATATTTATTGCTGAAATGCAAGAGGCTTAAATCTTATAGTAGCATGTCAAAAAAAAAAAAAAAGGAAAATGACTGCTTTTCAAAACAGCAAACTTTGGATCTGAGTGCTGATGTTTTTCATAATCCTTTGGCTTGGAAATCTGCCATGCATGTGAAAAATGTGATTCTGAAATTTTTTGAATAATGATGAGTGAGCAAAATCCTTTAAGAGTTTTTAACATATCGCTTTTTGCTTGTTCACCAAAGAACTGATAAAAACATGTTTTTAAATACTGTTCATTTGAATCTGAAATCTCCCCGTTTGTCTTGTTATGCAGCTTTAAAGGTTGAGGGAAATGTTTAATTTAGTTTCTGAAGGAAGTTGACATGTTGAATTCATAGTGCTCCCAAAAATGTCTTGCAAAATATTCGAGTAATTGCATGCTTAAGGCTGTTAGCTGTCTTTATTAATCAGAATAGACTTTATTTTTTTTAATTGAAGCTGATTTGTGAGAGCTTCTTCTAACTTTGCACTTCTCTGTCATAACTTGCAATTGAGTAAAAGAAAAAATATTAAACAATTTGGATTTTTCATTGTGTAGTCATATTTTATTTCAGGGTGTCAAAGTTCAACCCAATTTTGATGACAATTTTATTTTTTAAATCTGTAAAACTTGGGGGCCCAAATACTTTGTTTAAACAATAAAAGTGATAATAGCCTATGTATTATGAAAGCATTGATATTTTTAACTGACTACTATCTTTGCTTTCCTGTAATTGAGTCAATAACTATTATCAAATCTTTAAAACTTGAGTTACATTTCCTATCTTGGTTTTTCCTTTATTGACTCAACTAACTTTGACTCTTAAGATTTGTAACTAATAGCACTCAAATAACATACTTACCTAGTTCAACTAGGTAATTTTAATTTCTTTTTGAAATCATACTGCCATGTTAGTATGGTCTAAACTTTTGACTTATATTTAATATAGTAGTGTAGCTTGCTTGTTTTTTTATGGGGTTGGCTGAAGTACAAAGCTTCAAGAAAATACTACTTAAGGTTTATATTGTATTCTACTTTAATAACTTGATAAAGTGATTTGTAACTAGCATTTGTATCTTTTAATTAGGACATCAAAATTTGTAGTAGGTCCAGGAGACAATTTCTATACGCATGATAACTTAGAACAACACTTATTTTTATCGATGTTATATCAGCAGAATAAACCTTGCTGATAAACTTTTTTTTTTTTTTTTTTTTGGTGGTACTGGGGGTGGAACCCAGAGGCTTTCTACCTCTGAGCTATACTCCCAGACCTATTATGTGTGTGTGTGTGTGTGTGTGTGTGTGTGTGTGTGTGTGTGTGTACATATATATATATATATATAATTTTTGTTTTTTTGTTTTGTTTTGTTTTTGGTGGTACTGGGGTTCCTAGAAGCCCTTCTACCTCCGGGCTACACTCCCAGACCTATTTTTACATTTTTATTTGGAAACAGGGTCTCCTAAGCCAGTGCACACGGCTTGGTTCAAACTTGCGTGATCCTCCTGTCTCTGCCTCCCAAACGCGGGGATTACAAGCTTGCGCCACCACGCCCGGCCTATTTTATATTTTATTTGGAAACAGGGTCTCACTAAGTTGCTGAGAGCCTCACTAAGTAGCTGAGGCTGGCTTCCAACCTATGTGATCCTCCTGTCTCAGCCTCCCAAGTACAGGGATTATAAGCGTGCGCCACCATGCCCAGCTCCTGATAACTTTTTGACACTCCATTATTTGTTATAAAATATTTATATAAAGTATTATGAATACACAGTAGATGTGTTTATGTAGTTAGTAGTTAAATGCAGCTTTGACAATCCAGTATTAAGAAGTGATTGTTTACTAAGTCAAGTCATGAGGGTGTGTTTAGTACATGAAAGCGCCTGGACAGTTTATTAAATAGTACTAAAGTATCCTGGCTGAGTTGCTTTCTGTGAACAATTCAGTAGTCTCCTCACAGTAGGGCTGGCCTACCAGAAGAGATGGGGGCAGTTAGCATATTAGTTCATCTCTAATGAGGGAGTCAGCTAGCAGAGAGACAGGCTGAAAGACCTACTGGTCATCAGAGAACCTGGAAACCAGGAAGAAACCCTGTGTTCTAGGCCAGCCCGTGCTGCTGCTGGCGATCAGCCATACAGGCTTCCAAGCCTGAGCCCAGCCAGTCATCTCAGATGGAAGCCTAGAAAAAGATCTTTCCCAAGTACCTCCTAGCAATGGCTGCTTTTTTCCTGCATTGTCTCTGTATTCTTTCCTTTCATGTTTTCCTACATACATTTTTCTGAAGGCAGAGAAAGCATGTCAAGTATTGGCTTTGATTGGAAGATAGGGCTAATGTGGTCTCTGATTTGGCCTAATTTTAGGTTTGGTTCTCCTACCTAGGTTGTTAGGTTTGCTTTTGAATGGGGTTCTCAAAAGTAAAAGGAGAGTTTTGTTCAGACTAGCTGGCATGGTTCAGAGACGGAGACAGCAGGTATTTTCAGCAGATGTTTGCTGTGCTGTTGATTCAAACAAAAAGCGAAGCAAATGAGTGTATTCTGGAAGTAGATCTGAAGGAATCATCGCGGAAATTCTTGCCTTTCAAAGGCTTTTATTTATTCACGACAATTCAGATTGAATTTTGACAACATTTTTCAAAACCAGAGACTAGAGCGCTATAGGTTCCATCTAAATGTTCAGAGAAATGCTGTAGTCCTGGACATTAAGTTTCATCAAGATTTTGGTAATGTGAACAGTGACAAATTTGAGTAGTCCCTTGTTTAATCTCTCCCGCCTTCCCGCCCTGCGCGCAGTCAGAGCTCCTGCAGAAAGCCTGCTGCAGCCTTGCGCAGGAGGCTGGGCGAGAGTTTTAATGCGCTTGCAGCTCTGCCTGTACTTAGGTGCTACTTGCTTATTGTCTGTCACTCTAGTAACCTAGATTCTTAAATTGATCAGCTTTGTATCCTGAGTCTAGCAAATGCTTACTTCATAAATAGCTGTTGAACCCGTGCATTAAGTATTTAGAAATAAAAATAGGGTTAATGGATACAGATTTTCTTATAAATATTGAAATGTTTTTTTGTTTGCTTCTGCAAACCGAGAAGTTGAGAGTATCTAAAAGAAACCTCACCATTAAAGAATACTGGGTAGTGATTACTTTCTGTTTAGAACTCAGTGGTTAACCTTTTTTTTTTTTTGCCCCCTCCTCCATTCCATGCCACGTGTTTATTGTGGCTGTTAGTTCTTAATAGAAAATGAGTTACCACTCCCCTGGACCTTTTACGATAATCAGATAGTTTTGTTTCTTTATTTTTCCAGAGACAGGGTTTCCCCGTGTTGTCCAGGCTGGGCTCAAGCAATCTTCCCGCCTCATCGTCCTCCTAAGTAGCTGGGACTGTAGGTGTGTGCCACTGTGTCTGGCTCAGACAGTTTCTAAGCTACAGCATTACTCTTAATTTTAACCAACTTACAGTCCTAAGTACTTAGTAGCTCAGTCCCCCCACTTCCAACAAAACTCACATAGACCTAGAAGAGATGGCATTGTTGAAACACACAGAGAAAAGGCCACATGCAAACTCTGGGCAGGTGTGTGGTCATTTCAAACCAATTCAGAGCTGAATCAGTTTGGCCCTAGCTAGAGACTGTAAATCATGTCCAAAGCTTTTCTGAACTCTGTCAGTGTTGGTAAGGGTTGCTTTCATGATTTACTCTTGTGTGATTCGGGGAGGGTAAGTTCCATGGGATGTTGTTGCAGCAGTATGTATTTATTATAAAGGTGGCTTTTATGTTCTTCTATCAGCCTGTGATTAGAAACAATCTGTCTCCTCCAACCCCTTCTCTCTCTCTCTCTCTCTTTTTTACCCAAACCTAGAAGAGGTAAAAATGATAAAAGCTGACCTGCATATTATTTCCAAAGACAGTATTAATTGAATTTCTGAATTCCAGTTTATTTAGTTTTTAATTTGCTAAGACTCTAGGATGTTTATATTATTATGTGGTATTTATTTTAGCTAAGGAACTTCTACCTGGGAACCTTTAATCTCTTTGAATTTCTGATATTTATATACTTGCATGAAGGATTCAAATGACATTTTAAATAAAATTTAATATCTAAAAAGTATTTAGAGTCAGATCAAGGTGTCCCATGTAGAGGCAGCTCAGGGACACCAGGCGTATTTCTTTTTATGTCCCCTGCAGCTTGTTCTCACCCCTCTTCCATATGAACAATAGGACCAAGCAAGTAAATGATTTGAAGTCATTGAAAGAGATGGTTAGGTCTGAAAATTCCTGAATGGCCCTGCATTGTGGGATAAACGCATTTACTAACACATCTGACCAATCTCGAATGCTGAGCAAGAGATAACGCCTGAAGATTACAAGGCTGCCTGGACTGGGTTTTGCCTAGACCTTTTGTGAGCGAGTAAGCACATTTTCTGGAAGTGCACTTTATGCTTTCAAGTAGTAGTATTCTTCTGCCATGGGTGTAATCGTTCCTGAGGTCGTCGGTTTGTCCTGTGGCCACCCTCCATTTCTTCTAGTGGCTGTGGGGCCTGAGGAGGAATACACACACCAGTGATTCCCGGTCTGCATTTGAGAAGGACCTCCTTCAGCCACGTAGAGGCCTGACTTGGTAATTATTTGGCCGTGACAAGATTCTTAATTGCAAGTCCTCCCTGAAGTAGATTTGATGGCTTGATTTAGGTGGATCTATTCATTAGAATTCTGAACCTTAATCCTACTAGTATTATTTTCTCAACCTTATATTATGAAATTTTCAGACATACAGAAAAGTTGATGATTTTCACAGTGAACACCATAAAGCCCCACCTAGATTTTATTAAATCTACTATTGCTACCTTATATGCTTACCCATTTATCAGTCCCTCTGCCCATCCATCAGTCTTGTCTTTTTGATGCATTTCAAAATAAGTTATATATAAGTACATTTCCTCCTACATATTTCAGTATATCATTAACTAGAATTCAGTGTTTACACACAGCTCTTTTTTCCTTTTGATGCAAAATTTACATATAATGAATGCATAAGTCCTAATTATACTATTTAATGATTTTTGACAAATGAATGTGTTATATTTAAACAAAAACCTCTATCAAGATTTAGAACGTAGCCGGGCGGGATGGCACACACTTTTAATCCTAGCATTTGGGAGGCTGAGACACAGGAGGATCGCGGTTCACAGCCAGCCTCGGCTACTAAGTGAGGCCCTTTGCAACTCAGTGAGACTCTGTTTGAAAATAAAGAATAAAAAATAGTAGCTCAAAGGTGGAATGCCCCTGGATTCCATCCCCAGTACTGCAAAAAACAAACAAAAATTTAGAACATGACCAACACTCCATAAAGCTCCCAATTTTTTCTCTGCAGTCAGTTCCCAACCTTCTTCCCCACCCTGCCCACCCCACTGCATAACCTCCAAAATATGTTTTTCTACCACAGACTTGTCCAACTTTATATTGTAATTATGCAGTACATACTCTTTCATATCTAGCTTCTTTTGTTAGTAAATTTCTTAAGAAACATCCATATTTTACATATATACATATATATGTACTTATGCATATACATATATGTATATATATGTATATATACATATATCTCAGGTTTGTTTGATATTATATTTATATCAGGTTTGTCCCTTTTTATTGCTGGATAGTATTTCACTGGATGTATATACTGTTTGTTGATCCATAGTCCTGTGGATGAACACCTGTTTTCCATGAATAAGGCTGCCATAAACATTCTAGTACAAGTCTTTTTTTTTTTGTAGACAAAAGTATTTTCATTTTTCTTGAGTAAATATCCAAGAATAGACTAGTTGGGTCGTAGAGTAGGTAGGTAGCTGTTTAGTTTCTTAAGTTTCCCGAAGTAGTTGTGCTACTCTGTACTCCCATGAGGAGGATAGGAGTTTCTGGTCCCTCCATGTCCCTACCAGTTTCTGGCAAGTATGTGGCCAGTAATAGAATGTTGTGGTTTTAATTTGCATTTCTCTGATTAATAACATTAGTCACTTTTTCATGGGCTTATTGGCCTTTCATAAATCTTCTTTTGTGAAGTATCTATTCAAGTTATTTACCCATTTTTATTGTTTGCCTTTATTTTTGAGCTGTACAAATTCTTTATGTATCCTGGATACCACTCTTTTGTCAGTTACAAGTTTTATAAATATATCCCCTCCTGTGGCTTGCTTCTTTTCCTGTTGGTGAGTGGGAGTTTTTAATTTTGGTGAGGTCTAATTTATCCATTTTTTTCTCTTCTGGGATTTTTGCCGTGTCCTGAGAAACCTTTGCTACCTTCTAGTCATAAAGATACTCTTATATGCAGTTCTTAAAGCATTATGGTTTTAGCTTTTACATGGAGGCCACTAGTCCATGTTGAACTGATTTTTGTTTTATGGAATTTTAAGATGTAAAATGAAAACTCTCATAGCAGTTTTGTTTTGATTTGATAGTTTTTAAATATAACTTGGCAGCCAGAGTTTGGCTTAAAATAAACTGATGTTTTCAAGTGACTCATTGGACAGAGTGTGTGCGACGTGCTTGTGGTGGGGGACAGGCTGGATGTTGCTGCCCCTTGTCAGGTTTAGTCATCCCTTTCCAGGAGAAACACAGTTCAGTGACTAGTAATTGAGAAGTTTTGAAATAGCCATCAAGCTTTTTTTTTTTTTTTAAAGTTCTAGGTTAGTTACTCAAATTGCAAGTGTAATCGTGGATCTAGATATGGTTATTTTACATTTGTCACAAAAAAAACTTCAAAATGGCGTAACTGGAGTAACATCTGCCAGTGAGCAAATTAACAGCTCCCATGTGTTTTGTAGAAAGTTCTGCCGTGGATATTGGCGATCGCTTTATGAGATCAGCCAATGTTCAGAGAAGAATCCTCTGGTTACAAACTCTTAAAAAATAAATGACTTCGCTTAATTCCTTAACACTATAAAGAGGCATTAATTTTAAAAAGAAATCTGAAGTACTTTGAAACAGAAGAATGTGTGAAGCCAGGTGTAGGGACATGTTCCTGTAATCCTAGTACGGGGGAGGCTGAGACGAGGATCACAGGTTCAAGGACAGCCTCAGCAATTTAGTGAGACTCTCAGCAACTTAGCTGATTGTTTTAGAAATAAACAAAAAGGCCTGAAGGTGTAGCTCAGAGATAGAATGTCCCTGGGTTCTAATCTCCAATCTCACACACACATACAAAAAGAATATGTAATACTTTAAAATTATTTTAAATTAAAACTTGATATATCCTTATATTCACCCCATTTTTTAATATTTCATAATGTTATAGTAAGTATGAATTCATTTATTCCTATGATGCCAGGATGTGAGTTAGGTTTCACCTTGGGCTCCAGAATAGTTACTTTATATTGAAAATATCCATTTTCTTAGTAACTGGGTAAAACTTAAAGAATTTCAAAATATAACTTCAAGAATGTTTAGAGAATACAGTTAAACTTATATCCATGAGACATATTTGTGCCGGTATTAGAAAATGTCTTTGATACTAATTTCAAAATGTATTGACGACTTCAAGCCGGGCCTGGTGGCACACGCTTGTAATCCCCGCGCTTGGGAGGCAGAGACAGGAGGATCGCTCAGGTTTGAAGCCAGCCTCACTGGCTTAAGAGACCATTTCCAAAAATAAAAAAAGTATAAAATAGGCCTGGGAGTGTAGTCCGAAAGTAGAAGGGCTTCCAGGAACCCCAGTACCACCACCAAAAAATAAAAAATTTTAAAAAATGTATTGACTTCAGATGCTTTGGCATTAACTTTAAAATATAGAAAATAGTCAGAGCTTGGGTGTTGTGCAGGTACTCAGACAGGGAAGGAACCCTGCAGAGTTCCCAGCACCAAGGGTGATTAGCAAGAAAATAGAGGTAGCCCAGGGCCTTCATATTTTAAAGAGAAGTTTACAGTGAAAATAAGTTCTAGCAGACAGGCCAGGATGTGGGAGGATGGCACAAGCCTTCAAGATTATCGAAGTAACATATTTTGGGGTCTTAAAGGTTTGAGCTTACACCTATAGGAAGAAGATTTTTGGTCAGACAGTGAAACCCCACATCAAAAGGCTTAAGGGGCGGATCTAGTTATGTCAGAAGGACAATTGGTTAAGCAAAGATGCGAGATAAAATTCTTTATAAAACCTGTTCTATATCCAAAAACTTCAGTAACTTTTTTTCAGGTTGCTCCATTGCATTTATTTATTTAATGAAGTGCTTTAATCTAATTTCTGTTCCTTCTTTCTGCCTTTGTAATAATAAAATTACTTAAGTTTACATCAAAAAGAGTTTGGGCTATTCTTTTTTCTAAAATAGCTCAGAATAAGAACCCGCCACTACATTTCACAACGGTACTGTTTGGCTGTACCACTGTAACAATATTCATGTATGTTTGCATAAGACAAAGAATATTTTTTTCAAAGGCTTTCTTTCTATTTATGATTTGGGATATAACCTATAGAGAACTAAATATGCCATCCACTTTTGACCTTTAAAATGTTTTTCACTGTAAGCATGACTTCTTTGGGTGCATCTGCTTATTTTGATATATTGGTTAACTTTAATCTGCTTCACACAAAAAAGGAGGGAGCAAGTTGAGGAGCCGGACAAACGTTGTAGGTGAGATGGTTAGAGCAAATCCTTGGTTGAGAACCACTCCCAAGTGTCTGTGCTTGACCTCCTTGTTGGAAATGTCCCTCTTGGAGTGCAGGAGTCTACTGAGGGCTGCTAGGAGCTGGCGACCTTGGCTGCTACTGTTCTGTTAACATGCCACCTCCTGAGAGCCAAACCTTGTCCCCCAGAAGCCAGTTTGTGACTGGAGTTATTTTGATAGGATATGTTCCTTTGCTCTAACTGGCCCTCAGTTCCATCTAAAAAGGAACTATCAGACATGTCCATTCTATCACCCCAGCCTGGGGCTGGGCCCAGAGGCAGTGCGTAACAAATCCTATTAACTTAAAATGAAAAGGTGGCTTTATAGCCATGAAACTGGAAAAGGCAGGAAGGCCTGTTAGAAAGTTTAGGTAAACAAGGGGGAGGGGAGGTTCCTGCTTACCAAGCATTGTTCACAGTCTAGCCTAGACTGTGTGTAGGAAAGACCAATTGCAGCACCCCAGCCCTACCATTTCTCCCTTCAGACTCCCTAGGAGGTGGGCTGGCCTGGTTTTCCTGCCCCTGGCCCAGTTCTATTTGGTCTTACAGCTTATGGCTTCCTTGCCTTTGACTTTGGTAACTGTCTCCCCAGAAGGAGGCACAGAAAGTTTAGAAAAAGAAGATGGATCTATTTTGAAACTATTCTTTTTGCAGGCTCTACTTACTATTGACTAGAGCAGGAAGTAGTTCCAAACTTTGTGCCGGGAACATAAGTTAAAAGGGACCCTTACTTAAGGCAGTAATTAAGTAGAAACTTAGTTTTTTAGTGATCCCCTTAAAATCTTGGCACATAATTTCTTCATGAGTATAAACACAGATTCAAATTTCAGCTTCAAATTATAGTTCCCCCTGATTGGATACACAGATATGTCAACAAGATGAACTTTACAGGAGGGTCATCTAAAAGCCTTTTGCAGGCTTACAGCAATGCTGGAACCCCCAGGGTTTTGTGAGAATGGTAGAACCAAGTCCTCCGATCACTGTTTTAAAACCAGTTGTTTTTGTGGGGATTTCTGTGCCCCAGCGAGGGCCCCTTCTCAGTTTAGCAGTATGTCAGAAATACTTTAAAGACTAGCAGATGTTTGGGTTAATAAAAACCATATTTATTCTCTTTCGGTGCTAATATGCATTCTTAGAGTGACTTCCTTATGATGGCATCAAATAAGGAAAAAACTTGCAGTGTTTGGCAGAATTTGATCATCTTAAATATTTATCATTATCGAAGGCACAAAAGATTGAATGAGTATCTTTTGGTTACAGATGATTGGCTCTTGTCAGATTGGCATTTTAGGACATCAGGGATGCCCCTCGTGGTTTCCATAGCCTAGTTTTGTTCTCACTTTGCTGTACCTGGAATGTCAAGCACAGGTGTAGTATATAGTTGGAGCAGTATTAAGGACTGCAATAAGGATATCACGCTTGGTAGAAATGAGAAGTGGTGCTGATGTGGTGTTCAGAGCTTTCCCAGGGGCTGTAATTCATTTGTTAATGAGAGGGAGGTTGTGACAGTTAAGCAGGTTTGAGAGATGACCACAAGTCATCAAAGGATAGTTAAAACTATCTAGAGACATTTGCTAGAGACAAATCTTTAAGCCAGCCTGTCTGTGGCAGGTTAGATACTCTTTTCAGAATTTGGGCCAATACAGTATCTTAATTTTCCTAGGAGTTTTTTTTAAGTGTGACATACCTTTTAGTAAATGTAGAATGTAGTATACAGTGAGGACCGGCTCAACCAGAATGAAACTTAAGATTGGAATACAAAAAGAAATCACAAAAATATGTAGTTTATGTCCATCTATTGAGTGCTCTGACATTAGTTTATGTGCTACTAACTAACCTGTACTAATATGTAATGCATAGATACTGTACTAGAGGGTGGATGGTTTGTATGCGACAGACCAGAGTGTGTCCAAGTGACAAAACAGGAAGAATGGCCTGGGGACAGAGGGAGCCCCAAGACCTGCTTTTCCAGAAGAGAAGTAACCCTTTCCTGGGCACAGTGGCTGGACGAGAGGGGGCAGGGCAGGAGCTGTGGCCACAGAGCGGGAGCCGAGCGCTGAGGAAGCCTGGGTTTATGCTACCCTCTTGCTTCCCCTGCAGATAGTTGGGGACCCTTGAAGGATTCTGAGCAGAGAATGGACAGTTTGTACTAGAAGCAAGCAGCCTGAAAGGTGGGCAGGGGGTCTGGAGGAGAGGCTGTGAAGAGGCGCGCAAATTCCAACAGCTGAGAGCTGCCAAGTAGGACTACAGAGAGACAACTGGGAGGAGACAGAGAAGTAGGTGGAAATTGGACGGAGAATTGAAGCAAATTTGGTTTCCACTGGAAGAAAAACTGGGTGTGGGAAAGAAGACAGTTTGGTTTCGAATGAGCTGAAATCAAGGTACTGAGGAACATACAAACAGGGAAGTCTGTAGGTGGGTGGACATAATCTGATCATGAGCAATTTGAGGGTCCTTTGAATAAAGGTGAGGTTCTCTCTGTTTTAGAGTTCTTTATGATTGTATCAGAATTCAAGATATGGTTTCCCTGATTAAGATAATATCTTAAAACAATTCAGAAACTTTGTGTAAATATTTTACATTTTGTGACCTGACTGCTACTGAATTTGTCTTTATTAGATGTATTTTGTCTGGGCTACAATTTTTATTCCAAAGACAGTCCTTGATTTTTTTTAAATGCCTTGCTTAAGAGGGAAATTCTTGATTGTGAAATCGCTAAGCAGGTTGAGTTTGTTCATTTGTTTTGTTGTTGTTTGTGGTGCTGGGGCTCAAACTCAGGGCCTCAGAGATGGTAGGCCAGCCTCTCCCTCTGAGCTGCACCCCAGCCCAGCAGGTTGAGCCCGATGTCCATTCATCCCCAAGCCTGACCTCATTCTCAATTCCCTTCGCAGGCATATCTTTTTCTTGCACATCAGGGAGTCCCTCTTGGCAGGCCACCTCCAGTGTTCCCCAGAGCAGGCAGTGGAGCTCAGCGCTCTCCTGGCCCAGACCAAGTTTGGAGACTACAACCAGAACACTGCCAAGTACAATTATGAAGAGCTGTGTGCTAAGGAACTCTCCAGCGCTGCCTTGAACAGGTGAGGCTGCCTACGGCTGCTCACGGCGCTCTAAACTCCCTAAGAACCTCTGGGAGAAAAGCAATCTATGGCACATACAGAAGATTTGTGAGGTCCAGCTTGGGCCATTGCCCATTTCGACCAGTTATTTTTAAAGGAGCCATTAGCCTTCTATTTGAGAAACTTATAAACACAAAACATAGTCACACAAATAAATGCCCTTGTGTGAAATGCTATATACAAGAGTTTAAAAGCTCTGACCTTTTAAAAATGCAAACCTCCTACAATGAAACTTCTCTCGTGTATAAAGGTGTTTTCTTTATCCCAGCAAGAATTAGATCAAGGGGCTAACGCAAGCCTTAGGTTACCTGTTCCTGCCTCAAAAGGCACTCCAAAATGTAGTGATTTAATAACAACCCTTACCTCTGTGGTTGAAAATGTGCAGGTGGGAGTCTGGCTGTGCTTCTCTGGGTCCCATGATTCAGGACCTCGCATGGGCCTGCGGGTAGCCATCAGGCTGTTTGACGTGGTAGCTGGCTTCCCCCATGGTAGTGAGCCAGAAAGGATAGCCAAGACTAAAGGATAGCAAAGGCTTTTGTAACCTAATCTCAGAAGTGAGTCACACTCATGAATTCTCCCCATATTCTGTTTATTAGAAGCAAGTGTTAGCCCCACCCACACTGAGAGAAGGGGCTTGTACCAGGATGTGGGGAGCAGGAGGCGGGATCACCAAGAATCATGAGAGAGCCTGTGGTCACAGCAGAGAAAACAAGTCTTGTGTTTTGTTCAGTTGCAAAGAACTAGTCCTTATAATGCTAGATTATAATGAAGCTTACCAAGTATACGTAGAAAATGCATGAGGAGTTCCAGTATACAAATTTGTCTGCAGTGTATTTTTAGAGGTTTTTCCATAATTCTTTGAGTTCATCACCACCAACATCCCCAAAGTGTCTTCTACCAAATATTCGATAGTAGAAATCTTGAATGGTTTCTTAGAAGTATTTTACAGTAAGTGTGCTTAATAAATGAAATGTCAGTAACATATAAGTTTTATGTTTTTGTGATTCATAAATTACGCTATCGCTGTAGTTCACAGTGAGAATTATATAGATGAGTCTTTAAAGCTGTGTAAATTAACCTCTCTGGGTAACTCTCCATCCCTTTGGCGTTCCGCAGCATTGTCGCAAAGCATAAGGAGCTGGAGGGGACCAGCCAGGCCTCCGCCGAGTACCAGGCCCTGCAGATCGTGTCGGCAATGGAAAACTACGGCATAGAATGGCATGCTGTGCGGGACAGCGAGGGGCAGAAGCTCCTCATCGGGGTCGGGCCAGAGGGCATCTCGATTTGTAAAGACGACTTTAGCCCAATAAACAGGTAACACCGATCTTAAGTATTCTAGACTTATCTATAGCTGCAGCCCTCATCATGAAAACGGAAAAGGGAGAAGGATTTACTAGACATTCATCTCTTAGGAATAAGGTGTTTCACTTGGGTATCCACATGAATTTTTTTCTGGCCTTAACAGCCACTAATTGTGTTTTAAATGTTCCGTTGTGGCAGGGTTAGCGTTTTTCAAAGAAGTCGTTCACGGCCAGAAAATCTCCCTCTCACCTCCACACGCTCACATGCACACGCACCCAGAATTCGCTCCAGCACTTCACGTGCGCACACGTGTTCATCAGTGTGCCCTTTTAGCGAGGAAGGAGGGCTGGAGGGTAGTCGCAGGTTAAGTGTGTGGGTCTCCTGCTGGGCCATGGGCCAACAGGGATCCTACAACAGGATTCATGTGGGAGCAGTGGCTCCTTTGGGCCTGCTCACTTCTCTCTTCCTGTCTCTTAGGATAGCTTATCCCGTGGTACAGATGGCCACCCAGTCAGGAAAGAATGTGTACCTGACAGTCACCAAGGAGTCCGGGAACAGCATCGTGCTCTTGTTTAAAATGATCAGCACCAGGGCCGCCAGCGGGCTCTACCGGGCGATCACCGAAACCCACGCTTTCTACAGGCACGTACGCAGTCTGCTCGATAGCCTAGTGTGAGGGCATAAGCTCAGGAGTCTTAGCAGCTTTCTACAGTTTTGTCACTCACTGTGTCAATGAGTCTTGTACAGAATTTAAGATGTGGAGCCAGGTGCGGTGGTATACACCTGCAATCCCAGTACTCAGGAGGCTGAGACAGGAGGATGGCAGGGGACCCTGTTTCCAAATAAAAAAGGGCTGTGGCTATATTTTGGAGGTAGAATGTCCTTGGGGTTCTACCCCCAGTACATGGAAGAAAAGGGAGGGACGGAGGAAGGGAGAGAGAAGAGCTGCAAGTACCTTGTTTCTGCAGCAGCAACAAGAGTCCTTATCAACATAGGCCTTTTTCACCATGCACACAGTCTTCTGCTTTTCTCACACCTTATTTTGTTATCAACATAGTCCTATTTCTCCAGAGAAAGTGCATCTACTTGCACCGAGCACACAGTCCCTGCTTATCTCCCACCTTATTTTCTTAAAGCGCCCCTCTCCTGAGATAACCCTGGGCCTGCCCTGCTGTAGCTTGGCCCTTGCCACAGAAGCACGACACAGGCATCTCTCCCTTCCAGGACACACCCTTCCTGAACTCCCACCACACGCAAAGGACTTTTTAACTACAGTATTGATCCCCACCTTCCAGAGGGTACATTCGCGCCAGTTGTGACTGGACTCAATTTTTTTTTTTTTTTTTTTTTTGGCATTAAGGACAGAACCCAGAGGATATTGTACCTCTGAGCTACACCCCTAGCCTTATTTTTTTCTTCTTATTTTTGAGACAGGGTCTCACTGAGTTGCAAAAGGCCTCGCTAAGTAGCTGAGGCTGTCCGCAAACCGCAATCCTCCGGTCTCAGCCTCCCGAATGCTGGGGTTACAAGTGTCATCCCACCACACCTGGCTTGGACTCAAACATTTGAAAAAGCAAAAAGCCAGGTAAGTTTTTCAGTGGGCAGTCTTAAAAATTTTTTGTTTTGTTTTAAAATAGACATACTGATTGTGGAGCAGAATAGACAATTGTAGGTGCTTTTAACATAAAAGCCAAGACTCTAATGAAGAATGCCCTTTTTCTTCCACCTACTGCTTCAGACCTGGAGAAAGAGCTAGAAAGTCGCTGTCTCCATGTTTACAGGCGCTTCTCTTCCTAGGAGGGGCTTGGAAGATCCTGGGGAAATACAGAGGTGTAGTCATTGAGCTACTTAGTACCCAAAAAAAAGAGGGACGAAGGATATTTCCTTTCAGACTTGCCAATAAAATACTAAACTTCTGCTGACATGCGTGTTCTTGGCGGTAGTGTCTGAGGGTCTACTCCTGGAGCTGCCCGGGCTCTTCCTGTTACAGCAGTTGCTGTCTTTCCTCTCAGGTGCGACACAGTGACCAGCGCCGTCATGATGCAGTATAGTCGTGACCTGAAGGGCCACCTGGCGTCTCTGTTTCTGAATGAAAACATTAACCTCGGCAAGAAGTACGTCTTCGATATTAAGAGAACGTCGAAGGAGGTGTACGACCACGCCAGGAGGGCGCTGTACAACGCGGGCGTCGTGGACCTCATTTCCAGGAGTGACCAGAGCCCTCCCCGCTCCCCGCTGAAGTCGTCGGAGAGCAGCATGAACTGCGGCGGCTGCGAGGGCCTCAGCTGCCAGCAGACCAGGGCGCTGCAGGAGAAGCTGCGCAAGCTGAAGGAAGCCATGCTGTGCATGGTGTGCTGCGAGGAGGACATCAACTCCACCTTCTGCCCGTGCGGCCACACCGTGTGCTGCGAGAGCTGCGCCGCCCAGCTGCAGGTGAGGCTCCCCGGCCCGCTTCCCCTCACGCAGGCCCTAGCAAGGCCCGAGGCGCCAGGGCCTGGCTGGCTGAAACCCAGAGGGCCCGTCTCCAGTCAAAGGACTTTGAGTTTGGTGACAAAGGGCATTGCCCTCTGGGCATGGTGACACATGCCTATAATCCTAGTACTTGAGGCAGGATTCCAAGTCTGAGGCCAGTACACAGAAACTTAGCCATACCTTATTTCAAAATTAAAAATTAAAAAGGGCTGGGAGTATAAGACGTAGAATGTCCCTGAATCCCCAGTATTCTGCCCCCATGTCCCCCAAAGAACCTGGAAGTATTGGCCTTTGGGAACATTTTGGGGGAGCACGCTGTTTTCACTGGCACAATTGCTCGAGTCACAGACATGTTTCCAAGTTCTGGAAAGGTCCAGATTCATGAGGTGGCCCTTGAATCTGGCCTCTCCAGTGAATCCAGGCCTCCCTCTGCAGGTTCCCATTGCCTCCCATTTTCTGACAGAGGGTGGTTTTTAGTACTTGCCTAAAATATTTGGGGAAGAATACTTAGTTTGGGGGGTTATAGTTAACTTCCACTTGCCCATGGATGGGTTGATTAGACTGATTAGTTGTGATTAATTTTCTTTTATTACTGCAGATGTCTCTAGGGGCTCTTGGATTAGCTGTTAACTTGTTAGCAAGTCAAATTAATTTTAATATTGTCTTTTCCTTTCTACATTTCCTCTTACGATAACGTTTTCATTTGGCTTCATTTCTCAGATGTGTCTGTTAAATGGCATGGTGGGTTTATGTAAAACAAGCTCCACAAGTTCACCTAGTCCTTCCGAAGCTGCTGATTTCAGAGCTACTTTTAGAGCGAGTTAATGAGCACATGGGTCAACTGCGCCCTTCCCAACGTCCATGCCACTACCATGAGTTATTTCCCCAGGAGCTGTCATGGACTGGCGTTCTTCTCACATGTTCTGAGCCTTGTGCTTATGTGTCCCCGTGAGGCTGATGACAGGCAGGTGCCCACGGAGAGGCCACCAGGAACACAGCTGTTGCCTGCGAGCACAGCAGCCACGTTCCGTGGCCTGTGGGCCTCCGCCCAGTAATGGGTCACAGTCTCCTGCACTTGACCGGAGGTGTCCTCCTCTACTCTTGGAGGGGCCACAGCCTGGAGCAGAGCCGGTGCTAAATGTACTCACTGCGCCTTGATTAGAGTTTAACTGAAAACCTAATTAGCTTCCTTCAATGCATGCATTTTCATAATATTAATTCTGAGGCCCTTGTAAAGCATCAGTGTTCAAAGCCATTAGAGAGCAGAGACCTGTACTGGTGGGAAGCTAGCTTAGAAATCTCCTTGAGCACAGCTTTCCTAGAGCTCTCAGCGCAGCGGGTACCGTGTGCACCCCGGGACCCAGGCCCTGCAGGCGTGTCCTGACGCGCGCTCTCGGCTTCTCTTTTCCAGCTGTGTCCGGTCTGCAGGTCTCGTGTGGAGCACGTCCAGCACGTCTACCTGCCAACCCACACCAGTCTTCTCAACCTGACGGTAATCTAACCCGTACTGCATTTGGTCAACACGCCACGTTTCCACAAACTGCACTATTGTAAACTATAAGAGGGAGAACTGTGGAGAAAAATCTCACTCCCAGACACCCATCCACCATGTGACATGTAAAATCAACCAGAAAAAGAAGACGCATCTGCTCCTCACTGGGAAAACACATCCACGTTCAGAACCAACAGCCTCACAGTGGGGACCGGAAAGAGCTCTGGACACATTCCTTGGTCTTTCATTTTTTTACAATCCAGTAAAAGAATAGGTAAAGTGTTTGTCAGTCAAGTGGCAACGTAGCCAAAAAGTGGGGTACCTTTTAGGAAATGATGTTGTTAAGTCTCCTTAGTGTATCCTGAGGTAAGTTTCCTATCGGCAGCAGATTTTGTAAGAATTAGTTTTACAAATTTACTGGGTTCTTTTTGTATGGTCATGGAGCACCAAACATTTTAATAGGGAAATTTTTCTTAAAGAAATAGTTGTCATTATAGCGTCATTTCTGTTTTTATAACTTGTTGGAAGATGATTGGAATGCAAACAGATTTAAAACATCGATCCTGCGGCTTTCAAAAGGTTGACAGCAGCAGTGTCAGATTGAAACCAGTCTGGCTCGTGGGAAGCAGGTTAACTCCGGTGGGCGTCTCCACACTCCTGCTGCCCCTCTCTCTGCCCCGGCCGTGTCATGATAAAACGCCACCACGGGGTTAAAAGATTTCCCGGCATAGTCAAGCACTCCCTGGGCTTTTGAGTTAGTGGAATATTTTAAGATTGACAAGGGAGAGCAATTTTCTGGGGAAGGGAAAGCCCAGCTCAGGAGCTCGGAGCCTCCTGTGCACCTCTAGGGCGGTCTTGGCTTCTCCCAAGTCCTCTGCTCTAGCTCCACCCACGGGTGCCCTGTGCTTGAACATCAGATGTTTTACAGCCTTACCATGGGTTTCTAGGCATTGTCTCTTGCTGCGTGTGTGTGTGTGTGTTCTGTTTTGTTTTTTGTTTGGCTTCTTTATTTTTGTCTTTTGTTTTTTAAATAGATACTTAAATATTCTTTCAGTTGCCCCTCAGTATCTTCCAGAGGGCTCTGGTTCTCTTTGTTTCTGTGTTCTTAGACATGTGTTTCACTCCCACTTGGGCATTTTGGAAGCTGGTCAGCTAGCAGGTTTCTAGGATGTCAGGAAACCTAGAGGACCTTACTGGGTGCAATACTAGCAAGTTAAAGCTAGAAACCTACACTGTCACTTTACTGAGATTTCTGAGTGTACTTTTCATATTGCCTTAATGTAGCAGTAATGTGTTTATGCATTTGTTTCTTTGCACAGACATTTTGTCAAATATTAAAACTCTACTTTTTTATGGCACATATTAGCATTATAAGCCTTTATTCCAAGAGGTATTTATTTTTTCACTTGTAAAAAAAAAATAATGTTTCCACATAAAGAACTCTGGTATATCTTAGAGGACTTCTGTCTTTTTTTATATTCAGGATAATAAAGACTTTAAAGCAAATACGGGTGTGTTTATTGTCACAGTTATTGTCATCTAAGCCCAGTGTTATTCAACTCAAATGAGTCAGAACCAGGCGTGGTGGTCATGACTTTAATTCCAGTACTTCATAGGCTAAGGCAAGAGGATCACAGGTTCAAGGCCGGCCTGAGCAACTTATAGCAAGACCCTCAGCAACCAATGAGACCCTATTTAAAATCAGAAAAAGAGCTGGGGGTGTTCAACCCCCAGTCCCTGACCCCTTACACACATACACACGTACTCACATACACAGAGTAATGAGCAGTAGCATCAAGGTTGATATCTAATTTAGTCCTAGGTGAGAAGTTTGAAAATGTGTAGGCTACATGCTCTGAGACCGTAACACCCAGTTATTCTCTTATCTATGTTTATGGGCTTTAGGATTGGAATATAGGTGAAAATAGTATACACAAGAAGATGAAAGGAAAATTTGGGAGAACAATTAGAAGGGAGTGGTAAAATTGGAAAGTAACAAAATCATCCCTGCTGGTGCGGTGCCCTGTTCAGGACGGGTAGGTCCTAGTAGGGACAGCTTCAGAGGTGGGTCTTGGGCTACCTTCCTGCAGGTCAGGTAGCCCACAGCTGGTGGGACCTAACTCTATTATGAATACCACTGTGTGCTCTTATGTCTCAGAAAATGTTTGGGGAATAGAGGATATTATAAAATTGGGAAGCACGGGGATTTGTTTTCCACTGTATCTCTACCTAAATAAATCTTTCTTCAGTTTTTAGGAATTAACTCATTTGTTCATTTGACACATTATAAAGTACCCACTACACTATTATTGAACCCTGGGGAAAAAAAAAGTTTTACAGGAAAAAGAACACACGCAAAAAACGTTATATACCTAAGGCATGGGGATGTTAAATTTCAGCCTAGAAACTTACCAGTCATCAAGACATGAATGGTTCAGTATGCCTGTATGATGTACTTAGCTGTAATGTGCACTATTGACTCTCTGTATAGAAGTTAAGTGATGAATAGACTTCTAAAATGTTAACCCTGGAGAGGATCTTAATTATGACAGTCTCACAGTGCCAACCAAGTTTATGGAAAGACAGGTGGATTGATAAGTGGGATTGTGGGCTGATAAATGAGTAAGAGGTCAACAGATAATTATTGGTGACATAACAGAATTTTAAGGGAAATACCAGGGAGGCACAATGATCATGATTCTCTGTTCAAGGGTTAATGTCGTGTCAAAAGGACCTCTGAGCCTTGTCATTTTGGTTGGAAAGTGTCTAGACTAGAATGCAGTTTGGTGGGGTTAGCCCATCCCCTTAGGTCAGTAAAGTGGTAGATTCTAAAGGAATATGTGACATAGAGTCATAGAAGTGAGGAACCTTGAATTCCAGATTCAACTTGGATTTGTTCTCCAAGGCCACCAGAACAAGGACTTTAGAACAGGGGTTCTTGCACAGAGAGCCCAGTATAGACAACAGGAAGAGAGCAGAGAGCTCCATTTTGATGATTGATACTAAAATAATAGAGCAGAGTCAAGACTTGAGAAGTATGTTCAGCCATAGTGGGTCAGATGCAGGAACGAGCCATGGGAAGGAAGTTGCATTTGGAGTTGGACACGGTGCATTTGAGATGCTTGGTAACAGGCAAATCTGGAATCAGTCTAAAGCCTGGGCTGGGACTTAGACTGGAAAAGATGAAAGCGTTTGGTAGCCATTGCATTTAGTTTGCATTTGAAGACACGACAATATTTGTAGTCTACAGGGGGGAAATTATAGGGGGGAGAAGGATTGAAAAATGAGTCCCAGAAGTGGAGGTGATATTAGGAAAGCATTTGAGGCAGAAAAGATAAGGAGAGGGAAAATTCAAAAGAGAGAAAGCCAAGCCAGCAGACAACTTGAGAGAGGCCGGTCAACGACACCGAAGACTGGAGCAGGGTCAAGGAGCTGGAGTCTATGAAAGTCAGGAAATGTAGCTTTACTGGGAAGTCCCAGGACCTTGAAAATGGGTGCATTGTCAGAAGCGAGGGATAGCTCTGAACAAGCCAGATGGTGATGAGCTGGGACTGTGAGGCAAGGACATGGGAGTGATAATGAGAAGATGCTGCCATCTTGGAGCGGGCCAAGAGAAAAGTTTGGGTTTTCAATGTTGGATTGGATGGGATGGGATGGGATGGGATGGGATGGGTCCCCACAGAGGAGAGAGTAAACAGAGCTTCTACAGAGAAGAATGAAGGGAGAGTCCCAACCTTTGCAGCTTCAGAGACTGAAGCCTCAGGGGGCTGATCTGCAAAGACACAGTGTGCAGGACTTGAACAAAAGCCTGCTGCTATCTTTCCATTAAGGATTGCAAAACTGGATAGTGAAACCAGAAACATTTCTCCCCAGCCTACCCCATTCTAGTAGGCCTACTCCATGTTTATCCTTCACGAGCTGGGGAGCTCAGCGCCATGCTGGTAAAGGCAGCAGTTGTCCCCTTTATCGTCATTGGACGCCAAAGATCAACTGCCTTGTGGGGAATGTGTGTGGATAAAGCGAGAACACGGACAAGAAAAAGGCGAGAAATGCCCTGTAGAACAGAAGTGTGGGGGAACTATCAAACACAAACATTGAGAAAAGTGCTGCACCTGTGTCTGAAGGAGGGGGCAGAGATGCTCACCAGTTCAGAGTACAGAATGAAGACCGAGAGCTGGAGTTCCTAATACAGTTTAGTCAAGGAACAAGCAGAAATCCTAAGTGGAGTTTGTGGAGTTTGAGCACAATCGTCACTGAAGACAAAATTCATCATGCTTTTATCACTAGTCTATTTCATGCCTTCTCACAACAGCCCTCAAAGCTTAGCCCATTGCTGTTACTCACATTTGTATGACTGAGTTTATTTTAAAAAAAAATACCACTCAGATATTAAAGCGCTAGCCCCGTGCCTCTTACAACCCAAACTGCATCAGGATGACACAAATTGCACAGACACCTGCCAGTTGCTTAAAGAAAAAAAAAATACACTCCAAGCAAAAGCTAAACATGTGCTGTTCATAAAGTTTGCAATAGTGCTAGAAGGAAAGAAAACTTAAAAGGGTTAGCCCTTCTCTCAAGCAGCTGTTCCAGTGGAAAAGAAGTACCTGTGCATGTTTGTGGAACAAGATAATAGAATTAAGACCCCCCCCAGAAATATACATGTATGAATGAACATAGGTGAATTAGGGGTGGCTTTCTGAAGAAGGCCAAATTTCTTTTTGAAATAAGCACAGAATTGGGGCTGATGAAAAAAAAAAGAAGTAGCCGGGCGTGGTGGCGCACGCTTGTAATCCCCGCGCTTGGGAGGCAGAGACAGGAGGATCGTGCAGTTTCGAAGCCAGCCTCGCTGGCTTTAAGAGAACCTGTTTCCAAATAAAAATATAAAATAGGTCTGGGAGTGTAGCCCTAAGGTAGAAGGGCTTCCAGGAAGCCCAGTACCACCAAAATAAAAAGCATAAGGAAGTGAAAGAATGAGAGAAGAAGGTACAAGACAAAAATAGGAAGAAGCCGAGCCAGCTCCTAAGAGACTTCCTACTGGGCCGGGCATGGTGGCACATGCCTGTAACCACAGTATTTGGGAGGCTGAGATAAGAATATCGCAGGTTCAAGGCCAGGCTCAGCAATTTAGGGAGGCGCTCCACAACTTAGACCCTGTTTCAAAATAAAAAAGGTCTGGAGCCGGCAGTGGTGGCCCACGCTTGTAATCCCAGCATTCGGGAGGCTGAGACTGGAGAGTTACGGTTCGCAGACAGCCTCTGCTACTTAGTGAGGCCCTTCGCAACTCAGTAAAACCCTGTTTCAAAAGCATAAAAAGAAAAAAAAAATTAGGCTGAGGGTGTAGTTCAGAGGTTCCATCCCCAGGACTACAAAGAAAAAATCAAAAAGGTCTGGAGGTGTCGCTGAGATAGAGGATCTCTGAGTTCAATCCCCAGTACTAAAAAGAAGGAAAAGGAGAAGGAGGAGGAGAAGAAGAAAATAAACTTTCTGCTGAAATAAAGTTCTCAAGTTTGATTTGATGAGTGTATAAACACTATAATCCAGTGTTGTGGATTTACTATTGTTGAGTGTTTGCTGGTTTGGATAAGTGTCCCCCAAAAACTTAGTCTCCAGCCTGTGGTGCTATTGGAAGGTGGTGAGACCTTTAAGAGGTGGGGGGAAGAGTAGGAGGAAGTTAGGTTACTTATGCCTTTGAAGAGGATATTGGAAGACCAGCCTCCTCCTCTCTCTTTGCTCTCTGGCTGCCATGAATAGATCTCCTCTGCCACATTCTCCTGCCACAATACACTTGATGTTCTGCCACAGGCCCAGAGAAAAGGGCCCACCAATCATGAACTGAAACCTTTGAATCTGTGAGCCAAAATAATTCTTTTATCTTTTTTTACTTTTCTTATCTCTGATACTTGTTACAGCAGCAGAAAGCTGACTGATACTGTGTCGAAAAAAGCTATGAAAGAGAATCAAGCAGTAGCTTGGTTTCCCAGTTCCATTCACTGTACTCTTGCCCAGAGATCTGACTTTCCCATTTGGGCCCTGGTAAGAATGTCTTTAGCAAAGTCGATAACAAAATGATCCCCTTGCTAATAATTTGCCCTAGAGATGGAAGCTGTCAGGTAATCATCCAGAACTTAAAAACTCATCTCCATATTCCTTCACATGAAGAAAACGCTAGGATAAAAATATAGCACAGCTTATTAGTAACATCTTACCCATTTTTTCCCTAAATGGTGAGAACATGCTGCCTTTCCCTGCTCTTTACATCAGCGTTTCCATTATTAAAGCTGTCTATTTTTCAGTTCTAAATCCTAGGAGGATTTTCTCCATGAATTTAACATGACTGAGGAAACTTGCTCCAGGGTACAACTTGGCTGCAAATTATCTAACCGAGATAGGCTTCTTAATAAAAAGACCCAAAATGAATCATAGCCTTTTAGTAGTTTCAAATGCGGAGTTACCGTTCTCCTTCACCCCCAGTATCATGATTATTCATAATGGAAATGGGCCAGCTTCATAAAACGATTTCATGCAACAAATGTCCTTTGTGTTCAACACTAGACGCTGCCACTGATGTGGGCCTGGGAGTAAGTAAGAGAGAAGAGAGCAGAGCTTACATTGCTAAGCTTCTTAAAAAGCCAGTCCCACAGGGGTGGGCGCACGGGACCCCCAAATGTCAGGCAGCACCGTCTGAAAGGTGCTTGGTCCTTGCAAACGTATACCATCTCTTTCTTGGCCTTTAGTTATTCTACCACCTCTACTTAAAGCAAATGTAGCTTGCAAAAATGAGCCAATTATTCCAGGAAAGGCAATTATTAAGGTGGTATTAGAGTTCTTCCTGGGGTCCTATCTTCTGTTTTTCCTATCTCTTTAGCAAAAAGGTGTAGAGAAAGACCCCTATTCTTCTGTCTATGGAAATTATGAGCCTCACCCCCATTTCAGTATACTCACCCCTTGGTATCCCCAGGAAATTAGTCCTAGAACATTTATACAAGATGCTTAAGTCCCTTCTATAACATGGCACAGTATTTGCATATAACCTATTTATGTCCTCCCATAGAATTTTTTTTTTTTTTGGAGGAGGAGGATACTGGGTATCGAGCCCAGGCATTCTGCCTCTGAGCTACCCCCAAGCCACGTATGCTTTAAATCATCTCTAGATTACTTATGATACCTACCATAATGTGTTATATACTTTTTATACTGTGTGTGTGTGTGTGTGTGTGTGTCCAGAAATTGCATCCAGGGGCATTTTACCTCTGAGCTATACCCCCAGCTTTATTTTTTATTCTTTATTTTGAAACAGGATCTCACTAAGTTGCAGAGGGCCTCACTAAGCAGCTGAGGCTGGCTACAAACCTGTAATCCTCCTGTCTCAGCCTCTCGAGTCCTGGGATTACAAGGGTGCACCACCATACCCGGCTTACTTTGTTGTTTAAGGAATATTGGTGGGGGGGGCTCTCTAAATGTTCAGTTGAGACAGAATTTTCTTTTCCCCCCAATTTTTAATGAGTAGGCTTGGTTACATCTGAAGTTGGTTAAATTCATGGATGTAAAACTTGGGAATCCAGACGGTCAACTCTACTTTATTCAAAAAACAAACTCCCCCTCTTTATTTCACTCCTGTGTTTAAAAGTTCTTTTGCTTTTTGAGAAACAGCCAGGCCGCCCCTCTTCCTTCTGGTATTTAACCTAAATTTACATGCCATGCTTAAGAATCGTTGGCAGGGCCCCCCACACACAGGCAGCGCTAAGGGAGTCAGGGATAATCAGTTCGTTTTCAACGTGGGTCTCCTCTCGGGCTCCTCTGCAGATGACGGCCCGAGGCACAGACATCCGAAGTGTCTCGCTCAAAGCCACGCAGCTGGAAGGTGGGAGAACCATCAGTCAAACACAGGCGGGGAGTTCTTACCCCACGGGACACTGCTGCCGCGAGCTCCCTGTGGCCTCCGCTGGTTTAAAAGATCTCCTGAAGAGACATCACAGCAGTTTCATCTTTTGTTTGCTTTTTTATTTTTTGTGGTAGTAAGCGGTTGAGTCTGGGTGTGTTCTATCGCTGAGTTATACCCTCAGCCCTTTTTTATTTTTTATTGTGAAACAAAATCTTGCTAAGTTAGCCCGCACTGGCCTCAAACCTGCAATCCTCCTCTCTCAGCCTCCCAGGTACTGGGATCATAGGCACGCGCCACCCCGCCCGGCCTTGTTTTGTTATTTAAGGAGCGTTACAAACAGGTCAATCTCTTTCCACCAGTGCACCGGAGGCTGAGAGTATAGCGTCTGGTTGCATGAATCCTCACGATGTTTGATTTTTAGATCTCCCCTCTGAGGCAGCCCCAGGAAGCAATTTTGCAAAAATATATATGTTTATTTTAAACTACCATGAGTGTGCATTTTTTTAAACGTACTTTTCTTGGTGCACTGTAACCGGATACCATATTGAGGTTTCAGTGTAACAGAAACATCCATGTACACGGCGACCAGCGCGCCTCCCTCCGGATCCCTCCCTGCCCTCCCCCTCACCGCTGCTCTCATTGAAGTTGGTATTGACACCTTTGCAAATGTGCTTAGAATTTTTGAAACTGTTTTTTTCACTGGGTCTCTCTTAACCCCTCTCCACCTTCCCCCCAGATCCCCTTCCACTGTAAAACAACAAGAAGTGTGCTAGATTTGGTGGCACAGAATCAGAGGCCATGCCGATGCCGTTACGACTCCTCTGGTCAACACCAAAAGGCGGCCCTGCCTCTAGTGCTGTGTGTTCAGGGCCTGCCGAGGCGCTGCCTGGAAACTGAGGCAGCTTGTTATCCCGAGTAATCTGAGCAACAAGACAATACCACCTGCCCCTTAACAGAAACCAAAGACTGCGCCTCAGTCCCACGGGGCACCAGCCCCAAGGGCCAGCACCACCCCTGGAGACCCCCTGCACCTGGAGCGGCCAGCCGCCCACCGCCAGCTCTGCCATCTGTAAACACAGCTGTTCTGCTTCGGACCCAATAAAACATCTTGCCTTGTTTTGTTCTCCCACAAAAAGGATTCTTAATTTTACTGACTTCCTGATTCGATTTGGCAATCAGGGTTGCCCATTAACCTAGATGTTCCTGGAAGCGTCCAGCCTCCATCATGCCTGCCTGGTTGACAGCACCACAGCGGGGTAATTGACAATCCCCTGCAGAGAACAGTAGCTCCCAACTGTGTGCAAAGTTCAGCCCATGCTCCTCAGCCTGGTAGTCAAAATCCTCCATAGAGTCAGCCATGGTGGTACACACTTGGAATCCCAGTACTTAGGAGGCTGAGACAAGAGGATAGCAGGTTCGAAGCCAGCCTCGGCAACTTAACGAGACCCTCAGCAATGTAGCGAGACCCTGTTTCAAAAGAAAAAGTAAAATAGGTGCAGGAGCATGGCTTGGAGGCAGAATGCCCCTGGGTTCAACCACCAGTACCATACACACGCAATCTTCCATCACTACAGTAGTGTTTAGCAGACAGTATTTAAAAACATTTGTGGAATGAATAAATGAATGGTTTGTAGGAGCCCAGAGTCCCGGACACTCTTGGTGATCGTCCTGTCGCTTCAGCAAGGCTGGCAAAGCGCTCTGCACATGCGTCTTGGATCCAACCAGATTAAAGAGCCAGCCACCTGGTTCGGGCTGTAACTCTCTTCTCTACTCTGAAAAGATGTGGATTTAACTGCCAATTGCACAGCTGTGATGCTGTAAACCAGGCAGACACGACGGAGGGGCTGATTCTTACAGGAAAACTCTAGGTTAATGGGCAGCCCTAATTGCTAAATCCAATTAAGAAGGAAATCAGTTAAATTAAGAATCCTTCATGTAAGAGAACCAAACAAGGAGCTGTCGGGCCAGATTTTTCATTCCTCGTTCGTTTTAATCAGCTCCCTCAAAGAAGGAGGCAAGATAGCGGGGCTTCCATGAGATGGTTTTATGGCACCAAAACCTCTGCTCCCACCACTGCAGAAACCCAAAAGAAAGCAAGTCTGGTCTCTGGCCAGGAGGTCCCTTCGTGGCTTGTGTCTGAGAGGAAGCAACCCTGTGACCTCTCCAGAGATCATAAAGATTATCCCTGTGAAAGCTCAGCCTTCCAGGCCTGCGTCTTTACCAAGATGCTTCTAAAGCGGACGGCTGGTCCTCCTAACTGAGCCGCAGCGCTGTTCACCTCCCTTGCAGGAGCACTCGCTCGTGGAGTCTTCTGTCCTTTGGTCTAGAGTGACGGTTTATTTTCTTACTATTTGCGATTTTTTATTGTGTCCTCATTATTTCCTGCAGCACCTTAAGCATTCCCCCCTTTTTTCCCTGGAAACACAACACATCTGAATTAAGATGAAGAGATCTTAACGATATGAGAATCCCTCATTTTCTAACAGAATTGGCATGTGTAATATACCAATACTTAGAGCATATGTTCAAGAGGAGGAATGGTAACTAGTTTCAAAAAAATTTTAGGCAGACAAAGTTATTAAACATGTAAATTAGGGGCGTCCTATAAGCCTTCTAGACCTTGATTTCCTCATCTATAAAACAGCAAGGAAATGCCGGGCGTGGCGGCGCACGCTTGTAATCCCACGCTTGGGAGGCTGAGACAGGAGGATCGCACGGGTTCGAAGCCAGCCTCAGCTACTTAGTGAGGCTCTCAGCAACTCAGTGAGACCCTGTTTCCAAATAAAATATATTAAAAAAAAAGGTCTGGGAGTATAGCCCGGAGGTAGAAAACCTCTGGGTTCCACCCCCAGTACTACCAAAAATAAATAAATAAATAAAAAATTAAAAAAAATAAAACAGCAAGGAAGGTTGGTGAAGATAAGGTGAGATAATGCTCACAAGGCACTCAGTCTGTGCCTAGAATAAAGCAACCACCTTTACATGCTGAAGGGAAATAGTAATAAACTGCCAGGCCCCTCCCAAAGCCCTGGCCCCAACCTGCTCCATTTCTGAGACAATGGGACTTATTCTTGTCCCCCAAACAGCTGGGGCCTGAGGCTACTGTTACAGCTGTGCTGGTGGTTACAGCCCTAAAAGGCACTATTCAAAGTTCATGCCTCAATGACTTATCGATCGTTATCATTTTATGGCATATTACAGCAAAATCCCAGTCGATAGAAAGACAACATCATGATGAGGGGAAGGCGTGTTCTACTTTGCACAAAGGCACTCTACGGGCAAGTGCCGGCCCCGGGTACTAAAGACCAGCTTTGGCGCCAGCTCCCTGGAAGAAAGCAACCCGGGTTAGATGACAGTTGTCCGGCCACAGTCGGGCTCATTCATGGGCCTCCAAACACTGCAAGTATTGTTGAACAAGGCTGAAAAGCTGCCCTCGCTCGACAGCCTTTAAGGTTGGTAAATGTTAGCTACTGTGTTTGCTGTCCTTATTACAGCCAGTATTTCATGTTACTATATCTTTTATTGTGTTCAAACTCTAAAAGAGTTCATCAGCGTCGGCTGCTTACCATGGCAAAGATCAAAGGTGAGCCCCATCTACCCTCTGGAGAACACTCATCCTGCCTGGAACGGGGCCCTCGGCGGACTCCACCTTCTCCTCTGAAATGGAAACATGGCCTGAATCTGGACGGAGGATCTGAATGTCCCAGACTGGCTGGCTGAGGGTCAACGAGAAGGACGGGCAGAATAAAGCAAGCTGCCGAGCCTTGGAGAACCAGAACGAGCCATTAGGTCAGCCATACGGCCGTGCTCAGAAATGGGCATCTGGAGGGAGGGCTGCCTGATCAAGGCGTCCCGGAAACCACCAACAGTCCTAGGAACAAGACAGGTTGTAGCTAGAGTGGGAATCTCTCCTTCCTGTTGTCTGGGCTGCCCTGGAGACGGGTAAACTGGCTGGTCATGCTCCCTTCTGTGTTCATAAAGGGAAACAGGTGTAAGAACAGCCCACCTTTGTTCCATATTGGTAAATTCATGCTTGTTGATTATAGACCTCTCCAGCTACTTTCAGAACACATTTTTCTCTATGCTGGTTACATAACTCTATGTATTTGGTGCTAGAGATTAAACCCAAGGGCATTCTACCTCTGTGCTACACTCCCAGCCCTTTTTTATTTTTAAAATTTGAAATAGAAACTTAAGTTACTGAGGGTCTTACTGAGTTCCTGAGGTTGGACTCTAATCTGAGATCCTCCTGTCTCAGCCTCCCTAGTACAGGCATTACAGGCCACCATGCCCGGCTAACTCTATGCATTTGTCAGAGCCCACAGATCTGTACACAAGGAGTGAATGCCACTATGAATTCAGAGTGAGCTTATGGCAGGCACCATTGTTATTGCCTATGCAATGGCATTCTGACCAATTTTAGATGTGAGGATCCTGAACACTCCTGTTGTTATCTCTTCTCTTTTAAAGGGGGTTTGCGGAAGGTCACATGCCCTCTGCTTTCTTGGCTTCAGGTATGGTAGAAAGGTATGATGCCTGGAGCTGCTACAGCAATCTTTAGAGGATGAGGAGAGCTAGTCATGCAGAAAATAGCAAGTCAGATGAGAGACAGACCTAGGCTATCCAGATAGCACTGACCAGGGAATCACTCATCCCTGAAACCTGCCCCAACCTACCCTCCTTGATTCACAGCCTAGGGGAGGGATATATATATATATATATATATATATATATATATATATATATATTATATATATATATTATATATCTCCCTATTGTATATATATTCCCTATATATTTCATATATATATATCCCTATTGAAGCTGCTTCTCTTTCTTTTCCTGTTAGACTCAGCCCAGAGCATCAAGATTACCACATCCATCCCATGCTGTTGGAATACCAGGCCTCCTCCTGTAGGGTTGTATCCAACAACAAACATAGGGCAGGTGGGTAGATGCCCGTTACAACATCCGGAAGATACAGGCTTTGTTTTGTTGGAGAAATCATCTCTTAAATACCAGTGGGCTTTTCCCACTGACAGAGCTACTTGTATTTAGTTCAACCAATAAAGATGCTAGAAACTTAAGCCAATAGTGCCTTTAATGTTTTCAAAAAGTGTTTTAGTTTCTAATTAGACAATTTGATATTTTATGATAAAAATTTTCTTCTCTCGTTCGGTGTGATGGCGCACGCTTGTAATCCCCGCACTTGGGAGGCTGAGATAGGAGGATCGCACAGGTTCAAAGCCAGCCTCAGCTACTTAGTGAGGCTCTCAGCAACTTAGGGAGACCCTGTTCCCAAATAAAATATTAAAAAATAGGTCTGGGAGGATAGCCCGGAGGTAGAAAGCTCCTGGGTCCATCCCCAGTAACACACACACACACACACACACACACACACACACACACACATCCACTCTCTCCTCTTTCTGGGTTCTTTCCTGCTAGATGTAAAAGATTGCATTTTCACCATCTCATACGAGTAGTTTCTTGCTCCATGTGCCCTCCATGAAACTTTCTGATGATGTTTCTGTTCCCTTTACCTGTCTAAAGGTTCATCTTTCTGTACCACTCATCTTCATTTGGAAACCTTTGCTTTTCCCTCTCTTCTTACATAAAGTCAAAATCGTCCACTGAAAAGTTATAATCACATACAAAACAATCTTTAAATCATTTGTGCCTTTTTTAAAAACCACTGTAAGCCGGGCGTGGTGGCGCACGCTTGTAATCCCAGCATTCGGGAGGCTGAGACAGGCGGATCCTGGTCCGCGGACAGCCTCAGCTACTTGGTGAGGCCCTTTGCAACTCAGTGAGAGCCATTTTCAATTTAAAGAATAAAAAATAGGGCAGGGGGTGTAGCTCGGAGGGAGAATGCTCCTGGGCTCCATCTCCAGACAAAACCAAAAACAAAACGGCTGTATGTATTGCTTTGTTCTCTCATTTCTATTTTTCATCCTCTTCTATTGGTTACAAATCCCAGTTGAAGATGTTCCAGGCCACCGAAAGTCCTTATTGCTAATGAACTCTTAAGCAGATTGGACATCTCGGTCCTCTGTGAACTCGGGTGTGTGCACCTCCTTGTTAATCCACCAGAAAAGACTCCCCCCAGACTTCCAGCCCAACAATTGTGAGGTCAACTTCCTGCCGTGTCACCCCACAGGCAACATGCCAAGCAAGCCATGCATCAAGCAACCGACATTGATCGGAACTCGGCCCTTTTCATTTATCTCTCCCTGTAATGCCTGGCAGAATAATTTGTTGAGTAGATGCTCAATAGCTTAAATTGTGTTGAATCAAATCAAATCAAGCTTTTACAGTCACTATCAGAGGGATGACAGGTAACATGCTTGAATTCGGGCTGTTTTGAAAGAGATCCATTCTATCTGCATCTTGAGGTCCACGTGTCTTGATCCAGCCAACCCAGGACAGTCAAAGCTGAAGACTGTGGTGTAGATTATTTAGTCCTGGTCCATTGTTTCACCTTCTGCGTGCATCATTGCCAGGCATGGTGCTTCAGGCCAGTAATCTCGGTACTTGGAAGGCTAAGACCAGAGGATCAAAGTTTCAAGGTCAGTCTCAGCAACTTAGCAAAGGCGCTTAGCAAGTGAGACTCTGTTTAAAAAAAAGCTGGATGTGGAATGCCCCTGGGTTCAATCCTCAGTACTACTAGTACTCATCATCATCATATAAAATATCTGGAATGTAGAAATTAATTAGTTCAATACCAGGAGTTTGCCCAATGAGTGAAGATTTGCATGCAGATTCTCAAAATGTCTATTAAGTATATGTATGTATGTATGTATGTATATATGTATATGTATATATATATATATATATATATATATATATATATATATATATATATATGTATATTGTGTGTGTGTGGTACTGGGGAGTAACCCAGAGGTACTCTACTTCCGAGCAACACCCCCAACCCTATTTCTTATTCTTTATTTTGAAACAGGGTCTCATTGAGTTGCAAGGGGCCTCACTAAGTAGCTGAGGCTGTCTGCAAACTGCGATCCTCCTGGCTCAGTCTCCAAAATTCTGGGATTACAAGCCTTCGCCACCACGCCCGGCACTATTCAATATATTTTTTGTTGTAGTAAGATAACATACAGTTTTTCAGATCTTATTTTTGTTCCTTTGATTGTTAATCCCGAGTTTCCCCCTATGGTGGTGGCCAGATTTCATTTCATTCATTTGGATATTTATTCACTCAACAACATCTGTTGAATGTCATCTGGACCCCGATCGCTATTTTAGGAGCTTGGGATGTGTCGGTGAACAAAACATTCAGAACCCCTGTCCCCTTGAAACTTGACATGCTACTGCAGAAGACACTGGGATATAATACTTCCATAAACCCAGGAAGAACATTGCTTTTTTCAGATAAATAAGGGACAGTAAGAGTGCTGGGCCATTTGAACAAAGGCCTTATTTGAAGTCTTTTTTTTAATTTGGGAACATTTTTTAACTGGTTAGCTAGTTATTTCTTTTGCTCTCTAGTAGAAGTACCTTGCAGCAAGTAATAGAAAGATTTCTGTCTAGTGATATGATGCTGGGAAAGTACTTCCACGGCCCTCGGTTTTCATGATAGTAAGGCACAGACACTGTATAAACAATGAAGTGCTTTGAAGTTTTGATATAATAATACGCTGCCTTTCTACAGAACACATGTAAGAAATCTCTCTACCTACTATTTGACTTTTCCAGCAACTAACATCTTTGCTTTAATATCAGAAATTTATGTGGTCAATATAAATCTATGTAATCTGTGTAAATCTCTTTTGATGATGGGTACATCTGTCGGATTTCTTTGTTTGTTTTTTAATTTAAAAAGAAGTTGCCCCAAGCTGGGCGTGGTGGCGCATGCTTGTAATCCCAGCATTCAGGAGGCTGAGACCGAAGGATCGTGGTTCTCGGATCACGGAGAGCCTCAGCTACTTAGTGAGGCCCTCCACAACTCAGTGAGACCCTGTTTCAAAATAAAGAATAAAAAATTGGGCAGGGCGTGTAGCTCAGAGGTCAAATGCCCCTGGTTTCCATCCCCAGACCCACACACACACAAAAAAGTTGCCCCAATCTTAGTATTTCCATGAATTAGGAAATATAATTCAAAGCTGTTAATTGGATTTAGATTGTTGATAAATAAAACCAAGGAGGAATCTAAAGGAATCTTGTTTTATAAAAGTATTAGGAAAAGTTTAGGAAACACAGGAGAGAAATAAGCACAGAAATAAATATTGAAATCTCTGGAGGCAGCAAGATCTCATCAGGAAAAACACACTAAAATGTTTGTCAGTTCGAGGGGAAAGGAAGAAACATTCTTAATATCCACAGCCTTTGAAGCTTACTGTAACTTGGGAATTTTATGGACATCCAGATGTTGACCTTCACAACACCCAGGCTACTCAGTTAAGTGTCCAATCACATGATCTCTTGGTCAACAATTCACATTTTAAAAATGGAAGACAGAGACTCCATGGTAATCGTGTCTTCAGGCTTAAGGAGAAGCAAAATGCTATTTTTATCTACTACAAAGTCAAAGCAAGAAAATCCTCTCTGGAGAATGGAAGATGTTGGGGGCTCTACTGTACTTCCTGTCTGTAAATGTCCGGAAGCAACTTGCAGGGGAAAATGTTCCCCCAAAGTGGCCTTTTAAATGTTAAACCACTGTACTTTGGAAACCAAGATAAAGAGCTTTGTACCTGAAGCTATTTCTCTGTTCCTTTTTCCTGAGCTAAACCTCCTGTGAAATCTTTTTTGTTGTTGTTGTTCTTCAGAGATGTTTCATGTTGCTCCAGCCTTGTCTGGATAATCAGAGGCTCACTGAGTCAAATTTGGCCTTTGGAAAACAATCCCGGTAATGACTGCCTATAATTACATAAATGTTTAGATAATAACTGGGTTTTAATTGAATTGAATGGAAGCAAAACTTAGCACCTTCTCACCCAACGCCTCTGCTTCTAAGTGGCTGCTCTGTCTTCTCGGTAACCTCAGAACCTGGTAATAATACGGGATCATATTAGGGGCTTAAAAATATATTTAGTAGATGAATGAATGAATGCCTAATACATGCTTGATCTGATCCTCAAACAACTTTTTCTTCTCTTTAGAAATTCAGCCTTCATCATTGTTTTTGAAGTGTATTTCAAAAGTATATTAATATTGAAGAGTAATTAGCAACAGAAAGCAATCCACACTGTGTCTCCTTTGATACTGCTCCTCCTTCCCAAATAAACCCATGGTGTATGGGCTTCACAGACAAAGCCAGCTGGGATCAAAGTATCTCCTGGGTTTTTATTTTTATTTTATTTTATTCTTCTTTTTTTTTTTTTCTTCTCTTAAACTGCCTTGAATTCAGCGAAAGGCCTGGGAGTGTTAGTGACAGCTCACCCTGCCAGCCTTCAAGGTACATGCCCCTCATCTCCACCTCCAAGCAACCCCAAAGGCCTGCCTCAAACTGTTTGCCCAAATGAGACGCACACTTGGTCGGTCTCACCACTGGACACGGACTGTTCTGCCCACGTGTTCTGTGCATCCCCCAGCAACACTCCTCTGCCTGGTTTACCAGCTCTTCCTCTGAGATGCTCCCTGGAGGTAGCCAAACAAATGGGAAAGGTCCAGGTAAGCTGTTCCAGACCTCCAGCCAATGAAGGATATCTATGCAGATGAGCCTAGCAGTGCTGAAACCTATCTGGCCCCAGAGAGAGGCAAACGATGGGGTGTGCTTTCTAAGCCAAGGCCCTAGGCGCAGACCACTTCGGGACCTGGGGGAATATAGAAAAGACTGAAGCCAAGAGGCTGACACACACACCTAGAGTCCCAGTACTTGGGAGACTGAGACAGGAGGATCACAGGTTCAAAGCTAAACTTGACAACTTAGCAAAGTCCTCAGCAACTTAGAGAGACCTTATTTAAAAAAAAAAAAAAATAGGTCTGGGGCTGTAGCTCAGAGGTAGAAGGCTGCTGTATTGAATCCCCAGTGCATACACACACACACACACACACACACACACACACACACACACACACACGCAAAATAGCTACAATTTAAATTATAAACCTTAAACAAAATGTACAGAAAATAATAAGCAGGAACTTATATCTCCACTACCAGGAATAGACAGACTTTAATGTTTTGCCTATTCAATATAGAAAATTTTCTTCTTTTTTTAAGATTTTTTTTTTTTTTTTTTGCGGTACCAGAGATGGAACCCAAGGGCATTGTACCTCCGAGCTACACCCCCAGACCTATATTTTAGTCTTTCTTTATTTTTGAAACAGGGTCTCACTGAGTTGTGAAGGGCCTCGCTAAGTAGCTGAGGCTGTCCACGAAACATGATCCTTTGGTCTCTGCCTCCCAGAATACTGGGATTACAAGCATGCGCCTCCACACCCGGCAAGAAATAAATTTTTATAAAGCTAAATTTAAGAATTAATTCAATTTAAGAATCTACCCAGCTATTCTCATTGTGATTTCTTTTACAAATTGTTTTGATTTTAGATAGGAAAAATTCAAAACTACAAAGAAAGAGACAAAATTTTAAAACACAAAACAGCAGTATCATTTTCATACTTAAATGTGATGAAAATTTACTAAAATTAACCAATATCCAGTATATGTTCAAATTTCCAAAAGTCTTATTTTATTTAAAAAAAAAATGTTCTTAGCCAGGCGTGGTGACGCACGCTTCTAATTCCAGCACTTGGGAGGCTGAGACAGGAGGATCGCACAGGTTTGAAGCCAGCCTCAGCTACTTAGGCTCTCAGCAACCTAGTTGAGACCTTGTTTCCAAGTAAAATATAAAATAGGTCTGGGAGTATAGCCCGGAGGTAGAAAATTCCACCCCTAGTACCACCAAAAATAAAAAATAAATTTCTTACAGTTTTTTAGTTTGAATCAGCATTCAGGAAAGGTTTTTACATTGCTATTGATTTCATAAACCTGCAGACAGAGACAGCTTTACTTCTTCATTTCCAATTTTCATCCCTCTAAGTGATTTTTCTTGTCTAATTGTATTGGCTATCACCTCCAGCCCTGTGTTAAATAATAGTGGAGATAAGAGGCATCTTCCTGTTGCTTCCCATTTTACTAGAAAGTCTCTAATGCTAGTCCATTAACTAAAGTGCTTGCTGGCTTTTGAACTAAAGTGTGCATGTATACACATATACACATGTGTGCATGTATACACATATGCAAGTGTGTGCATATATATACACATGCACGTGTGTGCTTGTATACACATATGCAAGTGTGTGCACATATGCACGTGTGCGTGTATACACATGTGTGTGCGTGTATACACATATGCATGTGTGTGCGTGTATACACATATACACGTGTGTATAGACATATGCATGTGTGTGCATTTATAGGCACACGTGTGCATGCATACACACATGCACATGTGTGCATGTATACACATATGCATGTGTGTGCGTGTATACACATATGCACGTGTGTGTTGTATACACATACATGTGTGTGTGCCTGTATACACATATACATGTGTGTGCCTGTATACACATATACATGTGTGTGCATGTATACACATATGCACGTGTGCACTGCATAATCAGATTTCAGTCAACAATGGACCATGGAAGACAGAGACTATGTGACAGAGCCTAGGTGAGTGTTAGGCTCTACCATCTAGGCTCATGCAAGTTCAGTCTTTGACGTTCACACAATGATTAAAAAAAAATCAACCAACAATCCATTTCTCAGAACATATCACTGTCATTAAGAGATGCGTGACTGTATATATAATCAAGTTATGTGATAAATAAAAACTCACCTGTGGTCAGCCCTTCATATCACTGGTTTTGCATCTATGGATTTGAAACTACCAAAAATATTCAACTATGAAAAAAATTTGTACTGAACACGTACAGATTTTCCTAACATTATTCCCTCAATAATACAGTATAACAAGTATTTATGTAGCTTTCACATTGTTCTAGTTATTATAAATAATCTAGAGATGATTTAGAGTATACACAAAGTTGTACAGAGTTTATGTTATATGCAAATAGACTATGTTATATAAAAGATTTAACCATTTTATAAGGTGTTGGAAGCAATTCTCTGTGCATATCACCAGATGACAGTACAAATATAAAATGTGTTATTTAAATATGTAGTGTAAGCCGGGCGTGGTGGCGCACGCTTGTAATCCCCATGCTTGGAAGGTGGAGACAGGAAGATCGCGCAGGTTCGAAGCCAGCCACGCTGGTTAAGAGACCCTGTTTCCAAATAAAATATAAAATAGGTCTAGGAGTGTAGCCTGGAGGTAGAAGGCTCCTAGGTTTCATCCCCAGTACCACCAAAAAATAATAATAAATAAATATGTAGTATAAAATGAATGTAAAACATCATATATATAAGCAAAAAGGAGATAGCCATATATATATATATATATATATATATATATATATATATATATATATATAATTTTTTTTTTTTGGTGGTACTGTGGGTAGAACCCAGAGGCTTTCTACCTCCAGGCTATACTCCCAGACCTTTTATTTGGAAACAGGGTCTCACTAAGTTGCTGAGAGCCTCACTAAGTAACTAAGACTGGCTTCGAACCCATGTGATCCTCCTGTCTCAGCCTCCCAAGCTCAGCGATTACAAGCATGCGCCACCACGCCCGGCTCAATTTATATTTTATAAAATACTGTCAACATAAACTGTGAAATGCCTTATCTACCTCTGTGGAGATGAATATATGACCTTTAGTTTTTTTAGTATGAGAGATCATATTATTGAAGTTTCTAAGGATTAATTACCCTTGCATTCTTAGAACAAATCCCACTTGATTAAGATGTATTATTAAGATGTATTATTTTTAGTGAGATGCTGTATTAGGTGTTTTAATTTTTTTTGGGGGGGGGTGGTACTGACGATTGAACCCCAGGGGCATTCTACTTCCAAGCTATACCCCCAGCCTTATTTTATTATTATTTTTTAAACTTCTGAAACAAAGTCTCACTAAGTTGCTGAGGCTGGCAGCAAACCTATGATCCTTCTGTCTCAGCCCCTGAAGTATTAGGATTATGAGCGTATGCCACCACACCCAAATGGGTTTTAATATTCTATTTCAGATCCTTGCACTGATAGTCCTAAGTGATACTGATCTAAAGTTTTCCATGTGATGAAACCTACTGTCCTTTTTAACATAGTCTAGATCTCAGCTCTGCTGGAGGATTTGAAAGCAGCCCTGGGAAATAGTGTTGAAAATGAACCTGATTCTGTAGCAAGTGCAATTAAAAATGGAAAACCACACAGGTTATCCCAGAAAAAAACAAATCTTGATCCTCTCTTTGACAAGAAAAGGTAATTTATATACTGTTCACATCAGCGACTAAAATAATTCATTGCTAATGCTTAGTGTTTTAAATTTCCCTGTACAGCAACTATAATTAGAATTGAGTTTGATATACCTCTCCCTTTCAGCAAATACCACCAAGCACATCTCCAATTTCTAAAAACATCGCTGTTCCTTAGCAGAATAAACAGCAAAAGGTGCTTGGTGTAAATGATAATGTAGGGAACAGAGGGAGAAACACATGCCCAGAGTTTTGCTTGCTGCCTGATGTGGTGATACACGCCTATAATCCCAGTGCTTGGGAGGCTGAGATGGGAGGATCATGGGTTCAAGGCCAGCTTCAGCAAATTAGCAAGGCCTTCCTCCACAAATTAGCCAGACCTTGTTTCAAACTTGAAATTTAAAAAAAGAAAAGGCTGGGGCTGTAAGTCAGAGATAGAAACCCCTAAATTCAACCCCTAGTACCCAAAACAAACAACAACAAAAAAAGCACATTAAAAAACAAAAGAAAGCCGGGCGTGGTGGCACAAGCTTGTAATCCCAGCATTCGGGAGGCTGAGACCGGAGGATCGCGGTTCGCGGACAGCCTCAGCTACTTAGTGAGGCCCTTTGCAACTCAGTGAGACCCGGTTTCAAAGTAAATAATAAAAAATAGGGCAGGGGGTGTAGCTGGGAGGTCGAATGCCCCTGGGTTCCATCCCCAGACCCGCAAAAAAAAAAAAAAAAAAAAAGGCAAGCAAAACCAAACAAACAACAACAACAAAACACCAAATTTATCAAGGTCTACACAACAGAGGAAAGTCTGAGAAACTGCCACATCCAACACAGCACTAAAAGAGGAAAAGATGAAAAATCCTAAACCGGGCGTGATGACGCACGCTTGGAATCCCAGTGCTTGGGAGACTGAAACAGGAGGATCACACAGGTTCGAATCCAGCCTCAGCTACTTAGTGAGGCTCTCAGCAACTTAGTGAGACCCTGTTTCCAAATAAAAAAATATAAAATAGGTCTGGCGGTATAGCCTGGAGGTAGAAAGCCCCTGGGTTCTATCCCAGTACCACACACACAAAAGTAAAAGATGAAAAATCCTGCATCTTGGGATCCTAGGTGCATTACCAAAACAGAACAAAGGCTTTGGCTAAAAATGGAGAAAGTGTGAACACTGGGAACTTCAATTAATAATAATAGTATCAGTGCATTAATTGTGACAAATGTATCATACAAATATAAGATGTTAATAGGAGAAAATGGGTGTGGAGTTGGTGAGGATTCTATACTATCTTCCATGATCTCCTATAAATCCAAAACTATCCTAAAGCTGAAGGTTTATTTTTTTGCTTTATTTTTATCTTATCTTAGTTAAATTTTTATTTTTATTTATTTATTTACTTATTTTTGCAGTGCTGAGGACCTCACTCATCCTAGGCAAACACTCCATCACTGGGCTTCATCCCCAGTCCCTTAGAAGTTTATTTTATATATACAATCATACGTATATGTGTATACGTGTATACGTGTATACGTGTATATGTGTATATGTGTATATGTGTATATGTGTATATGTGTATGTGTGTATGTGTGTATACGTGTATATGTGTATGTGTGTAACACACACAGTCCTAGGGATTGAACTCAGGAGGATACTATCTTTGTGCTACATCTCCCAGGCCTTTTTCTTCTCTTATTTTTTATTTTGAAACTGGGTCTCACTAAGTTGATAAAGGCCCCTCTAAGTTGCTGGGCCTGGCCTGGAACCTGTGATCCTCCTATCTCAGCCTCTCAAGTACTGGGATTACACCCAGCCTGACTCTAGAAATTTATTTTTTAAATGCTAAAAGACCTTAAAAATATATAGGTATACCTTTTTTCCAGATGCCAAGGAAAGTAAAACGATATCATTGAACTCCCGGTCTGTGTTTTTCCAACTACCCACTAAGTGTCTGCTCCAGGAGCGGTTTCCCTTTTCACTCAGAAGTATATTTAGGCTTGTTTTGGTGAAGAAACATGGTAGGCGGAGTGAACGGGGAAGTGGTTTTGTGAAAACAAAATAGCAAGATGCGGAATCGGACCCTGTTGGGCTACACCACTTCCTCGCACAGCGTTTGCCAGTCAGCAGTCATGGTCTCTTTTCTCTTCTCTTTTCTGTCTCTCTATTTTTGTGGGGGGAGGATGGTGAAAGGGAGAATGGGTCATGATACAAATTAAGACAGGAACAAGACTGTCCCAGGCCTAGTTAGATGCAGCGTGTAATGGCTCCAGGTTGTAACATGCTCCTGGGTCCCCCGATTTCCAGTCTGTCTTATGAACATCTCAGTGCAACCCTCCACTCTGCTGTTTGTGTCCAGCATTTGCCAAAGAGCCTCAGCTTTTCTGAGCTTGTATTGCCCTGGTATTCTTCCTGCCCAGCAAGAAAATAAATCCTTCTTGGTCCTGTGTAACCAGCCTGGAGTTATCACCCAGAGAAGTCACTGACTCTGCTGCAAGGTGTCGTCCTAAAAGAAGGGACCAAGCCCAACTCTTCAGATATATTTCAAGGGTGTGAAGGGCAGGTTTGCTCTGTTCTAATAAGCCATCTAAGAAGTCTCAGAAAACCTATAGCAGCATCCTCAGCTGAAGAGTGATTGCAACCAAGAAGCAAAACTACCCTGACTTTTATGAGGCACCAAGGTGCACTGATATAAAGACACACCCTGGTGCCATGGACCGGCCGACGCGTCCTAAAGGGCAGCCACTGCGGAGACAGGCGGGCCGGGCCTGGCAGGCTGGTGATGCTGGCCAGCAGCCCGGGCTACTCAGCATCCCACCCTGGCCACACAGCGGCCCACCACGGTTTGTTCTCTTTGATTTGCAGCCAGACTCCTGTCATTTCTTGCCTATCATATTTTTTATGTGCTGATTAATAAAAGGACCGTTTGTGGTTTGATTCTGGTCCAAAACAGAGAGTTTGTTGGGAAAACACAGGCCGGATTTCAAAAGGGGGGAGTTCTGTCTGTGCTTGGGGATTATTTGTCCACCACGGGCAGGCAGCTAGACAGCAGCAGGGCTCTGGTGTTCAAAGATCACAACATGCACGAGTGGGGTTTCTCTTTAACTGGTAGAAGGGGAGAGCTGGAACTCAGAAAAGGCCAGCGAAAGGGACCCCTGGCTTCCACAGATGTCCCTGTACAGTCAGTCTCGCCCACATGCACCACGCACCACGTCCCGCCTATCGGACCCATTGGGTTATTCAAGAACATATGCAAGATATTACATCAGTTCATAGGACTGTCCTGTAGGCATCTCTGAAAATTAGGATCCATAAAAATATGGTTCCAAAGCCAAGCCTGGTGGCCCACACTTGTAATCTCAGTACTTGGGAGGCTGAGACAGGAGGATCGTGGTTCGCGGCCAGCCTCAGCTACTTAGTGAGGCCCTCTCCAATTCAGTGAGACCCTGTTTCAAAAATAAAAAATAGGGCTGGGGGTATATGTTGGAGGTAGAATCCCCCTGGGTTTCACCCCCAGCACCACACAAATAATAAAAATTAAAAAAATAAAATAAAATATGGCTTTGTTATCACATCAAGCAACTCCACAGAAATTCCTTAATATGTTCCAATCTTGACCTAGTCAGCATTCAAATGTTCCCATTGCTTCAAAAATGTTTTTCCTTTTTGTTACTTACTCATTTGTTTTTATTTTATTACTTGTCTGTTCATTGTTTGTAGTATTAGAGATTAGACCCATGGGTGCCCCAACACTGAGCTACATCCTCAGCCTTTTCTTATTTATTTTATTTTATTTTTTTTATTTTTTTGGTGGTACTGGAGATGGAACCCTTCTACCTCCGGGCTACACTCCCAGACCTATTTTATATTTTATTTGGAAACAGGGTCTTTTAAACCAGCTGAGGCTGGCTTCAAACCTGCGCGATCCTCCGGTCTCAGCCTCCCAAGCACAGGGATTACAAGCATGCGCCACCACGCCCAGCTTTATTTTTTTATTTTAATTTGAGACAAGGTCTCTCTCAGTTGCCCAAGCTGGCCTCAAACTTGCCTTCCTCCTGTCTTAGACTCCCAAGTTGCTGGAACTACAAGTGTGTGCCATTGCACCTGGCCTTATTCATTTATGTTTCTATTTCATTGAATCTGGGTCAAAATAAGAACAATACAGTTGATTAAACTATCTCTTTATGGAGTTCCCCTCTTTTCTCTCACTATACCACATGCCTGTCTTGTGTGAGATCTCTATTTGCTTCTCTTTCTCTTTCTTTCTTCTACTCATTTGGGGAATTTTTCGTTTTATCCTTTTTTTTTTTTTTTTTTTTTTTTTTTTTTTGCTACTGAGCTACGCACACTCCCTCAACACTCCCTCCTCAGCCATTGTTTTTTTTTTTTTTTTTTTTTGAAACAGGGTCTCACTACAGTTGCTGAGGCTATCCTCCAACCTGTGATGCTCCTATTTCGGCCTCCCAAGTACTGAGATTACAGGCACTGTTGTATTCTTTTTCAATAGGCATGAGGTGAAGTCAAGATCCCAAGACAGGACTCCAGGAGCGCTGAGTGCGCGGCACACTTCCCGAACTCCCCGGGCAACGCCCTCAGGCGTGGGCGGGTGTTTTGCTTTGTTCCCACAGATGCCACTGCTGTGCCAGCAGCTCACGACCTAGTTTGTTCAGTGTGTAAAAAAAGGTAGCAGTAAATTCCAGAACCCAAGCAAAACACACCTGTTTATTTTCCAGAATATTAAATATAAACAGCCAGGCCTTGGGTTTCAAGCCATCAGCACTTGTGTATACAGAGTGCACTCTTGTTTACAAGGGCATCTGGTTCTTTCCTAATAATTTTTTTTTACTCACTCACCCTCCCCCCATGACTTGCCAGCAGTCTAACCACAAGGAGAGAGAGAGAGAGAGAGAGAGAGAGAGAGAAATGTAGTATTTAGAAATATAACACAGTAGTATTTAGTATGTAGATATATGTAGTTCATTGGCACCTGGATCCATTTAGGTTACAGAATCCTAATTTAAACGCCTTCCCACTTAAGATGATAAAGAATAAGCTTTGGCCTAACAGGCTCCTTCACAGTCCTATTCCTTCTCTTTTCTTTCCCCTTCGAGGCCCACTTCCTTCTGAATTAGTCAGCTTCACTTTACTGTAATGAAAGGCCTGAGGCAATTAACTTACAAAGAGAAAAGGTTAGTTTAACTCATAGTTTCAGAGATTCCAATCCTAGGTCAAGGGGCCTCTTCTGCTTTGAGCCTCATGACAGGAGAAGAAGACGGAGAGGAAGAGACAGGGTTCCCCAATCCACTTCAGGGGCACACTTCCAAAGACTTAAGCCCCTTCCCACGAGACCCCACCTCCTACTACTGCCAACCTGGGCAACACATGGACTTTCCAACATCCAAACCATTGCACCCCCCAAACCCTAAATGGTTTAGTTAAAAAGCAACAGGCCAGTATTGTAGAGGAGAAAATGCTAATAATCTCTTTGGGATTTGGTTCATATCCATGGTCCATACTCTCTGACCATGACCCAGAACATACTGACCTTGAAGAATTAAGGGTCCGGGTCTCTCCACTTCATGAATCTGTGTCAGTTCAGTACTCTAAAACTTATCAGGGATGGTTCTGTTCATTCATTCATTCACTCATTTTCTATTTATTTTTTTCCTCCTCCCTCTCCTTTTCTTTTTCCTCCCCCTCCTCTTCTTCTTTCTGCTTATTATGATTATTCTTTTTCAAAACCAGGGTCTTGCTAAAATTATTCAAGCTGGCCTCAAACCTCTGATTCTCCTGTCTCAGCCTCCCAAGTACAGGGATTACAGGCATTCTCCAACACGCCTGGCTTACTTTCTTCCTTCTTAAGCCAGATCTGGCATCAGGAGCCTGGAGGCAGGTGGAGGAACTCCACTGAGTGCCCACCAGAGCCTTGGCTGTGCTCACCTCAAAGTGGGCTGAGCCCAGGTACCCCAAGGCCCAGCTCCAGGACTTCTATGTCACTCCAAGGGAGACTCTGCTCTTCCTTGCTACCTTCCTGGGCACCCAGGTCTCCACTCTCCTGGGTGCTTCCCACTGGACGGCTTGTGGTTAAAGATCCTTGCTTGGTCAGAGAAAAACAAAAACAGGTCAAGGAACCTGTCTCTACTGTTACTTCCCAAACAAAAGACATCTCTTGAGTTACAGTCAGGGGAGCAATTGAAATAAATGAGTTTCCACTAAGATCTGACTGGCCCAAGACAGTCGGTCTGTGGGAGTACATCACAACGCCACCGTGACATTGTGCTGGGATTCTGCGACCCTCATGGCCAAAGGCTTTGTAGCGATAACACAGTTGTGGACGGTGCACATGTTCTGGAATCTTCCAGGCATGGAATCAAATTGTACCTCTGCCGCTCGTGACTTATTTGGCTATTGTTACTGCTCAGAGCATCAGGATTCTCACCTGTAAAAAGGAAATTAGTAGACACACTTCATATGGTTGTCATCAGGATAAAATGAGCTAGCATATCCAACCTACATCACTAATGTTAGTTCCCAACCTCCTCTCCCTCTCGGCATCCTCCAGGGATACTAGATTAAATTCTTTATGAGTCAATAAGATGAATTGGTCTGCCATAGGGCTTCTAAGTATGGTGGAGAGTAAATGAAATAAGGACTAGCCTTTGTCCGGGGAAAGGGCTGGGGAGACACACCTATGAGTTAGGCAATTCTTGGATATATAGAGATTTTGAAGGTAGGGGATTTGAGAAACTGGTGGATGACAAGAAGTTATTTGAAATATAAGAGCCAAAAAATACAATATGAGACAGTACCCTCAAGGTAAATTCCCCCTGGGTGGGCCATTTTGGCCTCAGTGGTTTTTAATTTTTAAATGACAAATAATGATTGCATATATGTGTGAGGTACAGTGTGATCTTTTTATATGTGCATATATTGTGGAATGAGTATACTAGTCTACTCAACATTCATCACTTCATATACATATATTTTGTAGTGAGAACCTTTAAAATCTATTTATCTTAGAATTTTGTAATCCCCGCGCTTGGGAGGCGGAGACAGGAGGATCGTGTAGGTTCGAAGCCAGCTGCTCTGGCTTACTATTTCCAAATTTTAAAAAAAAGTGTAAAATAGGTCTGGGAGTGTAGCCTGGAGGTAGAAGGGCTTCCAAGAACCCCAGTACTACCAGGAAGAAAGAAGAAAGGAAAGAAAGAAAGAAAGAAAGAAAGAAAGAAAGAAAGAAAGAAAGAAAGAAAGAAAGAAAAGAAAAGAAAGAAAGAATAGGGCTAGGATGTAGCTCGGAGGTAGAATATGCCCCTGGATTTCATTCCTAGTAACACACACACACACACACACACACACACACACACACACCCAAAAAATAAAAAATAAAAAACTATAGATGAGTGAGAAAGAAAAAAATTGCTCTGGTTGAAATATCATTGTTATTTTTAAGACAATTTAAAGTAAAGGTCTTAAAAGCTTTCAGTTAGTTTTCCTAAGCCAAGGAATCTTTTATATAAGAAACAGTAATGTCCAAATCTTAGGTTGAATTGGAATGCCTATATCTGATTTTCTTTAGGGAAAACATACATTTGTTCATCTGTTCCAAAAGACACAGCCAAACATCTCTGAGAACACGTCTTTCTTTACTGAGGATATGTGAAGTCTCATCCCTCCAGGCAACTACAGGAAGCCAGAATTAACCTACATTTATTCCCATATAAGTAGAAATATGTTGAATTCAAGTTTCACTGAAACGATTGAAATATGCTATTTAGTTTATGTAGTCTCATTAGAGCCATAGCTTGGTTTTATAATAACCTACCTATTAAGCCTATATCATGTTATCTACTTTTTCTTGTGAGCAAAAAGGGGTAAAAGAGCAAAATTGAGGCCGGGCGTGGTGGCGCACGCTTGTAATCCCCGCGCTTGGGAGGCGGAGACAGGAGGATCACACAGGTTCGAAGCCAACTGCGCTGGTTTAAGAGACCCTGTTTCCAAATAAAAATATAAAATAGGTCTGGGAGTGTAGCCAGGAGGTAGAAGGGCTTCCAGGAACCCCAGTACCACCAAAGAGAGAGAGAGAGAGAGAGAAGAGAGAGAGAGAGAGAGAGAGAGAGAGAGAGAGAGAGAGAGAGAACAAAATTGAGTGCCTCTTAATCCTTGAGGAAAACTAGCTCACAGAATCCTTCAAATGGAAACCTGAAACTGGTTTATTGCAAGAAGATCATCTTTTGATCAAGAAATATTATGTTCATATAAACTTTTCCAAGCTCAATAGGCTGGTAGGTAACTTTTATGGTTTGTATCTTCAATGTCTCCTCAAAGCCCATGTGTTAATGACTTAAAGACTTGATTGGCAGCCTGTGGTGCTATTGAGGGGCAGTGGACCCTTTAAGGGTGGGACCTACTGGGATGAAGTTGGGTCACTGGGCGTGTGCATTTCAAGAAGATTTTGGAACCCAGCCTCATCTCTCTTTGCTTGTTGGCTACCATAAGGTTAACAGACTTCCCGCACCAGGCACTCCTGCCTTGATGTACTACGATGCCTCAGGCCCATAGCAACAGGCCCAAGTGACCACGGACTAACGCCTGTGAGACTGTGAGTCACAGCAAACCTTTTCTCTTTGAAAGTTTATTTATTTAATGTATTTTGTCACAGCAATAGAAAGCTGACTAACACAGTAGCTTAATCAAGATTCCAACTCCAGTCTAGTCCGACAATTCCCAATAATACAGAAATTCTCTGCTTTGCTGTGGCAACAATGAAATAACCTACAAGGAAGTGCTTAGTAGGCACTAAGCGCCTTAATCTTCCATTTGCTTCTTCAGAACTTATAATGCAGCTCATCATAGAAGTGACTGGCCCCCACTATAACTTTAGGGCCAGAGGTCCTAACAGCTTCCCCAGCAAAAAAATTTGGAGAAAGTCAGGGTAGTTTCTGAGTAACACACACACACACACACACACACACACACACACACACACACACAATAGTGACAAACAAATATATGAATAATAAACAGAGCACACACAGGATTTGGATTAAGGGCTAAATGGGAAAGGAAACTATATCTAATGTGTCTCTATTAAAGGGGCCAAACAAATATTTTAGCATCCCTACCCCCTGAAATAATAAGGAGATATAGCTGGAAAACTGAAATTATGAGGGCAAACTATTTGAAAGGAAGAGATAAAATTTGGAAGAGTTGTTATATCTACATACACAAAACATCAGCCTGGCCACCATATCCAAGAAGAGGGCCTTGCACATAGCAGATGCCTAGATGGAATAACCTGGTCAGTTGGCCGTTCCATTGACTACTCTCGCAAGCAGTGCACATGATTACTTTGGCTGCAACTACTGCTGTCTTAAAGTTGGCTAAAATGAGTGCATGTTGCTATAGCCTGGTTAAGTCAACAGAAAAGTGGGCCCTGGCAATCAACACGTGGGGTGTGGCTGGATCAGGCCTTCGACAGCAACTAGCTTGGGACTCACTGAGCAGTGTTATTTGGGGTCTGGTTACTCAAACTGCCAAATGGGTGATTGTGATGAACAGAAAATGTGGAGCTTGCCTCTGGGAATTGGTGATCAGGAAGAGGCTGACCTCCAAAAGACAGGGTTATTTTGACTCTTTCCTTTCCAAGCTTAAGGGCCAATCAGAACATGAGTGTTTGGGAACTACTATGACATCTGTTTTGCGGTTTCTTTTTTTCAAAACTTAATTTCTAAGCCCCAGAAATTATTTCCAAGCATGTTTTTCTTCTTAACTTTGTTTTAAGTTGTTTTTTTAAGTTGTTTTCTGAGTGTGTTTTGTAGGAAATCTGATCCATACGCTTGTTTCTTGTACTTATGAAATTGATGTCCAGTTTAATGAAAGTTAATGACCAAATACCTTGACATTAAAAACAGGAAATTATGTATTTTTTTTTACTGTAAGCAAATGGAAGCTCAAAGATGTTTGGTTTTAGTTTGAAACATGTCCTAAAACTTCAAATGACATCTACACTAAACCACGTCAAGCATTTCATGCTTGGCTTTCAGGGATCCTTGTTATGGACAAGCTGCCTGTTACTGAGTATCAAAGGAGAAGGTAATGCAGAAACCACAAGACAATGAGTCAACCTCAATTGTCCTGGCAATGAACTCTTAAAGATTCTGTAGAACAATTTGAGGGCTAGCTATTCATTCCATCATAAAAATTGTTTGGAATATTTACTGCCACCTAGAGGTCACTGACCTGTACTACAAAAACAAGAAAAAACATTAAAATGGCTCAGGCATTTTTTGGTGTGGTGGTGGTAGTGGTGTGTGTGTGTGTGTGTGTGTGTGTGTGTGTGTGTGTGTGTGTGTGTGTGTGTGTGTCTGTCTGTCTGTCTGTCTGTCTGTCTGTCTGTGTTTCTGTGTGTGTCTGTGTGTGTCTGTGTTTGTTTTTTTCCATTGCTACATGATATTGGTTCCTGGGAGAAATAAATGATCTTCAGAGGAGAAGTCCAACCCCCAAACATAGAACAGGTCAAAAAATGTGAAAGATCAGCCGGAAAACTGGATTTTTCCAAAAATATCTCCAAATTGAGCTAAAATTGCCACGTCCTGTACCAACAGCAACATTCAAAAGGTGCATGTTCAAAACCTGGTCCACGCAGGCAGCCCCCATCTTGCTTCCTATGAAGGATGGCTTAGAAAGCAAACAGAAAGGAATATGTTGGAATCCAAACTTTTATGGTTGTAGAATCCTAGTACAACATTTTTTTATGTATTCTGGAACCAGGACTCCTGGTCTATTTTAAATGTATTCAGACAAGACTAGAAGTGAGTCCAAAGATCTAAATTTTGTGTCTCCCATGATTTTACTACTTGAGGGAGGGAAAATCATTTTTTAATATTTAGAAAATAGATTATAAACCTCTTATCTAAAACATTAGAGAAGTGTTGGGGGAAGAAGAAAAACAAAGGGTTTCTTTTTCTTCCATGTGATTCTTTTTGGGGGTAGGGCACTGGGAATGAACACAGGCATTTTACTTCTGAGCTACACCACTTTCTTTTTTTGAAACAGGGTCTCACTAAGTTGCTAAGGCTGGCCTGGAATTTGCCTCTAAAGCCAGTGTGGTGGTGCTTAGGAGCCTTAGACAAGAGGATCACAGGTTCTAAGCCAGCCTCAACAACTTAGTGAGACCCTGTTTTAAAAATAAAAAGGGCTGAGGGTATAGTTCAGAGGTAGAATGTCCCTGGGTCCAACCCCCAGTACAAAAGTAAAAAATAAAAATAATTTGCATCTCATTCTCTCACTAAATGTATCAGTCTATTCTGTGTTTGCTAAACTGTCAGGCTTGACTGGGCTGTTTGTGACTCTGAAACCACTTTGGGTCTACACAGGGCTTGGGTGAACATCTGCTCTTTGGACCTCAAGCAAAAAGATTGGTTCTGAGACAGTGGATACTAAAACCCCTCCCACAATCAAAAGGGCCAACCAAGTGGTGGAGGTTTTGAGATCAACTCGTCTCTGTCTGGGATTTTAGAAGCTGTGGCCAGTGGAAAGAAATATTCTTTATCTAGTCTACAGAGAATCTCATAGCTACTTAGTCAATGGTCAGAGGGCCAGATTGTTACAGCCCATCTCATGGCCTGATCGTGTGATGGGAAAAAGCCTGGGGTGGGCAGAGATGTGCACCCACAGGCTGTGTTGGAGCAAGGAGAAGAAAGGCACACAGACCCCTTGAGTAGTCTGGGTGCTATGTGTAATATAAAGTGACTGTGTGGCATCAAACATTATTTGAGGTTAGTGAGCAAATCAACCAGTAGACTTCAAGAACCAGTCTTCCAACTAAACTCGCCTGAATTCGACCTGTTTGCAGATAGCTTTCATTGCATATAAGTAGAAAGTATGCACTTTTGCTGGGCTTGCCCACTATTGCGTCTGGGACAAGGATACCCAATATTCTTCTGTGGCAAGAAGTTCTCTTCTTTTATAGTGATGCCAGAGGCATCTTTTTTCTTTATTTTTTCTTTCTTTATTTTTTTTTATTGGTGCATTGTAGTCAAACATCACAATGGAATACATGACTTGTGAGGATATATAAGCACACATCATCCAATTAGCCTTTATCTAGTCCCCTCCCATTCCCTCCCCTTCCCTTGATCCCATGCTTGATTTGGTGATTAACTTTGATATCTATTTTTTACATACATCATGTGTTTTAAAAGAGATTCCATCTTCCCCCACCCCATCCCCTCTGATGGGTCATCTTATTTGCTCCTCCATAGGGCCCTTTCTTCAACTAGATCTCCTCCTATTACCCATTTCTTCCTAGTTTTTGCATATTAGGGAAAGCATCTGATTTTTTATTTTCTGTGATATTTCTCTGTGTACACTGCATTGCAAGTTCCGATCCCACTCTTGAAGGCCCCCCGGCACCGGCCTGGCCACCCGGCAGACTCTGATGCCAGCCTCTCTGGCTCTAGCACCGGCCTTACCTCATGGCAGGCTCCGATCCCAGCCTCGCTGGCTCCACCTACAGCCTCACTGCATGGCAGGCTCCAATCCTGGCCTCCTTGGCCCCGGTACTGGCCTCACCCCTCAGCAGGCTCTGATCCCGGCCTCAGAAGCTCCAGCCCCGGCCTTGCCTCATGGCAGGCTCTGATCCCAGCCTTGGAGGCCCCAGCCCCGGCCTTGCCTCACAGCAGGTTCCAATTCATGCCAGAGGCATCTTTGGCTGCAAGGATCTCAGAGCACTCCATGTTCCCACTCAAGAAAACTGCCTTACACCCAACGCATTTCTTTGAAACTCAAAAATAATAAAGTTCACTGAGATGTTCTGCTAGTAATTAACTGCCTTGGGGCCCAGGATCCTCAGAAAGGAGCTCAGCATCCTTTCTTCATTTATAGGGAAACTATTCAGCCTCCTTAGATGAAAGCAACCAGCATTGCCCATGGAAAAGAACTAGTGTGCCATTGAAATGAGCCGAAAGCAACATACAAGTTTGTCTGAGGCATTTCTTTGAAATTAATCAAATGAAAATGGCAGGAACAACAGGAGAGGTTTGGCCATGTTATGTATTTGTGACAAACTCTCTTTCAGTAACACCCAGGAAAACAGAGAAAAAGATGGTGAATGTTGGATAGTGCCACATGGATTTCCATTGGGCAAAAATCACATTGGTTGAGCTGGAGTCATACTAAGGTGATCCATTTGGTGCTACACTTGGCAATTCTAAGTCTAGATTAGGACAAACAGGAAGACCAGTTCCACGCAAAGACTGACGTTTAGACATGTCTGGATAAACCAAGCCAAACCCTGGAGGTCATGAGTTAGACGGGGAGCAAGACCAAAGTTGTCTGACCCAAAGGGAAATTTGACAAATTATGGGGGAAGGCTAAAAGGAGAGGAAAAGAGAAAGTTTGGCCTCAGAGAATTTGCTGCCTTGGTGCCAATTTTAAGATGCCTGCTCTGATGAGAATAAACTCTTTCATCCTGAAAGGGCTGTCCAGACAGTGTGATTTTCATTAAGAAAACTACAACTCATAATCTACTTAAATTACAATGTGAAACTGAAGTCCCAGAACTAAAACTTACAGAGGCTCAGGTCTAGTAAAGTGGTTCCTAACAGAAATGCCTGAGAAATTTGATCCTCTTTTTTTTCTTCTTCTTCTTAAGTTTGGGAATAGGAAGAAGAAGACATGAGCCTTTAAAGGTACATATGGGACTTCATAGTATGATGACGTGAGATTTCTTCTGGGTTTCAAATCTGAGTATTTTGTCTTCCATAATGATGGTGGTTGGTTGGTGGTTAGGATGATTACAACCGATGATAACCATTTGTTAAGGTTTCCAGGAAGAACATAAAGCATAGAATTCATGGGTTCTGTAGTACAGCCATCTCTAAGGAATTTTGTGGTTCCTCTTATGCTCTTGGGGAATTTAAACTGCACCAATATCCAGACATGCTTTCAAGACACACACTCAGAAATGCTATTTTTATAGCAGAAACAAAAACATACATTGTTAAGTGAGAGATCTAGTGGCATCCAGGGTGCCATTTAACTTGGGGACATTGTCTCCCGAATTTTGTCCCGTTAGAGTTGCTGTTCAATAAAGCTCTCTCCTCATCCTGTTCCTTCCTGTGTTTGTCTGTTATTGAGACCTGAGTTTCCTGTGGAATTTTAATTATGCTGGTTTGGGCTGAGGCTAACCTCACATTAGTGGAATGGCGTGGTCATGAACGTACAGGAAGTGTTAAGTCCTGGGGCAAGGGCTAGTGTGGTCTGTGTCTATGTACTTCTCCAGCTCTGAAAAGACTGGATTCCCTGTCTTTTTTCCATCCTGGATTTTCCATTTGTCACATTCAACTGTTCTTTCTGAAAGATCACCTTTTCGTCATAGGAACTGAAAAAGTTATAAATTCTTTCAGTTGGGAAAATTGATAAGAAGGAACAAGTCCTTGGTGTAGAAGAGTTCTTCAAGCCAAGAACACGTCCCCTTAGCCTGAAGTCCATCTGCTTGGCCAATAATAGTGACCTACTAGTTGTTGTTCTGGTGGAACCTTCCCAGCAGGCCCTATCTAACCCCTGTGGAGTCAGCGTGTGGCCACTCTGTCCAGCTTCCCATGCCTTTCCTGGCTGGCAAAACATAAAAATTGAACTGAGTTGAGATGAAATGCATTGGATGGAAATGTTTTGGATGACAGTCAATTCATGCTAGGGTAATAAGCATTTATTCTTGTAACAAAACCCTCCCATCATGAAATTCATGGCCAAGCAAATGTCTTTCAGAAAAGATGGCCCAGGGTACAATACTGGGGATAGAGAAAGCATTTGCAAATTCAAAGACTATAGAACCCATACATGCCAATTAAGGAGGACAAGGTCAACCTTAGCATAGCAAGAAAGAGAAAACCATATCAGAGGCAATGAAAAATTGCAATAGTCCCTCTTTATCCTTCAGGGGATATGTTCCAATACGCTCCAGGAGATGACTAAAACTGCAGATATTACCAAACCCTATACAGACTATTTTTTTCCTTTTACACACACACACACACACACACACACACACACACACACACACACATTATGATAAAGTTTAAGTTATAGATTAGTCACAATAAGATATTTAAAAATAACAATAATAAAACAATTATAACAGTGTGCTATAAAAAACTATGTTGAATGTATGAATTGTCTACTTCTTGAAGTTTTCTATTTAATGGTTTTAGACCAAGTTTGATTACTCCTAACCTCGGGAAAAGGAAAGCATGGATAGACTGGAACTACTGTTCGTCTGGAATGTGGCAACTTGAAAATTCTTTGATTTGTTTACTGAGGCTTATGTTTCTGTATAAGTAAAGGATTCAGAAAAAGGACAACATCAAAGGGATATTTTTTGTCTACAAAAAAAGGGAAGCTTTTGAAAGCAAAGCATGGATCGCAGATGAGACTGCTCATTTGTTTTCTAGTGGAATCATTTCCAGAACACAGAGCAACTGAGTTCACAAAGTAAAAGCTCTAGTCTTGGTAGTTTGTGGACTTTGAGAAGATTTTATTACTCAAACCAGAACATAGACAAAGAAGGCTCAAGGGCCATCTTGAAGCTTTCCAGGAAGAGGCCACTGGTGTCCCGAGGTCTGGGTGGGACATTGAGGTACACAGCAGCAGCATGTCACATCTCCCTGCAGAGGAATGGCTGCCCCTCTGGCCTCAGCCCAGCAGCTTGATTAGGGGTCTTTGGCAACATTTACTGAATCCTGGCACCATCAAAAAGTCCAAGGGAATAACCATTCATTTGGTGCAGATGGCAGAAAGAAAGATGGAATGGTAAAATGGCCCCAATGATCCTTTGATTTTCTTCAGTAGAATTTCTGCTGGACTTGAGACTAAAGGCCTGCCTTTTTAGCTTGGTGAAGGACTGTCCAGTTCTGTGTGTCTGAGCTCTGTGCACATGGTATGGGGAAGGAGGAAGTGTATCCCATCATTTCTTAGAATATCTGGGCAGCACCAGGCTCCAGAGAGGAAGGGAACTCATAATGGAGCTCAGAACCAGAGAGGAGGTACGCCGGCCTAACGCCCAAGGATGCGGCAGCAGCGCCTTACTACCGGCGGCAGCGGCGAACTCACCAGAAGGCTCCAGACCAACGCATTCAACAGCCCACCAGGCTCCAGAGAGGAGCGGCGGACAGAGAGCCGAAGTGAGCCGCTGCGGATCAGCTGGGAGGAATTCGGCAGATTTCTCAGCGCAGGAAGCGTCTAAATCTCCCAGAGGCTGGGCTCAGCATACCCTGCAGGGACTCAGAGCAGAGCTCAAAACCAGAGAAGAAATACACCAGCCTCATGGCCGAGGGCGTGGCAGTAGCACCATATTGCTACCGGTGGCAGCAGCAGTGAATTTACCGAGTCCACGACAGCTCCATCTGCGCACTCAAAAACAGTGAGTCAAATTGGGGCCCCTAGAGGAGAAATCCCAGTACTGTACTCCCAGGGACTTGACCCAGTGGGGGAGTGGCGGTGACAGAGATATCACACCATAGGAGAACGTCCAACCTGACACCCCCCATGGTCTAAAGCAGCCTCGATTGACTCCCAGGGCCTGAGACTCTGTGATACAACCCAGTAAAGGAGTAGTGGTGACTGAGATACCATAGACTCGAGATCCACAGCACCTTAAGTGAAGTCGTAGTGACCCAGGGAAGAACCCAGAGAAGGCACAAACTTCTGAAATCATGGGAAAGAGGAATAACAATGGAGCAATGAATGCCCACAACCCCACAACATCAGAACCTGATAAAACAGAAATTCAGAGATTTATAGAAGATCAAATCAGGAAAATAACTGTAGAAATAATAGAGGTGCTTCGAAAAGAACTCAGAGAGAGCCAAAGAGAGATAAAGGATGCAATTAATGAAGTAAAGGCCTCAATTCAAAGCACAAACAACCGATTAGACCACATGGAGAACAGAATCTCGCTCCTAGAAGATGATCATTCAAAAAATGAATGCATAGTTTCTAATTTAGAAAAAAAAAATCCAACAGCAGGAATCTGACATTGAAGAATTATGGGCCCATTTTAAGAGAGCTAACCTAAGAATAATTGGAATAGAGGAGAGAAAAGAAGGTGAAACCAAAGGGATCAACAATCTTTTCAAGGAAATAATAGCAGAAAATTTCACAAACGTGGAGCAAGAGGTCAATACACAGGTTCAGGAAACTTATAGAACTCCCTTTAGAGAGGATCAGAGAAGAGGATCCCCATGCCACATAATTGTCAAAATGACCAATGTGGAAGCCAAGCAGAGAATCTTAAAGGCAACAAAAACAAAGGGCCAAGTGACATTCAGAGGCAAACCAATTAGAATCACTCCAGACTTCCCAAACCAAGTCATGGGAGCCAGAAGGGCTTGGAGTAACATATTCCAAACTCTGAAAGAAAACAACTTCCAGCCAAAAATTTCCTACCCAGCAAAACTTTCTATCAAATTAGATGGGAAAATAAGAAGCTTCCATCACAAACAGAAACTGAAGGAATTTATGTCTTCAAAACCAGCGCTAGAGAAAATACTCAAAGAGATTAACTACAAAGAAGAAATAGGTAACACACACCAGAACCAGAGAAACAAGATTTTCCATCCAACAGACAACTAAGATTGGTTATCTGTGGAGATTCATTATTTATGTTAGTCTTTTACCTATCTCTAAAGTGTATTGTTTGCTTTTATTGTTGCTAATTTTTAAGATTTCTAGTTGAAATATTAATATACCTTCAGATATAGCATTTGGAAATATTTTATCCCATTCTATCAGTAACTTTTAACTCTGTTTACATTCTCTTTTTTTTTTTTTTTTTTTTGGTGGTACTGGGGTTCCTGGAAGCCCTTCTACCTCGGGGCTACACTCCCAGACCTATTTTTACATTTTCATTTTGGAAACAGGGTCTCCTAAGCCAGGGCATGGCTGGCTTCGAACCTGCGCGATCCTCCTGTCTCCGCCTCCCAAGCGCGGGGATTACAAGCGTGCGCCACCATGCCCGGAAATATTTTTTATTTTTTAGGGAGTTTATTTACCCTTTTGTTGCCTGTGCCATTGAAATCATATCCAAGAAATCACTGCCAATTTCAATGTTGTGAGGTTTTATGACCAAGATTTTCTTCTAAAAGTTTATAGTATTATGGTTTATATTTAGGTCTTTTATCTATATTTTGAGTTAATATTTGTATATGTGTTAGGTAAGGGTCCAATTTTATTCTTTTTCATGTAATTATTATTTTTTAACAATATTTAGTTAAAAGATTAGTATTTCCTCCACCAAATGTTCGTGGAAACCTTGTCAAAAATAACTTGACAATATAGGGAAGAATTTAGCTCTAGGCTTTTATTTAACTCCAATGATTTATATATCTGCCTTTATAACAGTACTACACTGTTTCAATTATTGTAGCTTTATATGGTTTGAAATCAGAAAATATACATCTTCTAGCTTTGTTCTTCTTCGAGATTGTTTGGGGTATCTAGAGTCCATATTCCATATCAGGATAGATCTTTTTCTGAAAAATAAATAAATAAATGTATGATAGTTTCACCTAAAAAAAGAAAAGAAAAAAAATTCTCTGGTAAGAAAGAAAGCAAAAAGAAATATTGAAATGTTATCTTTAAGTCATCAAAAGCTTGGTATCAGACAAATGAAACTGTTATGTGAGATTATCATCGTTAATATTGGATAAATTGCTATAAAACAAGATGTCAACCACTAAGCCAAGCATGGGAAGGAGGGATGGGGAGGGAATGGGGTGGGGATTGGGTAGGGGCTAACTGGGCGATGTGTGCATGTATGTCTACAAAAGTATTTTCTTTATACCATTATGATGTATGAATACATTGCACCAATAAAAAACAAATTAATAAAAGAATATCTGGAATTTCAATAACAGCAACAAATGATAAATGAAGCCCAAAAGATATTGAGTATTAAGTCTTGGGGGATGGTAATCTCATTGCCTCTCTACATAAACTGTGAACACAGTTAATACACAGCCCTATATATAATAACTAAGAACACTCTGAGTCAATGAATAAATTTGACTAATATCTAGTAAACAAATGAATGAAAGATGGTCTTTCTTTCTAAAAAGTCTATTCATCATTGTAAGCCCTCTGTAGGAGTTTCAGGGAATGTTTTGGTCCAGTTTCCTCTTTCAGCTCTACAGATAACAAGTCCAAGTTAAATTTGTCTTATCCCAGGACACCTGTTAAATGAGCTCCAAATAGGAGCCCTAGGTCTAGACCAGACCCAAAGCGCCTAACAAGCTCAGCTTGGCCACTGCCAAGTGTTAATGTCTGGCAAGATGGTTAGGATCTCGTGAGAAGCAAAGATAGTATCCTGACCAGGTTTCTAGAGTCCAGAAAAAACTCTTTGTCCCCTCTGCTGAGCCAAACAGATCTGCACTGTTTTCTCCAAAAACAACTGCCTCTTCCTGTCTTGGTTCCTCCACTCTTTCACTCCAAGCACTGAAAATGCCCCCACATGAAACCTCTGCCCACTGAAATCCGGTTCAGGCTTTCCTGCCAGCTGCCCACACCCGTGAGTCCTTCTAGCCTGAAACAACTTCTTCTGCTTCTGACCCATTACAGCTCAGGCAACCTAGATATTTCTTTGCACTAATAGTAGTTGTAAACTTGTTTTTTTCCACTTGCACACGTCTGGAGAAAAAGTACCAATGTTAGTAATACACATACACATATACATATGCTGTTTACATATATATGCATGTGTGCACATTTATTAGTAACATATATTTATATATTTATGTGTATGCAATGGAGATGCTCCTCAACTTACACTGGAGTTATAGCCTGATAAACCCATCAGAAGTGGAAATATCACAAGTCAAAACTACATTGAATATACCTAACTACCAGCCAGGTGTAGTGGCAAACACCTATAATCCCAAGCCCAAAAAGCCTTGGGAGGCTGATACAGGAGGATTACGGGTTTGAGGCTACCCTGGGTAACATAGTGAGACCCTGTCTCAAAATAAAAATTATAAAGGGTTGGGTATGTAGTTCAGTTGTAGAGTGTCCTGGTTTCAATTCTAGTAACACACACACACACACACACACACACACACACACACCTCTAACTACCAATCATTTTGGCTCAGCAATGCAGCAAAAAGTAAAGTTCTGGTTGTTTCCCTGTGTTACTGCAAGGTTGACTCAGAGCTGCAGCTGGCTGCCACTGCCCAGCATTTTAAGGGAGGACTGCAACATATATCCATAGGCCAGGAAGAGATTGGGAATGGTTTGTATTTAGAATGTACTCTTAGCCCTCACAGAAACCATGTTGGAGGTGAGGCCTGGTTGCTGGGGAGAGGACTCTAGAGCGTGTAGCTTTGGGATTATGTCTCTTCTCCTCTTGTTCTCTCTTGCTTCCCACCTCTACAATATGAGAGTAAAGCCTTGCTCTTTCCCTCTCTCTGATCCTCACTGCCATGCCCTGAACTCTACAGACCCAGCTTGATATGGACTAAACCCTGAAATCTCCAGAACTGTGAACAGATAAAGCTTCCTTCCTCTAGGTTGTGTGGTCAGTCATTTTAGATTACAGCAGTAAGAATGCTGAGACAAGATTCAAACTCGAAATTCAAAGTGAAGTTTCTACTGAATACAGATGGCCTTCACAGCATGATAAAGTTAAAAAAAAAAGGTAAGTTAGGGTATATATGTATGTATGTATGTATGTGTATGTGTGTGTGTGCATAACCTAATGTATAAAGTAAAAAAAAGGTAAGTTAGGGTGTGTGTGTGTGTGTGTGTGTGTGTGTGTGTAACTTAATGTATAAAGTAAAAAAAGGTAAGTGAGGTTATGTATGTATGTCTATATGTGTGTATAACCTAATGTATATATTACATTGTTATTTCATTGTTATTATTATTGTTATTATAGCTACTCAATCTCCCCTTGTCTCTTAGTCTTGGGAATGGATATCAATTGATGTTAGCTCAACACATGAAGCATAAGTACCTGGCCCAGGGAAAGACCTTTTATGGAAGGCCTCCCTCAACCTAGGAACTTAACCTCTTGGTACCTACTCATGCAATCAAGATGTCATCAAAGTTTCTCTGCTTTCAGGAATTGGACACACTTGGCCAAGCTCTACTTCTGTGGCCAGGGATAAGCCAAGTCCTCCCCACAGGTTCTAGCAACTCGTTCATGCACCTGGTTTCCTCCTGCTTTCTCAGCCACGTCATTCTCAGCTCCTAGCTTCCAGCAGCCTGTTTTGAATCACCGTAAACAGTGCACTGAGCTGTGCCTTTACTAGTTTCAACGAGAAGTTCCAACAGTGAGCATCTCCTGACCGCTTTGTAGATTTTACTCACTTGGCAGCCCAAGGGCGTAAGGTGGTCTCGGGCTCCTTTACCACTCACCCCCCTTTATTCTAGACTCATAAAAAGGTTCTACCTCTCTTGCCTCAAATGGGAAACTACACCATACTAGACCCATCAGGGTTATCACAAACTTCCTCAAATGGCTTATTAAGTCTTTCTTACAGTGCTCTCCCAAGAATTCTGAAATATGTTTTTCTCTATTTGTTGCCTGACAATATGCCATGGTGCTGAGCCATGACAGAGGAATGTGCTTGGGGCCTCTTTGTTTTCTAAATCCTAGAGCCAGACTTCACTCAGTGCTGTTCTTCTTAGCTCTTCTACTTCAGTCTTCCTGGTTTGGAATTCTTAACTCTTAGCTCCAATTTCCTTCTTTCATTCATTCATCTGAAATACATTTACTGAGAACCTACTGTGTGATATAGCTCTTATAACAGATCTACTGCTTAATAGCACTTATAACACACACACACACACACACACACACACACACACACACACACACACACACGAGATGAGATACTCCTTAACATCCAACAGGGTTATATTCAGATAAAGATAAACCCATCACAAATGAAAAGTATTACATTTTTTCACTGCAATGAATATAAATATGAGCCAGGTTTTGGTAGTTGTTTGTTTGTTTGGTACTGGGGATGGAACCCAGGGCCATTCTACCTCAGAACTACATCCCCAGCCCTTTTTATTTTTTGTTTTGAAACAGGGTCTCACTAGGTTGCTGAGGCTGGTCTTGAACTTGCAGTCCTCCTTTCTCAGCCTCCCAAGTGCTGGGATCACAAGTGTACACCACCATGCCTAGCTCACTGGTAGTTATTTCATAATATATTTTACAAAAACAAGACAGACTCCCTCTCTCCAGAAACCTGTTAAAACTGTGCCTGGCTTGTTTGTTTTCTCAGCTGGCCCAAGGGAAATAGTTCAGTGTTGTGTTCTGTGCTAAGAGGGAGCTCTCTGCCCTTTACAACAACCTGATGCTCTGGGACCAGGCTCCAAATTCCTATGTATTTAGTAGAAATTTGGCCCAATGGTGGCTCCAGTTTCCTGGTTTAGCACAAGGAATTAGTAATGAAGTTAAACATGAGCCAAACTGAATATTAAACCTAACGAAGATGCTGAAATCCAAAATAACTAATAAAAGATAAGGAATGAGCCAATATATTCAGACCCTTTAGAAGAGATGAGGATAACCTGAAAATAGCTTTTGTTTTGCAACCCTTGGAAATGTTCCTATTAAGACCAATTTTTTATCTTCCTTGCATATAAATACTTTTCTTTAAATATCCCTGAAATGTTTAAGAAACGTCTGGGGCTAAAACACTGTGTGCCTCCATTAATTATCAGAGAAGGAGCCAAATATTTTGAAATGTCTGTGATACTTCTAAACTGCCATATCAAGATCAAACTTAAATTCTGATTTATTAAGTTGTAGAAAGACAAGAACAAGCTGTATTCAAAATAGAGTGGCTTTTTCTGGCATTGTAAGGGGAAGAATGAAAGGATATTAAGAGTTATTAAGTACTTCTTATGTGCCAAGTGCTGTGTTAGGCTGTCTTATGCTATCTCATTTAATCTGGGGGAAATCTCCTTAGAATAAATACTGTATCATTGTTCCAATTTAGATATGAAGAGACAGACCTGTGACTCCAACACTTATTTATTTTTTATTTTTGGTACTAGGGATTGAGCCCAGGGGCATTCCACTTCCCAGCTACACCTCCAGCCCTTCTGATTTTTTGTTTTGAAACAGGATCTCACTAAATTGCTGAGGGTCACGCTAAGTTGCTGAGGTTGGCTTCAAACCTGGGTCCTCCTGTCTCCACCTCCCAAGTGCTGGGATCATAGGCACTCCCATTGCATCTGGATGCTCTCTTTCTAAAAGTGGTTATTTTTCTAGGCAGACTTGGTGGCCCACCCTTGTAATCCCAGTATTTGAGAGGCTGAGACAGGAGGATCACTGGTTTGAGGATAGTCTCAGCAACTAGTGAGACTCTTATAAACCTAGCAGGACTTTGTTTCAAAATTTAAAAAGGGCTGGGGTGTAGCTCAGAGGTAGGATACCCCTAGGTTCTATCCCCAATACAACCCACAAACATACACAAAAAGTGGTTCATTTTCAATAGAGGATTTATATCCTTACAGAGTTAGCTTCTAAAATTATAAACACCAGTGTCTCCTCAATGCTCAACTGCAGAATTCCAAAAATGTTTTGTCTACAAATGATTAATATTTAACCCATCATTTCACAGGCAGTTTTGTTTATTTGAGGGTTATAGTTAGGACACCTTCGTTTTTAGGAGGAAGATATGCAAGAGGTACTAATCAGAGGGGTAAAAAACTCTGGATGACATTGTTTATGGCTCCGGTTAACCTAATATGATTACATTTTTGTGTTGCATAACACCAATAACATAACATCTGATAAGACCTGTTACCTGAAAACTCAAAGAGATTCTAGAAGTCATCTAGATCAGTGTTACTCAAATATCAGTCTGTACACTGACTGGTTGGTATTTTAAACAATATTGGGCCCTTCCCCAGATGTTTAGTAAAAGCTTCAAGGCAAGGCCCTGAGAATATGAATGTTAAAGTTCCTTTTTTAAAAAAATATATATTTTTATTGGTGCATTGTAGTCATATATCACAATGGAATACAAGACTTGTGAGGATATACACAGATCATCCAATTAGCCTTTATCCTATCCCCATCCCATTCCCTCCCCCTCCCTCGAAACCATGCTTGATTGTTGATTAACTTTGATACATTTGTTTATGTACATCATGAGTTTTAAAGAGATTCCATCCTCACCCATCCCATCCCCTCTGATTGGTCACCTTAATTGCTCCTCTATAGGGCCCTTTCGTCAACTAGATCTCCTATTACCTATTTCTTCCTAGTTTTTGCATATTAGGGAAAGCATCTGTTTTTTTTTTTTTTTTCTGTGCTATTTCTCTGTGTATGCCACATTGCAAGCTCCAATCCCACTCTTGATGGCCCTGGCACTGGCCTGGCCACCCAGCAGACTCTGATGCCAGCTTCCCTGGCTCCACCACTGGCCTTGCTCATGGCAGACCCCAATCCCAGCCTCACTGGCCCTGGCACCAGGCTCACCCCTCCGCAGGCTCCAATCCCAGCCTCAGAGGCCGCAGCAGTGGCCTTGCCTCATGGCAGGCTCCAATCCCAGCCTCGCTGACCTTGGTACCAGCCTAACCCCTTGGCAGGCTCCGATCCCGGCCTCACTGGTCCCAGCAGAGCCTCACCCCCTTGTCAGGCTCTGATCCCGGACTCAGAGGACCCAGCACCAGCCTTGCCTCACAGCAGGCTCTGATCCCAGCCTTGGAGGCCCCAGCACCGTCCATGTCTCAAAGCAGGCTCTGATCCTGGCCTCAATGGTTCCTGCTCTGGCCTAACCCCTCAGTAGGCTCTGATCCTGGCCTCAGAGTTCCCAGCACTTGCCTTGCCTCATGGCAGGCTCCGATCCTGGCCTCCCTGGTCATGGCATAGTCCTAACCCCTCAGCAAGCTCTGATAACGGCCTCGGAGGCCCCAGCACCGGCCTAGCCTCATGAGAGGCTCTGATCCCGGCCTCGCTGGCTCCAGCACCAGCCTGACCCTTCAGCAGGCTCCAATCCCGGCCTCAGAGGCACCAGCACCAGCCTTGCCTCACGGTTGGCTCTGATCCCGGCCTCACTGGCCCCGGAACTGGCTTCACCCCTCGGCAGGCTCCGATCTTGGCCTCGGAGGCCCAGCACAGGCCTTGCCTCATGACAGGCTCTGATCCTGGTCTCGCTGGTTCCGGCTCTGGCCTAACACCTCAGCAGGCTTTGATCCGGACCTCAGAGGCCCCATCACTGGCCTTGCCTCACAGCAGGCTCCGATCCCAGCCTCCCTGGTCATGGCACAGTCCTAACCCCTCTGCAAGCTCTGATACCAGCCTGGGAGGCCCCAGCACCAGCCTAGCCACACAGGAGGCTCCGAACCCAGCCTTGCTGGTCACGGCACAGGCCTAAACCCTCGGCAGACTCCGATCCGGGCCTCAGAAGCCCCAGCCTCGACCTTGCCTCACGGCAGGCTCTGATCCTGGCCTTGCTCATTCCAGCACCGGCCTAACCCCTCAGCAGGCTCCGATCTCAGCCTCAGAGGCCCCAGCACCGGCCTTGCCTCACAGCAGTCTTTGATCCCAGCTTCGCTGGCCTCCGCACTGGCCTACCCCTCGGCAGGCTCTGATCCCGGCCTTGGAGGCCCCAGCACCAGCCTTGCCTCACAGCAGGCTCTGATCCCAGCCTTGCTGGCCCTGGCGCTGGCCTGACCCCTCGGCAGGCTCCGATCCCAGCCGTGGAGGCCTCAGCAGTGGCCTTGCCTCACAGCAGGCTCCAATCCTGGCCTTGCTGGCCCCGGCACTGGCCAGACCCCTCTGCAGGCTCTGATCCCAGCCTCGGAGGCCCCAGCACTGGCCTTGCCTCATGGCAGGCTCTGATCCCGGCCTTGCTGGTCCCAGCACAGTCCTAACCTCTCGGCAGGCTCTGATCCTGGCCTCGAAGGCCCCTGCCCTGGCCTTCCCTCACAGCTGGCTCTAATCCCGGCTTCACTGGCCCTGGCACTAGCCTCACCCCCTTGGCAGGCTCTGATCCCAGCCTCAGAGGCCCCAGCAACGGCCTTGCCTCACAGCAGGCCCCAGTCCCAGCCTTGCTGGCCCCAGTACCAGCCTAACCCCTCGGATGGCTCCGATCCCTGCCTTAGAGGCCCCAGCAGTGGCCTTGCCTCATGGCAGGCTCTGATCCCGGCCTCACTGGCCCCAAAACTGGCCTGACCCCTCGGCAGGCTCCGATCCCGGCCTCAGAGGCCTCAGCACCGGCCTTGCCTCACGGCAGGCTCTGATCCCAGCCTTGCTGGCCCCAGCACTGGCCTGACCCCTCTGTAGGCTCTGATCTCAGCCTCGGAGGCCCCAGCACTGGCCTTGCCCCATGGCAGGCTTCGATCCCGGCCTCACTGGTCCCGGCACCAGCCTTACCCCTCGGCAGGCTCTGATCCCGGCCTTGAAGGCCCCTGCCCTGGACTTGCCTCATGGCTGGCTCTGATCCCGGCTTCACTGGCTCTGGCACTGACTTCACCCCTCGGCAGGCTCCGATCCTGGCCTCAGAGGCCTCAGCACCAGCCTTGCCTCACAGCAGGCTCTGATCCTGGCCTTGTTGGCCCCAGCACTGGCCTGACCCCTCTGTAGGCTCTGATCTCAGCCTCGGAGGCCCCAGCACTGGCCTTGCCCCATGGCAGGCTCCAATCCCGGCCTCGCTGGTCCCGGCACCAGCCTAACCCCTCGGCAGGCTCTGATCCCGGCCTCGAAGGCCCCTGCCCTGGACTTGCCTCATGGCTGGCTCTGATCCCGGCTTCACTGGCTCTGGCACTGACTTCACCCCTTGGCAGGCTCCAATCCCAGCCTCAGAGGCCCCAGCAATGGCCTTGCCTCATGGCAGGCCCCGGTCCCAGCCTTGCTGGCCCCAGCACCGGTCTAACCCCTCAGCAGGCTCCAATCCCGGCCTCAGAGGCCCCAGCAGCGGCCTTGCCTCATGGAAGGCTCCGATCCCAGCCTCACTGGCCCCAGCACCAGCCTCACCCCTAGGCAGGCTTCAATCCGAGCACCCTCTTCATACAGCATGTTGTCCCAAGTTGCCAAGCGTGTGTGGTGGTAGCGTTCTGCCTCTGGGGTTATTTCTTCAAAAGATCCAGGTGTGTTGCATCAGATCTCTGCCTCTCCTAAGTACCGGTTGCTGCCATTGCCACTGCCTCCACCATCTCAGTTCTTTTCCAATTTTTTTCCCCACAATGCATGGGCTGGGGGCGGGCAGGTTGGCCTGCTCCCAGGAAGGCTCGGTGCCGGGATGAAGGCCAAGCCACGGGTACTGAGGAACTCAGCACTGCTGTGCTGCACTGGCAGTGATGCACTTAGAACAGCAGATCCTGATCTGCATGGTGAGGCTGTGGGATTACACTCTTGGAAGGGAGAAAAAATTAATTGCTACCAGGTGCCTGATCCCACAACCTCTTCGAACCACACATACTTTCTTCTCTTATTAAAAAAAAAAAAAAAAAAAAAGAAAAAGAAAAGAAAAAAAAAAGAAACAAAAAAACATTGGAGAGGGTTCATGATGGCTGCAGCAGCAGCCAGGATTCTGGAGATGCAGACATAACATATCCAACTGACCTGGAACTTTTGGAAAAATTCCCCACAAAGGGGGACTGCTTCTTCCTTACATGCTTAAAAATCCTGGACATCATCTGTAAGGAGGGAGCTCAGTGGAGACCTAGGAGGAAGGGGGTGTTGGCAGTGGTGGCTGCAGTGGCAGTGGAGGCTTGTATTTGGGAGAGGCAGAGATCTGATCCAACCCACCCTGATCTTTTGAAGAAATTGCCCCAAAGGTGGAATGCTACCGTCACACATGCTCAGGAATACTGGACAACATGCAGTGTGGGAAAAGAGTTTGGAAAAGAATTGAGATGGTGGAGGCAGCAGGCAATGGCAACAGCCAGTACATAGGAGAGGCAGATTTATGATGCAACACACCTGGATCTTTTGAAGAAATAACCCCAGAGGCAGAATGCTACCACTCCACACACTTGGGAACTTGAGACAACATGCAGTGTGAAGAGGGTGCTCGGATCGAAGCCTGCTGATGGGTGAGGCCGGTGCCAGGGCCAGTGAGGCTGGGATCAGAGCCTGTCATGAAGCAAGGCCAGTGCAGGGGCCTCCGAGGCCAGGATCAGAGCCTGCCGAGGGGTTAGGCTGGTACCGGGGCCAGCGAAGCCAGGATCAGGGCTTACTGTGAGGCAAGACTGGAGCTGGGGCCTCTGAGGCTGGGATCGGAGCCTGCCGTGAGGCAAGGCTGGTGCTGGGGCCTCCGAGGCTGGGATCAGAGCCTGACGAGGGGTTAGGACTGTGCCAGGACCAGCGAGGCGAGGATCGGGGCCTGCTGTGAGGCAAGGCTGTTGGTGAGGCCTCCAAGGCTGGGATTGGAGCGACCGAGGGGTTAGGCTGGTGCTGGAATCAGTGAGGCCGGGATCGGAGCCTGCCATGAGGCAAGGCCAGTGCTGGGGTCTCTGAGACCAGGATCGGAGCCTGCCAAGGGGTGAGGTCGGTGCCGAGGCCAGTGAGGCAGGGATCAGAGCCTGCCATGAGGGAAGGCTAGTGCTGAGGCCTCCGAAGCCGGGATTAGAACCTCCAAAGGGTTAGGCCAGTGCTGGGGCCAGCAAGGCCGGGATCAGGGCCTACCATGAGGCAAGGCCGGTGCTGGAGCCAATGAGGCTGGCATCAGAGTCTGCGGGTGGCCAGGCCAGTGCCAGGGCCATCAAGAGTGGGATCGGAACTTGCAATGTGGCATACACAGAGAAATATCACAGAAAAAAAAAAAAAAACCAGATGCTTTCCCTAATATGCAAAAACTAGAAAGAAATAGGTAATAGGAGATCTAGTTGATGAAAGGGCCCTATAGAGGAGCAATTAAGGTGACCAATCAGAGGGGATGGGAAGGGAAAGGATGGAATCTCTTTAAAACTCATGATGTACGTAAACAAATGTATGAAAGTTAATCAACAATCAAGCATGGGATCGATGGAGGGGGAGGGAATGGGATGAGGATTGGATAAAGGCTAATTGGATGATGTGTGCTTGTATATCCTCACAAGTCTTGTATTCCATTGTAATGTATGACTGCAATGCACCAATAATATATATATATATTTATATATTTATGTTTATATATACTTATATATAAATTAAAATAAATAAATAAAATAAAAATAAAAAATGACATATTCTTAACATCCATCTGAATGACAAAACTATAAAAGAACACAAGTATTTCTTTTTGGTAGCAATGTATAGAGACGAATATATTTCTGGTGAAAATGTGTGATCATATAAACTTTTTGAGAAACAATCTGTTCACATGTGTTTAAGTTAAATATATGGACCCATTTTGACTCTGCAGTTTCACTCCTGAGAGTCTATCCTTAGAAGTAGAAAGCATATATAGAAGAAAATTGCCAAGTTTTAACAAAGGTGTAGAACAATAAAAACCAACATATATGGTGGTTAGAGGTATACATTAATTCCTGAGCATGGTGGTACATGTATAACCAGTACTTGGGAGACTGAGACAGGAGGATCACAGGTTTGAGGTCAGCCTCAGCAACTCAGCAAGGCCCTCAGTAACTTAGTGACAGCAGACCTATTTCAAAATAAAAAAATAAAAAGGGTCAGGGTTGTAGCTTGGAGACAGAATGCCCCTGGAGTCAATGCCTAGTACTCAAAAACAGAACAAAACAAAATAGTACACTAATACAATCACACTAAAAACTTGTTTGCTGGTGTCTTTTAAATCTGAACAAATGCATACCTTTTATTGTCTCAGCACCACTCTTGGTATATGCTCAAGGGGGATGTGAACCTATGTTTACCAGAAGAGATGAAGAAGAATGTTTACTGAAGTGCCATGTATAGAAACCTAAAGCTAAAAGCTACCTGCTATCGTTTGCACGTCTGTCCCTGAAAATTCATGTTAAAATTCAATTGCCATTGCAACAGTATTAACAGGAGGGGCCTTTAAGACGTAATTTGGCCACGAGGGCTTCACCTCATGGGTGGGGTCAGCACTGTGTACGAGGGTGAGTAAGGCTCTCTCACCCTATCTTGTTTATTCTGCCTTTCAGCCATGTGAGAAACCGTGTTCCTCTCCTCTCGAGGATGCAGGGTTCAAGGCATCATCTTGGAAAAGGAGACTGGGCCTTTACCGGACACCAAACCTGTCACCATGTTGATCTTGGTCTCTCCCCACTCTCCAGAACCATGAGAAATAAAATTCTATTTTTATTTATTAAAATTGTGTGGGTGGTACTGAGGACTGAACTCAGAGGCATTCTCCCTCCGAGATATATCTCCAGCCCTTTTAATTTTTTGTTTTGAAACAAGGTCTCACTAGGTTGCTGAGAATCCCTGTAAGTTGCTGAGGCTATCCTTAAATGGTGATCATAACCTTCCAAGTATTAGGATTACAGGCAATGCAGTACCATGCCTGGCTGTTCTTTTTAAAGTACCCAGTGTCAGGTATTCTGTTATAGCAGCACAAAATGGAATAGTAAGTACTCTACTCAAACATTCATGAAGAGAAAGGAGAGAGGAATGAATTGTCATATTCTCTTAATAGTATGTTGTACTGGAATAAGAATGAACCCACTTTAGCTTCAAGCCTCAACATGAATGAATCTCATAAAAAAATCTGGGAGCAGCAGAGGATAAGGCATGGTTCCATTGATATACAGCCCCAAACACACAAAACTCATTGAAAGCAGACAAGTAGCTGTTAATGACTGGAATGGCATGTGACAGAGCCTTCTGGAAAACTGGTAGCATTCTACTTCTTGACCTGACAGTGAGTATTTGGGATGTTCTGTTTAAACCTTCACTGAGCTGTCCAATCTGTACTCCAAATTGCTTTCCTCAAAGCCACAGCAGTTACATGCATAGGATTGTTACTATATTGTTATTACAGAAAAACAATAAATAAAATAAATGCTAGCCCATAAGATGATGACAAATTAATGGTCATAGTCCCATATTATAGACTATGTGACTACTACAGAACCGGCACTACGCCAACTTCATATAGAATACCCCATTTTAGGAGAGTAAACAATAACCAAAACAAAAAAAGGGTATTATATATGTTAAACAGCTAATCCTCATAACAATCTCTGCCATTGGTAGGATTATTGTGTCCACTTATAGATGAAGACACAAAGGTAAGAAAGATTAATTGATTCACTCAAAATCACAAAGCTGGTATATGGTAGAATTTCTGGGAAATAAAAATTCCTACCATTTTAATATAGAGCCACATATTGGAGAAATTCTCTTATTCATATTAAGCCATTATTCAGAACTCTTTGGAAAGAGATGTTCTTTAAGGTACAATGCCAGCTAACATTCCCATCCATTCAGTGGCTAAACAACTTTTTTGCAAGACGAACAATAGCTAATTGTTGAAGTGCTAGGTCATACTAACTAGTGGTGGTGTGTTTACCAGGAGTCAGGCTCGGGTCTAAGCCCTTCACTTTCCATTAAACAACTGTGCCATTGGTTATTAGTATCCTATAAATTAGTACCAAATTTCAGGCCTCATCTTCTGAGCCCATCCAGTCCTTCTGACCTAATGGAAACCCCTTGAGCTCTCCTTCCCGCTGCAGACCCTCCAGCAAGTCATTAGACTTCTTTCAGTTCCCTGTCAGATCCCATAACAAGACCGTAATGGAGTGGCCTGAGGAATAACAAATCACCCATACCACCTGGCACATCACAGGCCCTTGTGAATGTCAATGTCTCATAAACAAGGCCCACCCTTCCATTGTCGTAGTCCAGACTCACGAGAGTCCAGCATGGTGGGGAAAATACTATTTATTTATTTATTTATTTTCTTATTTTGTAGTTCTAGGGATTGAACCAAGGGGCATTCTACCTCTGAGCTATATGCCAACACTATTTATTTATTTATTTATTTATTTATTTATTTATTTATTTATTTATTTGGTACTGGGAATTGAACCCAAGGGCAGTCTACCTCTAAGCTACATCCCCAAAACATTTTATTTTTTGTTTTGAAATGGGGTATTGCTAGGTTGCTGAGTCTCTTTAAATTGCTGAGGCTAGTCTTGAACCTGTGACCCTACTGTCTCAGCCTCCAAGTACAGGGATTACAGGCATACACCACCATACTTGACTCTTATTTCTTGTTTTGGAACAGAATCTCACTAGGTCGCTGAGAATCTTGCTAAGTTGCTGAGACGGTTCTTGAAACTGTGATTCTCCTGTCTCATCCTCCTCAAATACTGAGATTATAGGCATGCACCACATACCCGACTTTTGATTTTTAATTTTGTAATGCAAAGACAGTCCTTCATGTTCTGTTGATTTAATATGAATAGTACTACCATTTATTGAATTCTTCCATATGCTAGACACGAGTACTTAACATACATCATTCTCCTGGCTCTGAATGGCAGTACACACCTGCACTGGCTCTCAGCATTTACTCTAACCTCCTTCTGGTGTGACTGTTTTCTGTGTTTAAGACTGGAAAGTTGAAAACACATTGTATCTGGGATTTGGTGTACGATTTTGGTTTTCCTGGCCAGATGAGACTTATAAGGTAGGAATGAGGTAAAGACCTTGTTTCAGCTGTTTTTTACCAGCAAGTAGAGAAATGGAGGCATTTCTGCCATCTGGCACTGTCCCAGAGTCCAGTCTCAAGAGCGTGGCATTACGGGGCAGGGTTTGGGGCATCAGTCCAGTCTTGAAAGCACAAGGCTTGTGATGGAAATTTCCTTACCTATTCACTGTGTCATTCGGTTGCTATTTCCAACACGAAATAAAAATGTAGTGGCAAATATTTGCAACTGTCCTTATTTATTTTAGGCTGGCAGCCCAAGATATGGGGGGAAAACAATCTTCTTTCCCCATTTCCCCGTCACAATTTCTGGCACGGAGACTCTCGGTTTTCTCAATTAATTGTAGAGTTTTGACTGCTGAATGGGTCTTCTTTAACCTGCGCTGACCAGTTGGAATTTAAAATTAGCAAAGTAATTATATTTGCTGGGCCAGTGATTGAAGGGAAATTGCACTCGGCTGATGAATTTGCATGTTGTGAAATGGGTCATGGCAGCAGATGGCCTTCCAAGAAGCAAAAAATAACTTTGTAGTTGGTTGCTCTTTCTCCTTGACTTCCTTAATTGAATCCTGCCACATGATAGTGTGAATACACAAATCAGGTCAAGGGAATTTGGGATGCCTGGATGGATAATCAAGGAGAGTTGTGAGTTGTCAAAGGATAATATTCTAAACTTAGGTCACCAATTGATTAAACTCTGAATGTAAAAGCAACGCCAGACTTTAAATCATCACCATCATCATCATCAACATTCATTTGTGCTCAGATATCAGAGGAACTATTCCAGATGCTTTGGGTTAAAATGTATAAACTCAAGAGCAAGGATTATTATTATAATCTATGCTCTTCCAAATGAGAAAATTGGAGCTAGGTGTGGTGATGCACACCTGTAATCTCAGTACTTGGGAAGCTGAATCAAGAGAATCACAGGTTCAAGGCCGGCCTTAGCAACTTAGTTAGACTCTCAGCAACCTAGCTAGAACTATTTCTAAATAAAAAGTGAAATAAGGCTGAGGGTGTAGCTCAGAGGTTTAAGTCCCAGTACCACAAACAAAACAAAATAAGAAAAACAAGATTTCATACTTTCAATTAACCAAGTTCAAAATAGTCTTAGTATTTGTCACATGAAGTATTTAAATGTGGTCTGAGGTTATTTATGTATCTTAAGCCCCAAAAGTCATATTTAGATTGGGGTTTTTTTTGTTTGTTTGATTGTTTTTGTTTTGGTTTATATTCTGGTGCCAGGGATTGAACCCAGGGCTTTGAGCCTGCTAAGTACATGCTGCTCCATTAAGCTATCTCCCCAACCCCTAGACTGGTCTCTAAAGACCACTTCCCACCGAAAGAAACCAGGGCACCTTGGAGAAATGGCTAATTCCAGGATTGGGGTGGAAATGTACAAAATGAGCTTAGAACATCTTGTCATACAATAAATAGCCAGAAATATATCAAAACCTACTGGACTGGAGTCAAGAGTGCTCAAAAGCTCTTAATTAAGCAAAAGGGGACAAATTTAGGAATTGGTAAGGAGGACAATTAAAATGGATGTAAGTACAAAATATCTTTGTAAGACACAAAGAATATGTCTAAATCCATAGGTTCACAACAGTAACGAAACAACAACACAGTGATATTCTTTAGGGTCTCTATGGAATCAACGCACTGTTGGGAAAACTGGCCATAAAAGGAGAAAGAATCAAGCTTTCCTTCCTTTATTTTATTTTATTTTTTTTTCCTTACTGCTATAGCTTAGGTGTGCCCAAACTAAAGCATTTATACATAATCCAGAAAATAGGAACATGAAAATTGGAACTGGGGGAGAATGATGATAGCATTGTGATTATGATTTAAACAGTCTTTAGAGATATGTATTGAAATATTTTCAGATAAATTATATAATATCTGAGTTGCTTCAAAGTAAATGGTAATGGTTAGGGAAATAGGTGAGGATATAAAGAAAAAAGATTATGACAACTGTCAAGCTGAGCAGCGAGCATGTGGATTTCATAAGACGATGTTTGCATGTGTTTGAAAGATTCCATATGAAGAATACATTTTTAAGGTGCTCATGCATCATCAACAAATGCAAATTTATTAGTGGCAGTGTGATATGATATAATAAAGTGTTTCTTAAAGCTCGTTCTTTGAAACATTAGTTCTAAGGATGCTAGTAGATTTCCTAGATATAACAGTTTCTGATATCAAGTTAGAAAATGTTGTACTAGACAGGCTTCTCTACTATTCTGGGTTTGAAAGATGGTCCAACTAATTCTCCAAGAGGAACAGGCAAGGCTTCCCAGTTTATTTGTTCCCTAAAATATATATTTTACATATCCTCTTAGGGAAAAGGAACTAGTGTTCTACAAAATATAATTTGGTAAGAGGAGACATCAAGGTTGTTTCCTTGTTCTTCTTCTGTTAACCCTTAATCAAATGATCTTAATGTCATCTTCTTGCTACCTTTGCATTGCAGAAAAAGAGAATTTGAACAGATTAATTTTTAAGAATTTTAGCCACAGAAACTTTGTCCAAAAAATTTAATTTTTTCCCCCTGAGGCTCAATATGTGAAATAGATTAAGATGGCATAGAAGGTGGCTGAAAAAAAAAAAAAGAATCCTACAACTCTACCCACTTGGGTTTTTCCATTCTCCTAGAAAGTGCTCTAAAAGAGTCTCCATGGAGCCAGGAGCAATGGTACGTGCCTGTAATCCCAGTACCTGGGAGGATGAGACAGTAGAACCACAGATTTGAGGACAGTCTCAGCAATTGAGTGTGACCCTGCTTCAAAAAAGAAAAGTAAGTAAATAAATGAGTAAATAAATAAATAAATAGTGCTAGGAGGAGGGGGTAGCTCAAAGTTAGGATGTCCCTGGGTTAAATCTCCTTCTCCCCCCACACAAAAAAAAAAAAAATGAAAGGAAAAGAAAAAGAATCCCATGGAGGACAATCTGAAAATCCTAAATGAATTGATGCCTGATGTATCTTGAAGATTGGGAAGGAGAAATCACTGTTTTCAATTTCAATATATGAAATTCAGAGTCATTTCACAAGTTGTTTCTCAGCAACACTTTCAAAAAGTCAAGGTGTCCCTCTTGATGCCAGAAGTGGAATTCCAGAAGTTGAGCTCACAGAAGTGGATTGGCCACTGCAGTTCTGGAACAAACACTCAAGACAGGGGTCAAGTTCATAATCCAGGGGTCAAGAACAGGAACACAGTGCTCCTCACAATGCTGGTGCTGGTGATTAAGGGCACAGTCCCTCTGCAGGCTATTTAAGTATCTAAAATTCAAGTGGTGCATACAAATGAGCCAAGCTTGTCGATCACCTTTGGAAGGCGAGCAACCCTGAGTGTTGCTTTGGGGCTGTGAGAATTGGCCACTCTGAGGGTTACCTTTCCATTGAAAGTGTGAGCTTCACACTGAACACGACTTCTCCATCCCGTCAGAGATTCCTCACTAGTTGTGCTGTTGGAAATGACAAAAACAGTTTATCTCCTTGTTTAGTGAAGCCTAGAAAGTGTCATTTAATTGTGGCTAAAAATTAATTTCACTAGTATTTCTGCAGTTTTGTAGGTAGGTATCACCATTATTTGGGATTGGCTTATGTGTTCATGTACATTGCTGTACATTTTGCATTAACTTCCTGGTCTCCAATCTCCTCTATGGTCATGTGGCTAAGAATTGATCCAAGTCCAGACATCTAAACTAATCCTGGTCATTACATTCTCCAAGTCCATTTCCATTCCAGGTCTAAGATGGTCACAGGATGCAGAAATGTGCAAGTGATCCAGGTTTGTTCTATCAGGTGAAGGGAAAATAACTTTATCCCAAGCTACAGAGACTCCTTTTCCCCCCCCAGTGGATGTGGATTGTGAAGCTCATGGCCCCAAACACTGCTGACATCCCTCCTCTTATCAAAAGGCATTTATTCAGAGGGTGACACTGACCCCGGGACACATAGGGTGGAAATAACCAAGGCCCTCGTTTACGTTGCTGAATCGTGGATATCACCAGTGCTGGACTCTCTCAGTCACCTTTAGGGGTGAGATATTAAATTTCCTTGCTGTTGAAACCATTTGGAAGAGGGTTTTCTGTCAGTTGCGGCCAGAGCATCATCACCAATAAAGGCAGAGGGAACTAGAGCTGAACTTGCAATCTGTGGCTGGTAAATCACTCTCGCTACAAAATACTCCTGACAATTAGCTAAAGAAAATATAACTTCCCCATCACATTGAATTGTGAGGATTTAAAAATCTCCGTCTATCGACTTTTCTAATTTATATTCCCCTGATTATTAGAGAGGCTGGAATTCTTTTTTGCATATTTATTAGTTAGTTGGATTTCCCCTTCAGCGAATTGCTTATTTATAGCCTTCATCTATCTCTACATATTCTCGTACTAGGGATTGAAGCCAGGGATATGCTACCTCAGAGCTACACGCTGAGCTTCTCTTCTCCCCTTTAAATTTTCTCTTGAAACAGGATTAGTGAAGTTGCTGAGGGTCTGGCTACATTGCTGCTTCATCTATTTTTCTACTGGGTAGTTTGTCTTTCTCTCATGGTGTCTCAGTCTGTTGGGGCTGCTATAAGAAAAATCTTAGATTAGGCATCTTGTAAAGGGCATTTATTTTTCATAGCTCTGGAGACCGAAAGGTCAAGATCAAGGGCCGCAGATGTGATATCTGGTGAAAGCCGATTCCCTCTGGGGTGGTGATCCCAACACTGTCCTCACATGGCGGAGGTACAAGGGAGCTTCCACAGCCACTTTTGTAAGGGCACTAATCCCATTCAGCAGGCAGCCACAGCCATGCTCTCACCACCTCCGGAAGGCTCCACCTCCTAGGAGCTAAGATTTCAACATAGGAATTTTTGTTGTGGTGGTTGTGGTACTGGGGATGGAACCCAGGGCCATTCTACCTCTGAGCTACACCCCCAGCCCTATTTCTTATTCTTTATTTTGAAGCAGGGTCTCACTGAGTTGCAAAGGGCTTCACTAAGTAGCTGGGGCTGTCTGCAAACCGCGATCCTCCTGTCTCAGCCTCCCAAATGCTGGGATTATAAGCATCAAATGTGCGCCACCACACTCAGCTTCAACATAGGAGTTTTGAAGCACAAAACCTTTATTTTTATAAATAGATAGTGCTTTTTAACATTTTTTCAATCTGCTATTGATATACCTGTTATTTATTACTTGTGTTTTTTGGAGAATACCTTTTCTTATTCCAAGTTTGTCTTGACCTTTGCTTTTGGTCTCTTGCTCTTCAGTAATGTTAAGTTTTAACACAACTGAATTTTATCTTTTCCTCTGTTGTTTGTGCTGTGTTAATGTCTAAAAGTCATTGTGTGCTTTGAGAACATAAAGATGTTCTCATCTTCTAAATGGATATAAAGTTTCGCATGTGAGCATTTCGGCTTTTATTGCATCTGGAATTTATTTTATGTTTAATGCTGGGTGGGGCCTAGAGTCCTTTTCCCAGCACCTTTATTGAATATCAGCTTTCTTTTTATGTTTCTTTTGGGGGACGCTTCAGATTCAAATGATAACATGTAGTGTTTTATACACTGTTCCAGCAGGTAGCATTTTTTAGCATATTTTATTTTTTGAGTCAAAAGCCCCGGGTCAGTTCCCAGCAGCGAGCCTGTCCACACTCTCCCAACCCATGTAAGGCACTTTGAGTTCCATTTGCCCACTAGGTGCCGGCTCTTTTTGTCTCCTTTATACTTACATTTCAGCAGCTAAGTGGCCAATGGCTCTACTTCCTGATTATTGTTTGGGGTCTTGTCTTGCCCTTGGTCAGTGAAGACATGTATCTCCCCTGGATGTTTGGGCCACAAAGATGTCTGACTATGTGTTTTCTCCCCCCCCCCACTGCCCTACCCAGTCATTGGCTAGAGGTGAAGGAGTCTGAGATCCCAAGGGATAAAGGAACCGCCCCCCCAAAAAAAAAGGAGCCAGTTTCCCTGAATCACTACATAGAATGTAGTGCCCTGGATACTTGGTTAAAGTTTACTTGAGTGAGAAATAAAAACAGGGTCTCACTAAGTTGCTGAGGCTGGCTTCACACCTGAGATCCTCCTGTCTCAGGATCCTAGGGAGAAATCAACTCTTACTGTAGTAAACCCCTGAAATTTTAGGATTTGTCTATTATAGCTGCTGGCATCACTCTTAACTAATACACATTATCTTTCTAATTTTGTCTCTGATATATATTTGTATACTCCTGATTTTCTCTTTTTCTATTTGGGTTTGGGAGGGGGTTGTTTGTTTTGGTGTTGGGGATTGAACCGGGGGCAATCTACCCTGGAGTTCTACCCTCAACCCCTTTTTATTTTATTGATTTTCTTGGGTACTGGGGATAGAACCCAGGGGCATTCTACCTCTGAGCTACACCCCCAGCCCTGTATTTTATTCTTTATTTTGAAACAGGGTCTCACGGAGTTGCAAAGGGCCTCACTAAGTACCTGAGGCTGGCCAAGAACTGTGATCCTCCTGTCTCAGCCTCCTGAATGCTCAGATTGAAACAAGGTCTCCCTAAGTTGCTGAGGCTGTCCTGGAACCTGCAATCCTCCTGTCTCAGGCTCCCAAGTACTGGGATTACTGGCATAAGTCACCATGCCCGACCCTGGTTTCCTGGTTTGGATCCTGCTGCTATATGTTTGCAAGAGAAACATCTGATCATACATTTTGAATAATCTCTGCATAACATCTTCTGTTCCCAACCTAGACAAGTGTAATTCATACAGAAACGTGTCATTTAAAGCTCGGGGGTACTAGAGGTAAGTGAACATCATCTCTACTGCTCCAGCAGCAGACAGCGCTTGGGCGAGGCATGGTTGTTGGCAGCTTTTGAGTCCTTTGCTCTCATTTCAGGAAACACCAGATAACAATCTCCCCAACACAAGCCAATAAGCTTCACCCTGCTTGACTGAAGACATGCTTTTGCAAAAACCCCTTTAGCATCTGCTACTGCCAAGCCAGTGGCTACTTCTGCGGTGGCCCCTGCGGTCCAGTTTCTCTAAGTACAGTCGGCGCTCCCAATGAATATTCAATCAGCTTCTCTCTAAGCACGCCGTTCACAGCAAGGCAGAGCCGCCATGGTTTTCTTAGGGCTCCAAAGAAGCCGAGTCCTCTCGGGGCCCCTTGCAGGGTAGTATCTCCCTTGTGGCCGGAACATATGCCTGCCCGTCCTCTTACACGGCGTGGCATCTCAGGAGCATACTAAATGTGTCATCCAAGATTTCTGTTTAGAGATGACTGCAGAAGCAAATGCCCTGCCTGTCAAGTCTGATTTGCTCACAGAGCAGCTCCTGCTGGCAGCTTCTGAATTCAGACTTTCTCCTCTCGGATGCGCTCGCGCATGCCTCTCCCAAATGTCGAATGGTGTTGGCATCACTGTGTAGCTTTCACGGGAATTTTTCTTCCCTTCTTACTCTGAGTTAGACCCCTTTCTCAGGTACCAACCTTAAAACAGGATGAGCTGGGCATGGTGATAGATACCTGCAATCCCAGTACTTGGGAGGCCCAGACAAGAGGATCATAGGTTTGAGGTCAGCCTCAGCAAATTAATGAAACCCTTAGCAACTTAGTGAGACCCTGTTTTAAAATAAAAAATAAAAAGGATGAGGGTACAGCTTGGAGATAGAATGTGCCTGTATTCAACCTACAGCACTACAAAAACAATAAGCAAAAAAAAAAAAAAACCAGGATAAATCTCTGCATGGTTCTAACATAGTTTTCCCATAATCTCTTTGCATTTTCTAAAAAAAAGTGCTTATTTTTACTTTTTGCCCTTCTATGTCCTTGGGGTTCCCTATAGCCTTCTTTTCTTAATATTTTGGCAATCCTCCATTTAACTTCAGGGGACTCTAAGCAGCGTGGAATGTCTTTAGGGAATCTGTATTTTCATGTTTGTATAGGCTTTTTATTTTCTTTCTTTCTCCCCTTTTCTTTGTACTAAGAATAACCCCAGTGGCATTCTACCTCTGAGCCATATCCCCAGCCCTTTTTAAGTTTTTGTTTTGAAACAGGATTTTGCTAAGTTACTGAGGGTCTTTCTAAATTACTAATGTTGGTTTCTCACCTGCAATCCTCCTGTCTGCTGCCTCTCTCTCTCTCTCTCTCTCTCTCTCTCTCTCTCTCTCTCTCTCTCTCTCATGTTGAGGATGGAACCCAGAGCTAAGCATGAACTCTACCACTGAGTAACACCACCAGGCTTTTATGTGGATTTTTTTGGACAGGAGATTCATTCATTTTGTTTGAATCTCAAAGGTAACTGGAACCACAAAACATTTAAGTACTATTATTATGGAGTGTTTTTTGTTGTTGTTGTTTTTCTTGCAGCATCATGAAGCTTGGGGTGGGGAAGGCTCTTAGGACCAGTTAGTCTCACCAAAGCCTTGACTTTGCTGGATGTAGCTATGAACCACAATAGTAAAGATGCTGGATATTCAAACCAAATGCCTTCAACTTCCAATACTTGATAGTAAGCAGAAAAAAAAAATAAGAAGCACATTTGAAGGCTTACGACTAAAATATAATTCCTGTTCTGTTTCAATTGCGATAAAAACTCCTTAATTTTTAATTGTGTTTGGGTGAGAGGGTAAGGACAAGAAGAAAAAAGGGAAGAACTATCTCTGGAAAGCTCAGTGTGAATGATTTAAAAACCCTAATTCTAATTTTAAAGTCTAATTGCGATCATTTTACTACACGCATTGCATAATTAAAAATATAAACGGTCACGAATAAAGAAAAGTGAGAGAAGTTAATGAAGAGATTGTATTTCAAGTAATGATATTAATCAGTCCCAAGCCTTCCGTGTATTAATACAAAAGAGTTGGCTCCTTTAATGGAGATTTTATGAAAGGATCTTTAAGTCTCAGGATTCTCCTGCCCCTAACTTTATTCGAGGTCACCCCTCTCCCCCTGCCCTGTGGTTAATTTGACTTTTTCTGCAGAGTTCATTTTCCACTGTCAGGCCTTCTTGGTGTCTAGCTTCACTACACATCCTCACAGTTTGTATTTCTGCTTCTTCTCTCCTGATATTTGTTAGTGACCTCATTAAGATCATCACTAGGAAGTGTTTGATTGTGTTGATCTAGGAGCTGGATGGAGCTTACATTCTACCACACTAAAGTAGCTGCACATGCCAGGCCTGCTCTGAGCCCAGACGTTTCTGCAGGGTCCGCTGACTCCCCTGCCTCTTATCTATAGCCACGTGTCTCCCTGTGAGCCAGGCTGCCTGATGTCTCCGCCTCGCTTCATGATGACTGCCTGGGGAGTGTTCCTTCATAAATCCACGAGAGATTCCCTGTCCCAGTGGAGACTCAAGATCTCACATACAGAGGACAGAGAAGGAAACCTCTCCAGTGAGTCCCAGATTCTATTTTAACCACGCAGTTTGTGCCCTTCCCCTGATCAGATATAGCTTGCAGGAATTACTAGCACCTGGCAAGATGACTTTTATTCTCTTTTCGACCTTTCTTTCTACCATTTGATAACAGTTAAGTATTGACATCACCCAAGTCAAGAAGCCCTTATGATGGATGAAAAACTGAAGGCCAACGGATCCAACAGGAACTGGATAATCCGCTTTTGAATAATCAGGATCAGACTGTACAGTAAACAACCCACCCCAGCTTCTTGCCCACAGCCAACAGCAAGGCCCAGCCAGGAACCCTCCTACTGGAGGTTCTGAGAGTTACTTCTATAGACAACTCTCTCCCAACACTACCCTGGCTTCAAGACTATGCACAAATAATTTCCCTTCAGCTCAGACATATCTGTCCTCGCACCAAGCATATTTTCTGGACTTGAGTGTGCATGCAGTGGGCCGGCTGGAGTTTGCATAAGCTCTCTGCGTGTTTCTCCGAGTCTGCTCCAGTGGACAGAGTTTTACATCTGCTGGCAAAGGCGGGCATTGGCGCTAGGAGACCGGGGCATTTGAAACCACATTTTTTGGCTCATTAAAGCCATTCTAGACGTCTTTCTCCCCCTGTCATTCAATCTATTTTCAAGCCGTTTTCTCAATGGTTACACTTCAGGGAGGTTGGGCATGGGTTTTGCTAGGAACTGGATAGTGTCCATAAGTCTCCCCAGAGCCAGTTTATTCTGGGGCGCTGGCACCCTTTGAATGGCTCTTCCACCTCTGTGGGCTCCCACACAAAGCCTGCTCTGCACGGCTTGCCCCTCAGCCAAGGGGTTTATTTCAGCTTCTGTCTGAAGTCATGGGTGGGGCAAGATCTGTTTCCACCAAACAGCAAACAGCCAGCGCAAATATGTGCAAACTCAAAGATGGCTTTGGATGTCTTCCCTGTCCCAGCCACTCAGAGACATGCTAGAGGCAAACAGTGCTGGAAAGCACAGAGAATCATGTCTGAGTTAAGAGCACTCCTCATTAATTAGAGCGGCTTACAGAATCCGTTCACTCTAAGCCTGAAAAGAGAACAGTTTACTGGATCGGTGGACTTCTTTTCCCTGTTTCTCTACACAGGCAGCGTGGATGGCAGACAGCACTGGGAAGTTGTCCCGGCCATGGCTACCGTTCTGTCTCAATGTGATTTCCAAACTTTTTCTTCTGTGGCTGCCTCTGTGTCCCTCTCGACAGAGGTCCGGAGGGCATCCATTAGTTCTAGCAGAAAAGATTCCATGTCCAAAGTTACTCCTGTCTGTCTTTCTTGGTGTTTTTGGGGGGTTTTTTGTTTGTTTGTTTGTTTTTGTTTTGTTTTGTTTTGCGGGTCTGGGGATGGAACCCAGAGGCATTTGACCTCCGACCTACAACCCCTGCCCAATTTTTTATTCTTTATTTTGAAACAGGGTCTCACTGAGTTGCAGAGGGCCTCACTTATAGCTGAGGCTGTCTGTGAACCACGATCCTCCAGTCTCAGCCTCCCAAATGCTGGGATTACAAGCATGTGCCACCACACCCGGCTTACTCTCTTGGTGTTTTGTTTGATTGTTTTGTAGTTGAGTTTTTTGGTGGTGTTGTTGTTTTGTGGTGTTGGAGATCCAAGCCAGGGCCCTGCACACACTAGGCAAACACTACCTCTGAGCTGTACTCACGGCCCCTCTCCTGATATCTTAACACTCTGTCTAAAAACAGTAGATTCATCTGGCCAAGCACAGATTTAGCAAGCCTAAGAGCTTTATTGTGCTATTAAAATATACTCTGGGAAATTTATTTCTCTTGATTTGGGTAATAGGTTGAATATTAGGCATTAACTGCCTGGATAAAGGAGCTATAGCGTGCCAGGTGTGGTGGTGCATGCCTGTGATCCCAGTGTTTGGGAGGCTGGGAAGAAGGATGGCAGGTTCAAAGCCAACCTTAGCACCTTAGCAAAACCCTCAGCAACTTGGTGAGACCTCTTTTAAGAAAAAAATTAAAAAGGGCTGGGAATGTAACTGAGAGGTAGAATGCCCTTGTGTTCAATCCCCAGGATAATGATAAAAAAAAAAAAAAAAAGCTGAAGCCTGTAATTCAGTAGTGAGGGCTGATAACAATGATTCAGTTCCTTAGGCAGCCGAGATACTAAACTGAGGCCTTAGCCAGTGCAATTGGGCAAAAACAAAATAAAAGTTCCAAATTATGAAACCACCCTAGATGTCCATCAGCAGATGAATAGATAAAGAAAATGTAGTATATACACACAATGAAATTTTACTCAGCCATAGAGAAGAACAAAATTATGTCACTTGCAAGAAAATGGTTGGAACTAGAAAACATTATGCTAAGTGAGATGAGCCAGTCTCAGAAAATCGAGAGTTGTATGTTTTCTCACATACGTGGAAGGTAGAAAATAAGCAAAAAGGACCTGTCAAACAAGGAGAGAAAATAGTAAAATGGTGGAAGAGGGTTGGCAGAGAGGGAGTTGGGAAAGGGGAAATGAGTTCAAATAAGGTTATGTTTATACAGGAAGATTATACTACTAATCTCACCAATATGTATGGGGAGAAAAGAGGACGTAATGTGCACATGTATGTATCACACATGTATGTTTAATTGCATTGCACCAATAAAAGTGTAAATAGAAAAGATATATGTTTAAAAATGAATGAGTCACGCACCATGATACATTTCTTTAGATAAGTGGGATTGAATTTTAGTTTAAAAATTTCCTTTTCTGAACTTGAGTCAATGTTTTCCCCCCTCCACCCCAGCCCTGAAAAGTTTTTTAGATTATTGAAAGCTGATGCAAGTGGTGCATGTCTGTAATCCCAGTACTTGGGAAGCTGGGATAGGAAGATCACAGGTTTGAGGCCAATCTCAGCAAGTTGTGAAACCCTCAGCAACTTGGCAAGGCCGATGATAAGTCGGGTCCCTCCCCTTCCCCACATGATCTCGCAGCGGGAACAGGAGACGAAACCCTGGAAGCCAGAAACAGAGAGATCGTGAGACTCCAGGTGCCTTGAGACTCCAAACATTGTGAGACAGACTCCAGCAGTCACAAGACTACAGATGTCATGAGAGAACCAGCATGCCTATAAAACATCAGTGCCTCTAGTCCACCATGTGACTCAGCTGGCTGATCAGGACTATGCGCAACTGTCCAGATGCGTGGCCCGTCGGTCCCTTCCCCCACGGCCGGCTGACACCCCAGAGGTTGCGATCTCCGATAACCCGGCTGGTGTTTATACTTCCCTCCTAAACTCCCTAACTCTATTTTCAACCTGTTTCAAAATAAAAAATAAAAAGGGCTGGGGGTGCCAGGCCTGGTGGTGCACGCTTATAATCCCAGCATTTGGGAGACTAATATAAGAAGATCGCAGTTCACAGACAGCCTCAGCTACTTAGTGGGCCCCTTTGCAATCAGTGAAACCCTGTTTCAAAGTAAAGAATAAAAAATAAGGCTGGGGGTGTAGCTCAGAGGTAGAATGCCCCTGGGTTCCATCCCTAGTACTACAAAAAAAGGCTTGGAGTGAGGTTCAGATGTAGAATGTCCCTGGGTTGAATTCCTACAACCAAAACAAAAAAGCTGGTGGGCCCAGAGATGTGCATAATTTCTCCTGCATGATAGAGAAAGGACTGAGTGACAAGATTTGCCCAGGATGCCGCAGTAGAAGTGGTAACAGGCAGGGCTTTGGCTCCCAAGGCCCTGGGCTCCTTGCAGTCATTCTGTACCATGTGCTGGCTGTGTTTGTAGTAGGCTCTATGGCAACCAGGTCCTACTTGAATATTCTTAGTCTCATGCATCCCTTGAAAATCATCAGCATCTTGGTTTCTAGAAATAACCAGCCCTGTGTGGTGGTGCACACCTGTAATCCCAGTACTTAGGAGTCTGAGATAGGAGGATTGCAGGCTCCAGGCCAGCTCAGCACTTAGCTAGGCCCTGAGCAACTTAGTGAGACTCTGTTTAAAAATAAAAAAATAGAATAGGGCAGGAGGGTTTCACCCAGTGGTCAAATGCCCCTGGGCTCAGTCACCAGTACCACAAAATAAGTAAGTACAGAAAGAGAAGTCTAATTTGCAGCTAATAAACACCCAAATTGACTTTTTTTTTTTGTCCTTATGGCACAGACTTGCAAGCATTCACATACTGGACAAAAAATGCTTGCTGGACCTCACTTCCTGTCTAGTGACCCAGCTCCCTGGAGACCTGAATCTCAAATAAATGTTTCTGTCAGGAGGCTGAGATCCCAGCTGTGCAAATTGGTCACAGATGTAATTGCATTTGCCCTCTGCCCTGGAAGAAAACATGCCTGGGCTGGGGGAGGAGGGGTGCTAGTTGTCTCCGAATGAAAGACGTTACTCCTCACTCTCCGTAACAGCCGTGACGCCCAAAATAAGCAGCCGCAGGGACAGACCGCCGTGTTGCCAGATGTACATGACTGTTGCTACCCAGAATCTGGCCCTGACGGCCAGTTACCAAGTTGGAGGCATTCCATTGGAGGGTCAGGCATCATGTTCAACCAGGCTTTCTCATCCGACTTCCAAACATGACTCCAACTACGCTTTATACCCCGCAGTGTTCGCAGAACCTCTGCAGAGAGCTCTGATTCCAAGTTTCTGGAACCGCAGGCCAAGGCAGCCCCAGGACATCACCCTGCTCAGGTTACAGTTGTTGGAATCTAATTAAAATAAATATTGCAACACACTGTAGAGCTGCATCCCGCCCAGGGCCTCAGGGATCCAACAGAGGGTCACTTTATCCACACAGTATTTCAATAATAGCTGGCACAGGAATTCCACCCCACGGACTTCAGCAGGAGGCAGGGCACCTCTGGGTATGTGACCGCCTGGACCAGGCAAGGCTACCAGGGGTGGAGAATCAGGGCCAGCCTGAACTTCTCTGGGATGGAGAAGAGAAACTGTCTGATGATCCCTAGAAACACCACAGAAGGACCTCCCATCATGGCGGTTTCTCAATCATGCTTTGAAGGGCCTTTTGTCGGGACGTCCATGACATTGCTGAGCAGACGTACCTATGTCTGGAGATTTGCTGTCATTTGAGAACTGGCCAGATGTGGCCTCCAGACACCGACACAGAACTAGACTATCTCTCGCGCCTACTGTGGGGACCCCAGCAGAGAGAACAGACGCTGGCCACAGGCAGCCTGGCCTCAAAGGCTGCTCTGCCACCTTTGTGACCCTGGGACTTAACCTCCCGCAGCCCTCAATGTCTTCAAAGACCCTGTTTCAAAAAATTAAAAAAGGGATAGGGGGATATAGCTTGAAGGTAGAATGTCCCAGGTTCAATCCTTAGTATAAAGAAAAAATAAATTACCTGGCAGCTGGCCGTCAGACTTTGGCAAATATGCAATGATCCCTGCCTTGTAAGTTTTGGGTATAAATGCACCGGGCCCTCGGAGAGCTCTGTGGAGGCAGGAGCCCCTGGAACATTCCATAGAGAACGGAGGGTGAGTGTAAATGATAAGAACACGGAGACTGGAGCTCAGAATGGAGAATCGGAGTGAGTGGAGGCTCAGAGGAGTGGGGTGACCACAACCCTGACAGTGAGTAGGCCCGGGGTCATGACCAGCCCAGGAGTGAAGGACTCTGTCCCTAGCCCCGTGACACCAGCACGGCTCCACTGGAGGGTCCTGCTTGCTTTGTACATGAACATACTTTTCTCCCCTGTTGTATTGTATCGAGGTGATCGCCGTCCCCCAGGACTTACTTGCAGGCACACCCCCCTGTATAGCTGTGTTCTCTATGACATAAAAGACAGGAAGCCATACCGAACTCCACGGAACCTTCCAAATGTTCTAAAACCCACTGAACTGTACACTTGAAAAAGATCATTTTGTAGCCCGACATGGTGATATAACATCTGTAATCCCAGTACTTGGGAGGCTGAAACAGGAGGATGGCAGTTTTGAAGCCATTCACAGCAATTTAGCTAGGGTTTCAGCAACTTGGTGAGACCCTGTTACAAAATAAAACAGGGCTGGGGTTGTAGCCCGGATGTAGAATGCCCCTGGGTTCAACCCCCAGTACCACAAAAGGAAGGAGGAGGAAGAAAGAAAAGAGAAAATAAAATGATACTTTTCTTTTTCTTTTTTCTGTTTTGGTACTGGGGATTGAACTCAGGAGAACCTTACCCCTGAGTGACACCCCAAGCCCTATTTATTTATTTTATTTTGAAACAAGGTCTTGCTAAGTTGCCAAGGCTGACCTCAAACCTGTGGTCCTCCTGTCTCAGCCTCCCAAGTATTGAGGTTACAGGCATGTACCACTACACCCAGAAAAAAGGTGATGACTTTTTTTTTTTTTTTGGTGGTACTGGAGGTAGAATCCAGGGGCTTTCTACCTTCGGGCTATACTCCCAGACCTATTTTATATTTTATTTGGAAACATGGTCTCACTAAGTTGCTGAGAACCTCACTAAGTAGTTGAGGCTGGCTTCAAACCTGTGCGATCCTCCTGTCTCGGCCTCCCAAGTGCGGGGATTACGAGGGTGCACCACCACGCCGGGCTTGTGATGACTTTCTTATAGTCTGTAAATTATTATTTTTGCAGTAATGTCAATTAAAAAATTAAGACTATTGAAAAATTCATCCCTATGAAAAACACAACCCAGAAACAGATTTAAGTACAGAATGATGATTATTCTACTTAGATTAAATTTTAATGCATAGTCGGTACAAAGAAGTTTTATTTGTTTAATGGTTTTTTTTTTTCAAAAAAGGATATTCATGTTATTAAGATTTTTGATTACTTTGCTACTTAGCAATCTGGCTTAATTTTTAATGTTTAAAGAAAAATCCATTGGTAAATAATTGAGAAAAGTAGTGGGAACAGGAAGAAAATGAAAAGTAAGAGGGTTGTTTCTGCAGAAATGAGTCCCAGTGAAGAAGAACGGTGGTGTGTTGGCGGGAGGGTCTGAGGGTTCAAGAAGATCTATGGGAGAGGATAACCCCTGTGGCTGAATGGATAATGTTTCACATTTCCATATTAGGGTAAACAAGAAATCGACAGCGATTGCTTGCATTAACATTTGAGCAAATTTTTACACTGCTGTGCATGCCAATGTGGCCAATTTTAGAGACTAAAACATCTTGTTTGGGATATGAACTTAAAAAGGAAAGGATGGAAAATTCTAGAAACATATGCCGATGTCAGTGTTTACCAGCAGGAGTTGAACAAGCATTTTAATGTCACAAGAACGTCTTTGGCACGGATCAAGCCCAGGATTCCTTGCGGAGCATATTTTATGGTTCCCAAACCTCTTCACATTCTGTGGGAGTTGGAGGATCCTGGACCTTCCCGATTCCCCCAAAGCAATCCCCACGGCACCTCGAGACAGGTAAAGTGGCTGGGCTTCCTACTGAAGGGCAGAGTAACACTTGTCCAGAGCTGTCCTTTGTCTCTTCCCAGCCAAGCAGAAGGCACGTGCGGGTGGAGGGCACATCACGGAGCTGGAACTAGAAAACAGTTGGTAGAATAGTGATTATCATCCCTACGAACAGAAAAAGTTACCACCAAAGAAACTTAACAAAGTTTATCTGAGGGAAAATGGATCATGAATTGGGCATCACTGAGAACCAGACGAGGTGAGCTGGGAGCTTGTATAATACCTGCTGGGCTACTGCGGGCGTTGGCCTTGCTCAGGTGGGGTTCAGCAGGAGATCCCTGGCTCTGTGACCACGGTGCTGATTGGCTGTCACTGGCCGGGGCGGGGTTGTTTTGTTTGTTTTGATTTGATTTTGAGATGGGGTCCTCCAGCTTGCTCAGGCTGGTCTCCAACTTCAGGGCTCAAGACAGCCTCCCTCCCTCAGCCTCTCTTGCAGCTGGGACTCCAGGATGCACCCCAGCACCCAGCAAGGGTCCTATTAAAGTCAGTTAGAGGATATGCCTCCTCATTAGATTTGATTTGTTTGTGTAAGATCTCCAAGAGCAGAGACAAGCTCTGGCAATGGCCTCCTGATGTGCCTTGACATCCCCCAGAAAACCAATGAAAACGCAAATAGGAATTTAATACATTGTGGAGCAACAGGTTTTTTTGAGCTGAAAGTTCGTGTGTGTGTGTGTGTGTGTGTGTGTGTGTGTGTGTGTTGTGTGGTGTGTATGTGCATGTGTGTGTGCACGCGCGTTTTACTGGGGATTGAGATACACCCCCAAGCCCTTTTTATTTTTTTTATCATCATCATTATTATTATTATTGGTGGTGCTGGAGTTCCTGGAAGCCCTTCTACCTCCGGGCTATACTCCCAGACCTATTTTCTATTTTTATTTGGAAATAGGGTCTCCTAAGCCAGCGAGACTGGCTTTGAACCAGCGCGATCTTCCTGTCTCCGCCTCCCAAGTGCGGGGATTACAAGCGTGCGCCACCACACCCGGCTTCCCTTTTTATTTTTTTAGTTTATTTTTTATTTTGAAACATAGTTGCACAAAGTAGCTAAGGGTCTCTCTGAGCTGTTGAGGCTGGCCTCAAACCAGCAATTCTACTGGTTCAGTCTCCTAAGGACTGGGATTACAAGCATGTGCCACCTTCCCTGGTTGAAAGTTTTTGAGGAAACTTTAGAACAACTTCCTCATTTAAGATATGGCAAAGATTGAGTTCTTCTGGGAAGATGAAATATTTGTGCTTTTTCCTGTCACTTCTGCTAAGCAGAACACTGCATTGCCAAAGGACAAAATTACAACAATTTAAAAGTTGTGTGTGTGCATGTGCATGTGCGTGTGTGTGTGTGTGTGTGTGTGTGTGTGTGCGTGCATGTAAGTATGTGTGTTACAGGGGATTGAATCCAGGGGCTTTCTACCGCCAAGCGATACCTGCAACCCTATTTCATCATTTTATTTTATGATAATGAGGATTGAACCTAGGAGTATTTTGCCTCTGAGCTACACCCCAGCCCTTTTTATATTTTTTATTTTGAAACAAGGTCTGACTCACTTTTTTTTTCAGTACTGAGGATTGAACACAGGGCCGTTCTACCTCTGAGCTACACTCCCAGTCCTATTTTTTATTCTTTTTGTGTGTGTGTGTGGTGCTAGGGTTCCTGGAAACTCTTCTACCTCCGAACTTCACTCCCAGACCTATTTTTATATTTTTATTTGGAAACAGGGTCTCTTATGCCAGCGCTGCTGGCTTCAAACCTGCACGATCCTCCTGTCTCCACCTCCCAAGCGCGGGGATTACAAGCGTGTGCCACCACGCCCCGCTTATTCTTTATTTTGAAACAGGGTCTCACTAAGTGCAGAGGGCCTCGCTAAGTAACCGAAGCTGGCCGCAAACCTGTGATCTTCCTGTCTGGGATTACTTGTGCGCGCCATCACACCCAGTGAAACAGGGTCTCACTAAGTTTCTGAGGCTGGCCTGGAAACTGAGATCCTCCCAAGTCCTAGAATTAAAGGTATGTACCACCATGCTGAGCCAATTTAAAGGGTTTAATTGGCTTTATTTTCTATTCTAGAATTAAACATTTCATTCCATAAAATAATACGTGTTTTCTGAATGGGCTAAGCAGAGGAGGTTGGGATTTTGTTGTTGTTTGGTACTGGGGGATGAAACCCAGGGGCACTAGGTTCTACCTCTGAGATATGCCACCAGCCCAGTTTTATTATTTTATTTTGAAAGAGGATCTTGCTAAGTTGCTGAGGACCTTGCTAAATTGCTAAAGTTAGCCTCAAACCCTCAATCCTCCTGTCTCAACCTCCCAAGTACTGGGAGTACAGGTATGAGTCACCTTACCCCACTCCAGGAGATTGGTTTTAAGACAGCGGAAGGCTTGAATAAAGCAGAAACAATAAATAAAATAGTCAATTGAAAGTTGCTTTCCTTGTAAGGTGGAAACAACATTAGGAAAGGAAGTGATTGGTTAACATCAGGTTACTGTAGTTTACCTTTCCTGCGCGGTGATCCAGGCCACCGAGGGAACTTCATTAACACTCGATTGACACTGGCCTGTTGGGAACCAGCGGCTGTCCTCCCTCTAATTCTGATTTCCCCAAAAGTCAGATTAGCATCTGGTTTCCATCTGTAGTTTGAGAGACTTCATTTTGATTTTTAACCTGGTCTATGGAGGAGCTTAGCCCCAAACAATGGCCTCTTGTACTTTTTATTCAATAATATGTAAGGCACATATGCGATTACATAGAGGAAGATTCTGGAAATTGGAGCTAGGAAAGCAGAGACAAGGGGCCTCAGGACAAGGGACATGGCAGTGGGTTGCCGAGGTTTTCTTTCTGCCTCATTTATCCCAGACTCCGATCGGAGGAGACTGGCAACAATAAAGCCTTAACAGACTCAGACCAAAACAGACCCAAAGGAAACCATTCAGGCAGTAGCAGCTCGGCTGCAGCCAAACACCACAGAGAAAGCCAGAGCCCACGCCCTTCCCCACCAACAAAGGCTGAGAGAGACCCTGGACCTCGGCCCTCACCTGGCTGCACCAACCACTCCAGTCCCCTCCCCTGTGGGGATGGTGTTAAAGAACAGCAAATATAAGCCGGGCCTGGTAGCGCAGGTTTGCAATCCCAGCCTTCGGGAAGCTGAGACGGGAGGATCGCACTTTGCAGACAGCCCCTCAGCTACTTAGTGAGGCCCTTTGCAACTCAGTGAGACCCTGTTTCAAAATGAAAGATTAAAAATAGGGCTGGGGGTGTAGCTTGGAGGTAGAATGTTCCTGGGTTCCATCCCCAGTACTGCAAAAAAAAAAAAAGAAAGAAAGAAAGAAAGAAAGAAAGAAAGAAAGAAAGAAAGAGTAAATGAAGCATGGAGCCCGGTTTTCATCCCACCCAGTAATCATGAGCTCCTTCCCCTGTGCTGTCTATGATGACCCTATGAATGCATGGACTGTATCTCCCCCCTCCCTCTAGAAGTAATGAAGCGGCCCTCCTGTTCTCACTCAGAGGAGACTCAGTGGACACTTTATCACCACCCAGAGATGATGAAGGTCACTCCAGCCCCTCACCCGAAGCGCTCCTGCCCCTCCCAGCAGGCGGTGTCGGCAGGAGCCTACTGGAGGGGCTCCAGAAGACATCAAGAGGATGAAAAGACAAGCTAGAGATTCGGAGAAAATACTTGCAAACCACATGTTGGACAAAGGACTCATGCCTTAACTCTATGAAGGAATTCCTAACTTTGATGCTAAAAATAAATTAGCAGAGAGATAAAAGGCATGAACAGACACTCACGAAAGAGGATATACAGATGGCAGATAAGCACAGGAAAATTTGTTCAGCATTATTAGCAATTAGGGAAATGCAAACGGAGAACACCGCACAGCAGTTGAAATAACTAAAGGGAAAGTGGGATTGGGCGGGTGCTACATGCTTGTGATCCCAGTACTTGGGAGGCTGAGACAGGAGGATCATGGGTTCAAAGCCAGCTTCGGCAACTTAGCAAGGTCCTCTGCAACTTCATGAGACCCTGTTTCCAAGTAAGAAATAAAATCTGGTTGGGGATGTAGCTCAGAGGTAGAATGCCCCTGGGTTCAAACTTTAGTGAAGAAAAAGAAAGAAAAGAAAGGAAGGAAGGAAGGAAGGAAGGAAGAAAGGAAGGAAGGAAGGAAGGAGACAACAGGAAACAAGAAATCTGCAGAGGATGTGGAGATGGAAAACGGTGTACTGAAGATGGTTCCCCTCAGCTGGCCATGGTAACCTACACCTGTAATCCTAGTTCTTGGGAGGCAAAGACAGGAAGATCAAAGGTTCGAGGCCAACATGCACTAACTTAGCCAGATCCTGTTTCAAAAGAAAAATTAAAAGAGGCTGAGGATTTAGCTCAGTGATGGAACTCCCCCTGGTTTCAGTCCCCAGGTGTACACACACACACACACACACACACACACACACACACACACACACCTTTTGTCTTTCTTTCTTCCTCTCTAGCCCCACAGTGTCTATTGAATTATTTCACCCAACTTTTTTTGTGTGTGTGGTGCTGGGGATTGAACCCAGGGGTATTCTGCCTCCGAGCTACACCCCCAGCCTGATTCTTTATTTTGAAACAGGGTCTCACTAAGTTGCAGAGGGCCTCACTATGTAGTTGAGGATGGCCACAAACCTATATCCTCCTGTCTCAGTCTCCCAAATGCTGAGATTATAAGCATGTACCACCATACCTGGCCACCCAACTTTTTTTTTTTTTTAATCCTTCTACTCTTAGGGATAAAGACAGAGATAGAGATAAAGATGGAAATATAGAGACACTTAAAATCCAGAGTTTGAAGCTGGATGCGGTGGTTCATACCTGTAATCCCAGTACTTGGGAGGCTGAGACAGAAGGATTGCAGGTTCAAAGCCAGCGTCAGCAGTTTAGTGTGGCCCGCAGCAACTTAGCGAGACCCTATTTCAAAACAAAAAATAAACAAGGCTGAGGGTGTAGCTCAGAGGTAGACTGCTCCTGGGCTCAATCCTCAGTACCCGTGTTCACCTGTCTTTCCTTCTCAGTAGAACTGAATGTACCTGGTGAATGCCTGCTACTTACCTGTGTGGGTAGAATCTATATTACATGTCTGGCTGAGTCATATTATCCTGGGTGCCTTTCTTGCATAGCAATCAAACAAATTCTAGGCACCGGCTCTTCTGAGTCCTTTTTGGATCCATACCTTTAAACTGTCTGCCACTGGACAGTAACACTATCAATGTCCTCTTCCTTGACAAGAATCCATTGTAAAACATCTCCATCGTCAACCAATATTTGCTAAGGATTGGCAGCGTATCGCTGTTGTACTGGAGAGCTTTTCATTAAGGTCAGGACAAAATTAGACCAATGTGTGGACACAGTGTGAGAGAGGATTCCAACTCCGTCGTTGGAAGAATTGTGGATTTAAAAGCAAGTGTCCACGTGCCCTCTAGTGGTAGATACAACACACTACCCTTACAGGGTCCTTTATTGCTGAGCAAAAGGAACCTCTCTCCTGTCCTGGTTGTTTAAATCCCATTTTTACCACGCACGGTGGCACAGGCTTGTAATCCCAATGTTTGGGAGGCTAAGATAGGAGGATCACAGTTCGCGGGCAGCCTCAGCTACTACCTAGTGAGGCCCTTTGCAACTCATTGAGACCTTGTTTCAAAATAAAGAATAAAAAATCGGGCTGGGGGTATAGCTCGTAGGTAGAATGCCCCTAGGTTCCATCCCAGTACCACAAAATAAATAATAATAATAATAATAATAATAATAATAATAATAATAAATAATAAATAATCCCATTTTCATTTTCAATTTCCTCCAGAAACCACGAGGTTCAGACAGTATGTGATACATGAAGATTTAAGTTAATTAAAAGAGGCTGTTGGCAGTTTGTGGAGGCTATGATAGGAGGATCACAGATTCATGACCGGACTCTGCAATTTAGCAAGACCCTTAGCAACTTAGTGAGACCGTGTTCAAAATAAAACATACGATAGCCAGGCGTGGTGGCGCACGCTTGTAATCCCCGCGCTTGGGAAGCAGAGACAGGAGGATCGGGTAGGTTCGAAGCCAGCCATGTGCGCTGGCTTAGGAGACCCTGTTTCCAAATAAAAATGTAAAAATAGGTCTGGGAGCATAGCCCGGAGGTAGAAGGGCTTCCAGGAACCACAGTACCACCAAAAAATAAATAAATAAAATAAATAAATAAATAAATAAATAAATAAATAAAACATACAATAGGGCTGGAGGTATAGCTCAGAGATAGAATGCCCCTGATTTCAGTCTCCAGTACCAAAAAAGAAAGAGAAGAAGGCATCCAAGACCTGGAAGAAATAAAAATACCAAGAATCTCTATCAACCTAGATCACTTCTATTGTTTGCAAGGGATCGCATCCGTGGTATTTTTTTTGCCAGTCTGCCCAGAAAAATTGAGCCCTGGCAGCATTTTTTCAGCCAGGAATGACATCACTTGATTGGTTAATGATTTATTGCTTTATTACCCATGACCTGGAGCGAGCGTTTCCATGAAACCCCTTCTTCAGTTTGGTGACAAATAACCAGCAACCTAGAATAACAAGGAAATCTTCCTTTCTGAAGCCTCTGAGAAATGTGAGGTTTCATTTCGGCCCTTTGAGTTTTCCTGGTACAGATAATAAGACTGGACAATTTTTACTAATATTCTAAAAGGCCATGTAAGTGATGGTTGACCTGGGACCCTTAAAATGATAATTCAGTCCTTACATAAGAAACCACACAATGTTTCAAAAATAATACTGGCCTGAAAGCGTGGACTGTGTTCAGTTCTGAACTGTGGAATTACCTCTGCCACGTCCCGGGTGATGGGCAAGTCCTTTGATTTCTCTGGGTCTCAGTGAAAATTTTGGACTAATACTGTAAGCTTTTTTTTTTTTTTATCTCTGAAATGATCTCACGTACAAGAATTATTTGGAAGAGTATTTTGAAGTAATTTTGGTGGGGGACGTTGATACTGGAGGCTGAACCCAGAGGCATTCTACCTCCAAGCTACACCTCAAGCCCTACTTTATTTTTATTATTAGATGGGGTCTCACTAAGTTGTGGAGGCTGGCCTCGAACCTGCTATCCTTTTGTCTCAACTTCCTAAATACTATTATTACAGGCATGTAGCATCATGCCAGGCTTGAAGTAATGTGTTTTTAGTTTAGTTTAGTTTTGTTTTGTTTTGTTTTGTGAGACAGGGCCTCACAATGCTGCCCAGGCTGGCGAGCAGCTCCTGGGCTCAAGAGATCCTCCTGTCTCAGCCTCCCTACTAGCTGGCACTACCGACATGTGCCACTGTGCCCAACCTGCATTTTGTGTGTATTTTATTCATCAACTCCAGGGTAGCTCCCCTCAGCCCACTTTTAAGTAGAAGGCAATATTCAAAGAACCAGGTAGCTGATCTAAAGACAAGACAAAATTAGGGTGCTAGCTCACAGAGCCTGCTTTTTAGCACCACCACCCCTGGTAAACTAGAACAGATAGAAGCTGAACAAAGAGGGGGAAAAGATGAAATGGTGTGTCACTCAGATGAGAAATAAAGCCCAAGATATGTAGAGCTGGAAGTTCTCAGGAGAAGCAGGGAGGCTGGGCACCTGTAATCCCAGAATTTAGGAGGCTGAGACAAGAGGAGTGTAGGTTCAAGGCCAGCCTCAGCAACTTCAGCGAGACTGTCAGCAACTTAGTGAGACCCTGTTTCAAAATAAAACACAGAAGCCGGGCGTGGTGGCCCATGCTTGTAATCCCAGTATTTGGGAGGCTGAGACAGGAGGATCGCGGTTCACAGACAGCTTCAGCTACTACTGAGGCCCTTTGCAACTCAGTGAGACCCTGATTCCAAAAAATAAAGAATAAAAAAATAGGGCTAGGGGTGTAGCTCGGAGGCAGAATGCCCTTGGGTTCCAGCCCCAATATCGTAAAAATAAAACAAATAAATAAATCATAGAAAATAGAGCTGAGTGTGTAGCTTGGAAGTAGAATATTCCTGAGTTTAATTCCCAGGTAACTTTCCTGCCAAAGCAAAAGAGAGAGGGAGACATGGGGAGAACTTTCCAGATTAGATGCTGGGACAGAGAGAGGAAGGCTTTGTTCAGGACAAGCTTCCTTGGGCCCACATCAACGCACTGATACAGCCCAGGCCTGGGCACTGGTGTCTGTCCTGAACAGAACAGGAGTGTGGATACCTTAGGTGGGATGGGGCATGACCTGGCTACAGCTGAGCTAGAAAGAGCAGGCTCGGAGCCCCCCCAGGAGAGGGGGGCAGTACACCCCAGTGGTACTCAGAGAGCCCAGAGTGGTTGTGTGCAGGTAAATCTAGTAAAACTAATACTAGGGATGAATAGACATGCATATTCATCTTATTAGTCATACGTTAGAGTCATTTTCTATTTCCTCTTTAATTTAAAAAGGTAGCTTTTGGCTATCGAAATAATTTCCTCTCTTGATTAAATGAATTGTCTCCTAAGAATTTAGGGCTTTGGCGATCTCTGAGGGCTCTTCCTGATGTGCGTTAGAGTTATTCTACGACTCCTCAAAGCTCAGGTTAGTATGTTGGGCCTAAAGTCAGGCTTCACTGTGCCAGAATTTGACTGATACAAACAGTTTCTTGAAATGAGCTCACCACCTGAGACTCGGAATTCCTTCTCTTCACACTGTGAGGTTGGGTGTCGTCAAGGTTCATCATAAAGCTGTATAAAGCTATCTGCCGGAGGCAGGACAAATACCTCAACAAATGTTAACATTGACAGAAATGTAAGAAAAGAACACGTTCACTCGATTATACTCTACGCCCCCAGAAAAACAGTAGAGATGGTCTCGAATTTGGTTATAGGTAGAGGAAACTGCACAAACAAAAACAAAAGCCAGGTCGTTTCAGCTCAGCGTGGGGGCACAGGCCTGTAATTCCAGTATTTGGAAGGCTGAGGCAGTAGGATGGCAGGTTCAAGGCCAGCCGTAGCAATTTAGTAAGACCCTCAGGAACATAGTGAGATCCTGTTTCAAAATAAAAGCCAAAAATAAAGCTGGGCATGGTGGTGCACGCTTGTAATCCCATCATTTGGGAGGCTGAGATCGGAGAATCACGGTTCATGGACAGTCTCAGCTACTAAGTGAGGCCCTCTGCAACTCAGTGAGACCCTGTTTCAAAATAAAGAGTAAAAAATAGGGCTGGGGGTGTAGCTTGGAGGTAGAATGCCCCTGGATTCCATCCCCAGTACTGCAAAATAAATAAGTAAGTAAGTAAATAAAAGCAAAAAATAAAAAAGGGTGGAGGTGTAGCTCAGAGGTAGAATGCACCTGGGTTCAATGTTCAGTACGGAGGAGGAGGAGGAGAAGGAGAAGGAGGAGGAGGAGGAGGAGGAGGAGGAGGAGGAGGAGGAGGAGAAGGGAGAAGAGGAGGAGGAGGAGATGCATATTTGCAAATATTTAAATTTTTCAAGGAACACTTCTTAAAAGACAGAATTTTCATTTGATATTTATTTTCTTTTGTTTTGTTTTGAAGGAAAGGTTGAAAGAAAGCAAAGAAATCAATAAAATCCTCCTGGCTGGAAAACAGGAGTTGTTTCTAGGGCAACAAGGTGGAAGAAATGCTATGGACTTGGTGGGGTGGGGAGAAGTCATGGATTCGAAAGATGTAGCATTGACTAATGCAGCGAAAGAGGTGAGGGAAAGCAGAGGTCAGGGCGGGCCACCTGCGGAGTGAGAAAAAGAAGCGGGATTGCAGTCTTTCTATTGAAGGTTCCAAAAGTCTTTCCCGTTCTGGGCTCGGGCTCCCTCCCAGCTCTCAGGACTTTCCTGCTTGCCTTCTCTCTTCAACTCCCACAAAATACCATCAGAGGAAAAGATCAGAGACCCACTAAAAACCCTGACGTCTCACAGGGCCTCTGGTATTTTAGCAGGAAAAGACAAAGCAAAACAAAATAAAACATCTTATAGCAGTTTCCTGAGGACGGAATGCCAGCTGAAGGTCCCCAAGAGGGAGAGTAGAATTTCCATGCAAGCCCATGTCTAACGACACGTGGACACATTGTCACGCTGCTTGCCCATCCATCTGAGCTCTTTTCATATTAAATAACGTTGATAGTGTATTTTTATAGCCAGACACAGTGGTGAAAACTTTATATACGTGATCTTATTTGATCTTCTTCAGTAATCCCTGTGGGGCAGGTATTATTAGTAGTATCTACATTTGGGGTGGGGGGAGGGCACTGGAATTGAAGCCAGGGACATTCTAAAGGAACCACACTCCAGCCCTTCTTACATTTATTTATTTATTTATTTATTTATTTATTTATTTATTTATTTATTTTGCAGTACTGGAGATAGAACCCAGGGGCATTCCACCTCCAAGCTACACCCCCTGCCCTATTTTTTAATTCTTTATTTTGAAACAGGGTCTCACGGAGTTGCAGAGGACCTCACTAAGTGGCTGAGGCTGTCCCTGAAACGCAATCCTCCTGTCTCAGCCTCCCAAATGCTGGGATTACAAGCGTGCGCCACCACGCCCAGCCTTACTTTTTATTTTGAGACAGGGTCTCGCTAAGTTGCTAAGGCTTATGATTCTCCTGTCTCAGCCGCTCAAGTACTGGGATTACAGGTGTGCATCACCACACCTGTCTCGTCTGTATTTTTAGACAAGAAAAGAATTTCAGAATGGGTGCAGAACTTGCCTTATGTCCCCTGGCAACAAATAGCAACATCCTAGAGTTGCAAAAGCCGGTGTGTCCTTTCAGCACAATGACCTTGAAAAATCAAAGTCGGATTTATGGGTAAGGAAAAGCCATGAGCGCTATCCAAGATTTGATGAACTACCATATTAAACATCTGTAAGCGCAGCACAGTCTTCAGAGGAAAATAATTTATAAAAACATTACAAGAAGCCAGCTCAGTGGTGCATGCCTGTAATCTCACGTCTTGGGAGGCTGCGACGAACTTGCTCAATCGGGAATAATAAATCGGTCACTGAGTCCGCTCGGGACCGAGATCCTAAGAAAGATGGGCAAGGGCTTCGGTTGCGGTCCTGCAGGGGTTAATACCTGCAGCGACTCCTCCCCCTTAGCAGGTAAGAACTCTTTCAAGCCCCCTAAGTGTGGGGTATCATCCCCGGGGACCTGGGGGAGAGGAATCTGAAGAAATCACGCGGACAACTGCCTTCTGTGCAATTGACAATGTTTTAATTTCCATCACCAGTACGTATACCCTATACCCCATGTGAGCACCAAAGGACAATAGTGAGGCATTAAATGTAAACAAGATAAACAGGATAAAAGAAGATCCATGGCGTCACAGTTTAAGATTCATCTGGGACTG